>NW_006921609.1:5667539-5668055 GCF_000298275.1 Orycteropus afer afer | reverse complement strand
GGCTCTTCTTGGTGGTTTTTTATCGTTGGCCCATTGGTGGAGAAGGAGGTAGTGGCTCTCACTCAGTAAGTGAAGTTGCAGGAGGTGTGGGTGTATTGTGTCTTATGGGGACTGTTGCTGTCTCCCACTTGGTTAGACAAAAATTACAATTGAATAACCATCAAAAAACTAAAAGCACATGGATAAAAAACACATCATATAATCACACAGGAACAATAACCAAAAAGGGAAAAAGAAGAAGAAAAAAACAAGAAAACCTGCAATATCTGGGAATAGGACACTAAGAGAAAAAAGGTAGAGAAGGAGAATAATGAAGGGGAAAAAATGGTAAAAGTGCAAAAAGAAAAACAAGGAACGGGGTTAACCACAAGAAAAAAAGGGGGAAAACTTAAAAAAAAAAAAAAGAAGAAAAATTTCCACCAGGAACAGGGAAAAGAAAAAATGCTGAAACTAGGACCTGAGAGGGGAAGAATAAGAATAATAGTAAAAAAGTCAAAATTGTTAATAATAATAGTT
>NW_006921609.1:5660846-5667439 GCF_000298275.1 Orycteropus afer afer | reverse complement strand
GATGGATTGATACAGTGGCTGTGATGATGGGCTCAAGTATAGCAGGGATTGTGGGGCTGGCGCGGGATCGGGCAGTGTTTCGTTCTGCTGTGCATAGGGTCGCTATGAGTCGGAAACGACTCGACGGCACTTAACAACAACAACAACCTGATCTATTCCCATATCCACTTGTAGATTAATGTTTATCATAACTGATAATGCAGTATTATGTTTGTAAAAGTCTTAACCTTTGTTTTCTGTACGTCTTGACCACCTCTCTGTGTTTTCTTTTTCTTAGTGTTACTGTGTTTGTTGCTGGCTTTTGGAATATTTCTTTTCCTTTCACTCAAATAAATATGTATCTTTAACCTATCTAGCAATTTTCCTTCCCCTCCCTTCCCTTTGTTGGTAACCAACAAAGAAGTTTCCTTCCATATGTAAACATTTCCTTGACTTTTTATACTAGTGAACTCTTATAATATTTGTCGTTCTGTGATTGAGTTTTGCCATTCAGCATTAAATCCTCTAAGTTCACCCATGTTATGAGGTGTTTTGCGGATTCTGCATTATTCTTTACTGTTGTATAGAATTCCATTGTGTGTATATACCTACAGTTTACTTATCTATTCTTTGGTTTATGGACATTTAATTTGTTTCCATTTCTTTGCTGTAATGAACAGTACTGCAAAAGAACATGGGTGTGTATATATCTATTCATGCCCCAACTCTCACTTCTTTAGGATATATACCTTGTACTGGGATTGCTAAACCAAATGGTATTTATATTTCCAACTTTTTAAGGAAGCAACATATAGTTTTCCACCATAGTTGTACCATTTTACAGTCCCACTAGTAGTGTATGAAAAAGTTCCAATCTCTCCGCACCCTCGCTAGCAATGATATTTTTTGTCTTGTTGAATTTTGCTATTATTGCATGGTGAGTTGAGAGCTCATTTGTTGTTTTGGTTTGCCTCTTTCTAATGGCTAATGATCACAGCATTATTTTCATGTTTGTTGGCCACTTGAATATCTTTTTTGGTAATGTGTTTGTTCATGTCTTCTGCCCATTTTTTAATAGGATATTTTGTCTTTTTGGTGTTGAGATGTTGGAGTTTTCTATAAATTTTAAACATAAATCCCTTATTGGATATGTCATTTCCAAATATGTTTTCCCAATCCATAGGTCCTGTTTTTACTATTTTGGGTAAGTCTTTTGGTAAACATAAGAATTAAATTTTAGAATCGTCTAAATTATCTTTTGCTGTTTGTGCATTTTTAGTTATGCTTGATAGCCTATTTGTGCCAAATATTAGGGCCTCTAAGTTTGCCCCTATTTCTATTTATTTATTTATTTTGGCGAACTCTATAGTTTCGCCTTCATATTTAGGTCTCTGCTCCATCTTGAGTTAGTTTTTGTGTATGGTTTAGGTATGGATTTTCTTTAATTTATCTGCAAATGGAAACCAAGTTTTGCCAGCAGCATTTGATACAGAGATTGTCTCTTCCCCATTTAGTCCGTCAGCTGTCAATAAGTGCATGGACTGTTTTCTGCATTCTCAATTCTGTTCCACTGTTCTATGTATCTATCATTGTACCAATACTAGTTGTTTTGACTACCATGTCTATATAGTAGGTTTTGAGATTGGGGAATGTAAGACCTCCTACTTTTTTCTTCTACTTCAGTAATGTTTTGCTTATCTAAGATCTCTTCCCTTCCTATACAAAACTGTTGTTATGCTGTTGTTAGATGTCATTGACTTGGCTCCGGCTCTTAGCAAGTCTATGTACAACAGAACAAAACACTGCCTCGTCCTGTGCCATACTCATAATCCTTGTAATACTTGAGCCATTTCAACCACTGTGTCAGTACAGCTTTTTAGATGTCTTCCCCTTTTTCACTGACCTTCTACTTTACCAAACATGATCTCCTTCTCCTGGGAATAGTCCCTTCTGACAACATGACCAAAGTAGCTGAGACAAAGTTTTGCTATTCTTACTTCCAGGGAGCATTCCAGTTGCACTTTTCCAGGACAGATTTGTTCATTCTTCTGATAATCCATGTATTTTCAGTATTCTTCTCCAACACTACAATTCAAGGCATCAAATCTTTTTCAGTCTTCCTTATACACTGTCCAGCTTTTACACATATATGAGGTGATAGAAAAACGCCATGGCTTGAGTTAGGGTCAGCTTAGTCTTCAAAGTGACATATTTGCTCTTTAATACTTTTATTTATTTTTATTTTATTTTATTTTTATTTTGGCAGTGTTTCCTCTCACCCCCTCCTACCCCTGGTAACCAACAAAGAAAGTTTCCTTCTATAAATAAGCCTTTCCTTGACTTTTTGCAATAATGACCTAATACAATATTTCTCCTTCTGTGATTGACTTATTTCACTCAGCATAATGTCCTCCAAGTTCATCCACATTGTATCATTGTACGGTTTTTTTAGATTCTACCTTATTCTTCAGTGTTACATAGTATTCTGTTATGAGTGTGCACCATAGTTTGCTTATCTATTCTTGCTCCTTAACACTTTAAAGAGATCTTTTGTAGCATATTGACCAGTGCAATATAACATGTGATTTCTTGATTTCTGCTTTTATGGATGTTGATTGTGGATCCAAGTAAAACGAAATCCCTGACAGCTTAATTCTTTTCTCCATTTATCGTGATGCCACTTATTTGTCCAGTTGTAAGGATTTTTGTTTTCTTTATGCAGAGGGGTAATCCATATGGCACACTGTAGTTTTTATGTTCATCAGTAAGTGCTTCAAGTCATCTTCACTTTCAACAAGCAAGGTTGTGTTATCTGCATATTGCAGTTTTTAGTGGTTCCTCTTCCACTCCTGATGCTGTGTTCTTCTTCATATAATCCAGCTTCTGATATTATTTGCTCACCATACAGATTGAATAAGTACAGTGAAAGGATGCAACATTAATGAACACACTTCCTGACTTTAAACTATGCAATATTCCCTTGTACTATTTGAACAACTGCCTTTCAGTCTATGTACAGATTCCTCATGTGCACATGAGGAATGTGTTCTGGAATTCCCATTCTTTGCAATGTTATCCATAATTTGTTATGATCCATACAGTCAAATACTTTCACATTGTCAATAAAACACAGGTAGACATCTTTCTGGTATTTTTGCTTTCAGCCAAAATCCAACTGACATCAGCAATGATATCCCTCATTCCACATCCTCTTCTGATCCCAGCTTGATTTCCGGAAGTTCCTTGTACATATACTGCTACAACCATTTTTAATTCTCTTCAGTAAAATTTTATTTGTGTGTAATATTAATGATATTGTTTTATAATTTCCACATTCTATTGGGTCACCTTTCATTGGAATGGGCACCAATAACAATCACTTCCAGTCATTTTGCCAGGTAGCTCTTTTACAAATTTCTTGGCATAAATGAGTAAACATATCTGTTTGTTGAAATATCTCAGTGGGTATTTTATCAATTTCTGAAGGCTTGTTTTTCACTAATGCCTTTAGTGTGGCTTTGCCTTCTTTCTTCAATACCATTGGTTATTGATCATATGCTACTTGCTGAAATAGTTGAAAGGAGCTCTGGTAGCATAATGCCTAAGGCATTTGATTGCTAACCAGAAGGCTGGATGTTCAAACCCACCAGCCACTCCTCGGAAGGAAGGTTGGGCAATTTATTTCCATAGTGATACTGCCACTGAAGCCCAAGGAGGGGTCACTATGAGTTGGGTTTGACTTGACGGCAGTAAGTTTGGTTTGTTTGAAATAGTTGAACATCCACCAATTCTTTTTGGTACTGTGGCTCGTGTATTCTTTCCATCTTCTTTTGATGTTTCCTGCATCATTCAATATTTTGCCCATGTTGTTGTTGTTGTTATGTACCATGGATTTTTTGCCCATAGAATCCTTCAATATTGCAACTTGAGGCTTCAGTTTTTTCTTTAGTTCTTTTGGCTTGAGAAATGCCAAGTGTGTTCTTGTCTTTTGGTGTTCTAACTTCATGTCTTTGCACATTTCATTATAATACTTTACTTTGTCTTCTCAAACCACCCTTTGAAATCTTCTGTTCAGCTCTTTTACTTCATTATATCTCCCACTCACTGTAGCTAATCTACATTCAAAGACAAATTTCTGAGTCTCTTCTGCCATCCACTTTGGTCTTTCTTTTTTTTTTAATTAGCTTTTACCTTCTTCATATATGATGTCCTTGATGTTATTCCACAACTTGCCTAGTCTTCAGTCATTAGTGTACAATGTGTCAAATCTATTTTTATGAGGGTCTCTAAATTCAGGTGGGATTTACTCAAGGTGGTGTTTTGGCTTTTATGGACTTGTTTCATTTTCTTCACCTTCAGCTTGAACTAACATATGAACAATTTATGGTCTACTGCACAGTTAGCCCCTGACCTTATTGTGAATGATAAACTTGAATTTCTCCCTTGTCTTTTTCCACAGATGTAGTTGATCTGATTTCTCTGTATTACATCTGGGGAAGTCCAAGTATATAGTCATTGTTTATGTTGTTGACCCTCCTTGGGTTTCTGAGGCAGTATCACTGTGGAAGTAGATTGCCCAACCTTCCTTCTGAGGAGGGGCTGGTGAGTTTGAACTGCCAGGCTTCTGGTTAGCAGTCAAATGTCTTATGCAGTATGCCACCAGATCTCCTAATGAGTCACTAGTCTTGCACAATTCTATCATGTGATCTCTGGTGTCCTTTTTATCACCAAGCCAATATTGTTCAACTAGCGATAGTTCTTTGTTTCCAGCTTTCACATTCTCCTCACCAGTAATTATTTATACAATTTGATTGCATGTTTGATCAATTTCAGACTGTAGAAGTTGTTAAAAAATTTTCAAATTTTATCTTTGCCATTAGTGATTTGTGCATATTTTTAAAATCACATGCCACAGAATATATATGTGTGTGTGTAATTTATTTATTTATTTTCTTGTGATTTGTAATTTTTTGGGGGGAGAAAAAACACTATTAAAAACATCTGGTCAAAGAATATTTTAGAGGTAGATTTTGAAATTATAGAAAATTTTTCTTCAAAAAGTCATTGAATTTTGTAGAAATTTTATTACTAAATTCATATTCATTCTGACATTTTCTAACATATTATTCAATTTACTATACCTTTCCTTTTATTACAAAATATGTCTACATTGTAGTCTTATTGCTTGCAGAATTATTGCTGAATAAATTTTGTAGATGATCCATTATTTCTAATTTTCACAGGTTTCTCCCTGTTTTATTTTCTTTTTTTTTTTTAATTGTGATTTGGGTGAAGATTTACAGAGCAAATTCACTTTCCATACAGCAGTACACATACACTTTGTCTCATGACATTGTCACAGTTTACCACAATGCAACAGCTCCCCTCCCACTTCCTCCTCATAGTTACCTCTTCACAGTTTCCATCTCTCCATGCACTCCTGCCTCCTGAGCTGTCTCCCTGTGCATAAGCAGCCCTTCTTTCTCCCACGGTTTTTCTCTCCAAGGAGTGTTTCTACTTCAGGTAAATGTTCAACTCATATGCCTGTCTTTTGTTTGGCTGGAAACCACTGGTGTGGGTTGAATCCCAGACCTGAAGGACAGCTAGGGACCATAGTCTCAGTGGTTCCAACAGGCTCTATTGGACCAGCAAACAAGGTACCCCCTCTCTTTTTTTTTTTTTCCCCCAGATGATTTTGAATTTGTTCCACATTGTCCTCCCTCTCTATCCAAGATCTCCTACATAGATCCCCTTCCAAGTGGTTGACAGTGGTAGCCAAGCACCATCAAGTTCTTATGGTCTCATAGTCATATAGGCTGCAGATCGGATGATGTACCAGTCGCTAGGACTAATTGTTTTCATGAATTTTGGTTTTCTTCATTCTTCTTTGCTCTGGATGAGGAGAAACCCATTGTTGTATCTAGATATCAGCTTGCTAGCTTTTAAGATCTTAGTCGCTACTCTCCAAAGTAGGAGGTGGAGCAATGTTTTGTATAGTATGTTATGCCAATTGATCTTGATGTCCCCAGTGCCTATGGTCCGAAGCCCACAGGTTCAACTACTCAGTCCCTCTGGGTAGTTGGCTGTGACCAAGCAGTGACCACACCCTTGCCCACTGTCAGCTCTACTATATACCTGGGAATTCTGATCATTCACATAAACTTATAGGACCATTGTCTGCCAACCTTATACATGTTTTTGAATATACTCCCCATTTCATAGACATACCTAATAATTTAGCCTGTCCATCCATCTATCCACCCATATACCCAGGTTTGCCTTCACTGACAATGCAGTATTGTATGTGCAAAAGGGTTCATCTTTGTTGTCTGTACCTCCCATGTACCTCTCTATATCTTTCTCATCCTCAATGGTGACATATTGGTCACTCACATTTGGTACATTTCCCTTCTCTTCACCCAAATTAATACTTATCTCTATCTATCTAATAGTATTCCCTATCCTACCCTCCCACCCCTGGTAATCAACCAAGAAAATTTCATTCTATACATAAACCTTTCCTTAACTTGTACAATAACAGACTAATACAATATTTGTCCTTTTGTGATTGACTTATTTCACTCAGCATAATGTATAATTTTCTCCCTGAGTTT
>NW_006921609.1:5625040-5658873 GCF_000298275.1 Orycteropus afer afer | reverse complement strand
GTGGAGGACAGGGCAGGGCATCCAGGCTCCGTCTGAGCACATAGATTGTGATGGAGTTCCTGTGGGCCCAGAAGATAGGTGGGAGATGGAGATGGCCACACCTCCAGTCACCAAGCATGTGTGGGGTATAAGAGTAACAAGAGGAATATCACACCTTTTCAGTTGTGCAGGTCCGGAGTGTCCTTGGGGTTGCTGGCAAGCAGAACGTGTTCTTAAGCCCCAAGAATCTGTGAGAGTGCTGTCTCTTTAAATATCCAAAATAGTTAAACCACTTTTAAACATTCAAAATGGCACCACCCTCCGGACTGGCAAAAGTCCACAGCTCAGCCCATGTTTCTCTTCACATTCTCCGTTTATTCCCCAGCCACCAGAGCAGTCCTCTGTGCAGTCCCTGGCTAGCAGAGCTGATTTTTTACGTTAATTCTTGGTCCTACCACCACTCGGGAATCTCCAAGCTGTCTGTGCCATCAGGATTGCTGCCAGACTGCAGCTTCTTCTGTCTCCTTTTTTGGTATTTTCATGCAAATTCTTCTGCTAGTTGGGGTTTAGTCCACTTCTATATTCTCCCCTTCAAGGCTCAGGGGTCCAGGATTATCTTGTGTGTCTGTGTTAATTGGTTTCCCTTTTCTTTGTTGAAGAGGGTCTGTGGAGTCTTTGTGCCTAGTCTGCAATCTTACCGGAACTTTTCTCCCTGTTTTTAATTTATTACATATGTCAAGTATGTGCATATCTTACTGGTTCTTTCAAGAATACAAAATTAAAGTTATTTACTCCCTTGCTATTTTTCTCTATTCTAATTTGTTAATTCTGATAAATACTAGTCTATTTTTCATTCCATATTTTAAATTTTGACATTTATTTCCGTGATGTCTCTAAGCGTATCTTGAGTTTTTTCATTAGGCTTTGATTAGGATAAACTTTTTAAATATTTTAGAAATTTTTAAAAGAATAGGTAATCCTTGTCATATACTAAGATGATTATTTGTTGTTTTGTTGTTGTTGTTATCTGCCGTCGAGTGGGCACATAGCAACCCCTCCTTGGGTTTCTGAGGCAGTATCACTATGGAAGTAGATTGCCCCATTTTCCTTCCAAGGAGTGGCTGGTGGGTTTGAACCACCAGCCTTCTGATTAGCAGTCAAGTGCCTTAGGCATTGCACTACCAGAACTCCCAAGATGATTATAGTTCTATCAATTTAGCATAAATGAATCAAGTAATTGTATATTCTGTCTACTGAGCAGATGGAACTAGTCTGTGTAAATTCCTACAAAGCCCTAGTCATCCATTTTGATTTATGGTCTAGGCAACAAACATGTATGTACCAAAATACAAGCTAACAAATTATATGAGTTATATATATTTTTTTTAAATTGTGTTTTGGGTAACAATTTACAGAGCAAGTTGGTTTTCCATTTAACAATCCATACATATTCTGTTTTGTGACATTTACTGCAATCTCCACACTGTAGCAGCATTCTTCCTACTTCTTTCCTATGACTACACCTACCCTTTGTTCTTCTTTCACACGCCTTCTCATATTCCTAGCTCTGTCCCTGGGCAGATGCTGTCCTTTTGATCTTTGCCATAATGAGTGCTTGTCCTCCGGATATTATCATTCACCTTATAGGTCTGTCTATTGTTTGGGCACAATTTGAGTCTGAGGTTAAGTTCAACTCCTACCCTGAAGGGTGTCTAAGGGCCATAGACTCATGGGTTCCCCTAGGTCTTCATCAGACAAGGAAGCTTCATCTTTTTCATAATTTTGAGTTTTGTCCACATTCCCTACTCCCTCTCTATCTGAGATCTCTTATTGTGATCCCTTATATGAGTAGACCTTGTTTAGGAAAAAGAGTCTCTGGGGAATGTGGAAGATCAATTCCAGTGGAGTAAGACTATGGCCAGAGAAAATAATTAAGGATTTACTGGAGATCCAGCACTGGAACTTTTAGGAATCTAACTTTTAGAAATATCCTCCTGTTTGAAAGGAAGTGTTTAGTGTTCTTTTTCTTTTCCAAGGCTACTCCTACAAACTGGAGTCCTATTTCCTTCCACTTTTCCTTCATCCAGAACATTTGCTCCATTGTATTTCCTTACGGTCTCTTTGTGACCCTTTGAGGAACTAACCTCTTAAATAGAAAATGGAATTATTAATATTATTATTGCCACTCCTCGGAAGGAAGGTTGGGCAATCCTACTTCCGTAGTGATACTGCCTCGGAAACCCAAGGAGGGGTCGCTATGAGTCGGGATCGACTCGACGACACATAACAACAACAACAACAATTGTTATTTTGATCTGATAAGTTTCTATTGTGGCCCCTTCCTTTTCTTTTTCAATGTTCCTATAGCTTGCAAAAGCCCAGACACATCTCTGCCAGGATTTTAGTTTCAGCCTTCATCTAGCTATCCACCAAACATGTATTGAAAATCAACTATTTGCTAGTCACTGTACAAAGTATGGAAACAACTGTCTCCCTACCACAGATACAACTTTTAACATCTATGCTAGAGAGAACTTTATCTCTTGCTGGAGCTCTCCAGAGTTGATATCTCCAAAACCACTAGTATTTCTCTGATTTCTTGACCTGAAGACACACACAAAAAAACTTTAATAAGCTTAACCTTTTATCTTTAATCTTCATCTCCTATATTGCCTTCCGGGTTGGTTAGTAATGAAGACTGGAATTCTAATATATACTCAATATATAATTTTTATTCAGTTAATGTTTTTATATCTTTCCCTTTGTCTCATCCTTAACTAATCCTTATAAAAGTCCTATAGATTCTATTTTTTGTATGTATCCCAAATTTCTTCTCTTTATTTTTGTATTTATTACCTTAGTTTTAGAATGACAGTCTCTACTTAGTCTTCTTTAAGCCCCCATTTTCTCAATCTTCTTTTTTCTTGTACACCAACAACACTTCCACTGCATCTCTTTTTTAATTTGTTCTGATTACAGTAGTTACCCATTCCAAGGTTTTGGTTGACTGCATTTCTTAGGAGGATGAAGCCCAGACTCCACAGTATGTCATTCAGTTTTCTTTACAACGTGGTACTAAGTTATCTCTTCTTGTTTTATTTGCTACCCAATATTCCCACTCCCCTGAATCTCATTACATTTAATTATCTTGTATTATGGCTTCTTCATATTGAGACCATTTCCTGCCACATGGAAGGCATCAACCATCATTTCTGATCGTCATTTCAAAAAGCTTAGAATAAGCAGAAGATTGTGATCTTCTGGAATCTATTCAATGGCAATGTGTGTGTGTGATCTCTTGGGGTGGATCAATGTGAGAAATTTTTCTTTAGTTTGGTAATGTATGGAAGAATTTAAAATTTCATTTTAGGGGAATAGCATAGAAATAGCAACTGCATATATTACAGAGAAATTTCCTAGTATAGGCTATATTTTATGGATATTATAAGCTGAATCCCACAGTATCAACAACTTATTCAGAATTATAACTAGATATGCTCTGAAACTGAGTGTTCTCAAATATATGGAGACTAAGATAAACAACGATTTTAGGGTTGAAAGGGGTTTTAAGAGAGGAGATGAACTGTAACTGTTATATAAAACAAATTAGATTATTAAGATTTGATTTAAAAATGGCTGAGTAAATATATCACCAAGTAATTTACCTTCAAGTTATATTATTATTAATATTTCTATTGATATTCATATTGTAGTATTTGTGAATATGTAATGTTCAGTATTTTCTTTCAAAGCATGTAAGTGGATGTGTGGGTCTTAAGCTCAGAGTGGAGTGCTGGAGTTGTTAGAAATACGTGCGTCATAAGGATGTCACTGGAGCTTTGATGGAGAGATTGACTACAGACTGAACAAATTTAGTAGTCACTTCACACAAATTGGCTAAAACAGATGTAGTCATTCTCCTTGTTTTTATTATTTGAAATCTAGCAACCAAACTAGATTTTCCTTTTCATGTTTTTGTTTAGATAAAAGTTTTGAAACTCAGGTAAGATCTTTATACTTAGCTCTTAAATTTCAAATGCTTGGTCTTAAATATATGTGTCAAGATTATATTGGTTCTTAATAGTGTTACATGCAGTATTCCACACATAATGTCAATGACATAGTCTTTGAACTAAACAGTTGATAGATTGCTTTGATAATTTCAATAATTAAGAGAACCAGATAGAATGTACTGTGTTTACATTGATTTATCAACTACTGATCTATTTCCCCAGAAATTTCTATTGCATATGATATGTCACAGTTTACAAAACACTCCCACATATATTGCATGTGATCCTTTGACTACCATCTGTTTGTCTTTTGAACATGGACTATAGTGCTTGTTACAATGACATCTTCAGACTTTATTTTTAATGAGATTGATTCCTGTAAGCATCAATTTATGAATGAAAATATTGCATAATTGTTGTATAGTTCTGCTTCAAGACAACAGTTAAATTTTGTCAAAGCCACCATTTTTGTCTGTGTAGCAATAATTTTGCAATTAATTTAGCATTTAATTTAATTTTCTTATTATAAAAATGTGTGAATAACAACAAAAAAAATAGAGTTCTGGCATTGGTGGTTAGAACTATAGGACTTAAAAATGGAAATAATTGAGATGATAAATTAATCATAGTTATGTCTAACAAGAAACATGTAGGAAAGAGGAGATTTATATTTATATTCAGTCTTTTGACTATATCTCTTATAATTTGGACATTTTGGGAACTTATGTATTTTGTCAGTTGCTATATTCTAGGTTATTCTGCAGTCATAAACCTTCCCCTCATTTCATTGGTTTATCTCAACAAAGGTTTACTTTCCACGCATGGAAAAGCATCTTTGCATATGTTAGTTACCCAGGACCCAGGCTGATGGAAACACCATGTTGACACATGTGGCAGAGAAGTGGCTTGTTGTCAGCTGCTATTGAGTCAGCCCGTGACTTATGCTGACCTCATACACAATGGAATGAAATGCTGCCTAGTCCTGTACCATCCTCATGATTGGCTGTAGATCAGACCATTGTGATCCATAGTGTTTCACTGGCAGATTTTTGGAAGTAGATAACCAAGTCATTCTTCCTACTTCATCTTGGTCTGGAAGATCTGCTGAAAACTATTTGGCATGATGTTGTTGTTGTTGTTGTTATGTGCCATCGAGTCGGCCCCGACTCATAGCGACCCCTCCTTGGGTTTCCGAGGCAGTATCACTACGGAAGTAGGATTGCCCAACCTTCCTTCCGAGGAGTGGCTGGTGGGTTTGAACCGCCAGCCGTCTGGTTAGCAGGCAAGTGTCTTAGCCACTATGCTATCATTTGGCATGATAGCAACATACAAACCACCAGTGTCAGATAGAAAATTCTATCACTGAACCACAGGTGCCTCTCTCAGTGAATGCCCTAAGCCTGGGTGTGCTGATGTCACATTTCTTCATATTTCATTGGCCAACACAAGTCACATGGGCACACCCAATTAAAAAGGACTAAAAAGTACATCACGATTCTGTGCTTGGGAGGAGAGGAGAATTTGAATATTTGTAACAAACCCTAGTGGGTACCACAAATGTCTTCTAAATGAGTTACTTTTGGGAATGGCTTATTTATAATCCTGGCTGATGGTGTATTTATTAGTTCTT
The DNA here is from genome assembly GCF_000298275.1 of Orycteropus afer afer. Taxonomy (NCBI): domain Eukaryota; kingdom Metazoa; phylum Chordata; class Mammalia; order Tubulidentata; family Orycteropodidae; genus Orycteropus; species Orycteropus afer. The sequence goes on along the minus strand of NW_006921609.1, from coordinate 5,653,251 downwards.
AACATAAGCCTGGATTATAAGGACTGTTGAATATTATTATAGCTCCTTCTCAGATACACAAACTGAGAATCACAATCACTAGGTGATTTCTCTGTACACACACAGCTAGTAAGAAGAGAAACTGATTTATTATACATTTACAGCATAATTGTTTCTCCCCACATTTAGTCTGAAATCTGCATCAGGTTCTGCTACGTTATACTTTGTGGTTTACAAAATTACTCTCTTATTTCATAACCAAATAAACAGCCAGTTAATGATAATAATTCTTGGATTTGAAGTGTAATTTATAACTAGTACTATCTGTATATCTCCTATATTTACCTTTAGACAGCCTTTTAGTGTTAAAATTTATTCAGGCCTGAAGTCTATAGATTTTTATTAGAAAATTATATTCTTGGAGTATGTGAACAAAGAAAACTATTTTATATGTAGAAGAGAATTTATTAATTTGCTAAATAAACTTTCCTCTTAGGAACTTTTTAAAAAATATAATTAATTAAAATTTTTCTTATATTGATTTTAATTGATAACAAAACCAACTATTAGCTTTTTCAAAAAAATGGGTAATAACAGGTTTCTTAATACATGTTAATATAGGATCTGATTTTTTTCTTATGTAATAGTAAAGTATTTACAAAACATGTGAATACTGATTTTACAATCATTTTATATAAAATGTAGAATATTGCTGTCAGGTAAACATACTTTCTGGAATAATTTATCAAGTCTGTGATGTGGATAAATGCCTCTATGAGCTCTTGTGTAGTTTCAGTGTACAGTCATTAACTCAAGTCTACAGTTGGAAATTACTTTTTTGCACTGAGTGACTTGACAACAAATTGGGAAAGTACAATTCCTGAAGGAGAATAAAATTTCTGTGGTTTTTATTTGGGTGTGATTCCTAAAATATCTACAAACTTCCTAGGTTATTTTGTACTTTCTTATTATTAATAAAACACTACATAAAATGTATTTACATCTTAAGAATAGAAGGTTAAGCTTTTATGACTTTACTGGTGTTTTACAGATAATCAGATCACATTTTATTATTATTATTATTTTCAAATTCCAACAGTGAATTCAATACTCAGTGAGGAATTTTAGTTTTTCAAGGCCACCAGGGCACCACTGCTATTTCACTGTGAAACAAAATGTCATTGTTTCTTAGTAAGATTAACTTTTTTTTGAATCTCAAAGTTCCAACTGAAAATGGAAAAGAAACAAGAATAATCCACTAATGGAGAATATGTGAAGGGATGGGAAGGAAGTTTTCAATATGTAAAGCTCAGCCTACGAGAGACTTAGTAATTATAACACTTTACAATATTGCTGTTTTAGTTATTTATCAAATTAATTTTAAGTAGTGATTGTCAGAAGACCTAATGGATCAAATATATTTTTAATTTTTTTCTTAGGTTTAAGGAGTTAAATATTTGGAGATTTTAAATAAAACCCTTTTGGAAGCATTTTGATGGATAGATTTATGATATATCAGGTTTTTCAAGCTCATTCCCTATTTCTTTGCAAAGAAGCTGTCAAATAAAGGATGAGTCAGATTTTCCATAAGAAACACTGTTCTAATTTCATGAGTACAGTGTGGTTCAAAACTACATATTGGGCTGCCAAACCTTTTCTTTCCAATGTTTGACATTTTCAGAACATGTGGATTCCATTTTATTTTCTTCATTAAAGAATTCCATTTAATAAAGTGTTTTATTATAATAATTTAGTGTTTGAGGTTGAATGGAAAAAAAGGTTTTATAAATTTGAAGTAATAATAGAATATAATGTTCATTATTTTGTGCATAAAAGCAGGTTATTGATGCATGATTTTACTGTTAATACAGTAGGATTATTAGGTCTTCCCATCCCTTTTGAAATTTAATTTAATTATTTTTGAAATATAAAGTCTTGGCCATTTTGTGCTCGGGAGTCTACCTTCATTTTGCTACATTTGAACCAAGCCTTATTGAAGGGCTTATCTGTATTTCCTCTTCCACCTCTGTATGCCTGTTGTGCTCATACCTGTATCTCTTTCTTGGACTTAACTCTGAAGCCTGTGGGAGATAACTCCTTCTCCATTACTAGCCAGCATGGGGGCCCATGTTTCCTTGTTTTGGAGTTGCAGGGTATTTGTTCTGCCCTGTTTTCAAACAGTGGAGGGATCCTTTCTTTCTTACAGTTCATTTTCTCCTTAGCACAGAATGAGGTTCAAAATCAGAAATGATCTTAATTACCTTCTTTTCACGTATCGTGTCCCCACATAGATAATGTGCACACGTATATAACATGCATAGTGTTCATAGGAAACCAGCAATGAGGGGGTTAAGCAGTTTGCACAAAAACATATAATTAATTAGTTATTTGTATAAAAATATAATAAATATTTTCTGTACAGAAACACCAAGTCCACAGCCTTGGTCTATCAACCCCACTTGGAGGTGTCCCTGGCCACCTCCCCCTTGGCTGAGATTGCAGGAAATAGAACTTATCAAGAGATATGGATGAATATTTATCAGGACAGAGAAGATGGTTAGAAGGCCTACATTTATTTACATCTATAACTGTGAACCAGTGTAACCATGTAAGTTGCTATCAGGACACATAGATGAAATATTTTCCACTGTAATAGTTTCAAATAAAATTGTACCCAGCCCTTAAACAAATAATAAAATGCTTTTAAATATCTAAAATGAATATTCAAAAATATTTAGAGTTTCAGGTTCCAAGAATTTGCTTTAATACATAAAGTTACATAATATCTTTTTAGAGAAGATTGAAGGTTTATTAGCTTTAAAATGTAACATTTACAGAGATGATCCATTTTATAGTTCTCCCTTGTGCATGAATGGTAAGAGTAATGAACTGAAATGCAGCCAGATTTTGATCAGTTTAAGTAATAATTTAAATTAATAACTAAATAAAAAATCTTGATCTCTTTTGTTTTTAAAAGTCACACGGTTCAATGTAACTATACAATGTCAGTTTTCTTTTTATATGTATATATAGAGTGCAAGTTTATATTTGGGTAGTTGTGAAAAAAATAATTTTATTCTTCTGTGAAGAATAGAAAGATAGTACATAATTAGTAGCTTATCTTAAAGTTTTAGCTAAACAGATTTCTTTTAAAAAAAAAGAGAACAATAAAATTATTTGAAATGTTTGTTTATTGGGCAGATATAAAAAATTAGAACTTAGTGATTAATACCATTCTTTAAACAAATTTTTAAAAAACAAGTAAGAGAAATTAACATTTTTGAGATGGAACTTTTTATAATTATTTATTGTTTTAGGGAGAATTTTCTTGTCACAATGAAATGGTATTGTCTACTATAACATAAATGTTACATTTAGATGAAAAAAAAACTTCTAATTACATAAATTATCATTTCAAATTATAAGTAAACATTTTTCATATTTATACTTCAATGAATTGGTATGTATCAATTAAGTAATCAGCATTGACCAAAAAACCAAACTCACTGCTGTCAAGTCGATTCAACTCATAGCGACCCCTCCTTGGGATCCTGAGATGGTATCTCTAAGCAAGTATATTGCCCAATCTTCCTTCCAAGGAGTGGCTGGTGGGTTTGAACTGCCAGCCTTCTGATTAGTAGTCAAATGCCTTAAGCACTATACCATAGGAAGTGCAATACTATTTTAAAGTAGAAATGAGTAACAGTGTGTTGTATTTTTCAGGAAAATCATCTATTGAATAATTTTGAATATATTTAGCATGATTTTTCTCATATCTATGCTTTTTTTAGGTTAAATACATGTTTCTCTTTATAAAATAAAAATTACAGAATAATTATTTGATAAAAAATCAAACCTTTACGCTTGGATAGAAGTTAAAAATTCCAGATTGCATCAATATCAACTGATTTTTAAAATAATGATTTAGTGTTTGCATGGTTCATGTGATAAAAACATCATATTAGTTATTGGTACATGGTCCTGTGGTTTGAATTTTGTTCTTTGTCCAAAAGATACTGTTCTATGTGAATTCTTATTCTCCAATTCAATACCTTTAAAGCCTAAGGTTGTTTAATTCAGACTATCTGAGGTTTCCTCAAGTGGAGAAGTAGGAAACTCACCAGCTATGCAAAGAGATTTAGAAGACAGCTACCTGGCCAGCTACCTGTAAGAGATCCATATTCACACCCATTTCAAAGAAAGGTGATCCCACAGAATGAGGAAATAATCAAACAATATCATTAATATCACATGCAAGTAAAATCTTGCTGAAGATATTTCAAAAACTGTTGCAGCAGTATATTGACAGAGAGCTTCCAGAAATGCAAGCTGGCTTCAGAAGAGGACTTGGAATGGGGATATCATAGCTGATGTCAGATGGATCTTAGCTGAAAGCAAAGAATACCAGAAAGATGTTTATTTATCTTTTATTGTCTATGCAAAAGAGTTAGATTGTGTGGATCATAACAAATTATGAAAAACATTGAGAAGAATGGAAATTCCAGAACACTTGATTGTACTCATGAGGAACCTGTACATAGATCAGAAGGCTGTTATTGGAACAGAACAGGGGATACTGCATGGTTCAAAATCAAGAAGGGAGTGTGTCGGGGTTGTATCCTTTCACCATACTTATTCAACTTGTATGCTGAGCAAATTATCCTTGAGGCTGGATTGTATGAAGAAGAACATGGCTATCTATTCTTCACGTGGTCTCTACACTCAGGTGGGATATAGCCAAGGTCATATTTTGGCTGTCATAGACTTGTTTTAATTTTCTTCATCTTCAATTTGAACTTGCATATAAGCAATTGATGATCTGTTCCACAGATAGCTCCTGGCCTTATTTTGACTGTTAATATCGAGCTTCTCCATCACCTCCTTCCACAGATGTAGTCCATCTGATTCCTGTATATTCTGTATGGTGAGGTTTACGTGTATTGTCACTGTTTATGTTATTGAAAAAAGATATTTGCAGTGAATAAGTCATTGGTCTTGCAAAAGTCCATCATGTGATCTCTGTCATCACTTCTATTACCAAGGTCATATTTCCCAACTATGGATGGTTCTTTGTTTTCAACTTTCACATTCCATTCACTAGTAATAATCAATACATTTGATTACATGTTTGATCAAGTTCAGACTGCAGAAATTGGTAAAAACAAAAGAAAATCTTCAATTTCTTCATCTTTGGTTTTTAGTGGTTCTTGCATAAAATTGAGTAATAGTAGTATTAACTGGTTTTCTTTGTAGGCATATGGATATTATCTTATCACTGACAGCATTGTGCTTCAGGATAGATCTTCAAATGTCCTTTTTGATGATGAATGTAATACCAATCATCTTCAATTTTTCATTCCCAGTATAGATCATATGATTGTCTGATTCCAAATGGTCACTACCAGTCCATTTCACTTCACTAATGCCTAGGATGGGAGCTCTGGTAGTACAGTGCCTAAGGCACTTGACTGCTAACCAGAAGGCTGGTGGTTCAAATCCACCAGCCACTCCTCAGAAGGAAGATGGGGCAATCTACTTCCGTAGTGACACTGCCTTGGAAACCCAAGGAGGGGTCGCTATGAGTCGGGTCCGACTCGACGGCACATAAAAACAACAACAACAATGCCTAGGATATCTACATAGGAGTAAGATTTCTGGATCATAAGGTATTTCTATTCCTAGCTTTTTGGGGAAGCTCAATATTGTTTTCTATAGTGGTGTACTATTTTACAATCACACTAGCAATATATAAGATGTTTAATATCCCCCATAACTTCATCAGAATTTGTTGTTTTCCGTCTTTTTCATCATTACCATTTTTTTGCAGGAGTGAGATGGTATTTCACTGTAATTTTGATTCACACATCTCTAATGATTAATCATCATGAGCACTTTTTCTATTAGTTGGCTGCCTAAATGTCCTGTTTGTTAAAATATCTGTTCATGTCCTTTGCCCATTTTTTGAGTGGGTTGCTTGTCTTTTCTTTTGTTGTGTTTTTGAAGCTTTGTATGTATTTTAGTGATTAGACTCTTATTAGACATGTCATTGTTAAAGACTTTTTCTGTCTGTAGGTTCTCTTTTTATTCTCTTGGTAAAGTGTTTCATGGACATAAATATTTAATTTTTAGGAGGTACCATTTACCTAATTTATATTCTATCATTCATGCATTTTTAATATTGGTTGAGTGCCTATTTAAGCCAAAAAAGAAGTCCACTACTTTTGACTCTATGTTGCCTTCTAGGAACTCTATAGTTTTAGCTTTACCATTTAGGCTTTGGTTTCATTGTGAGTTAGTTTTTGTGCATGAAGTGAAATATGGGTCCTGGTTAATTTTTCTGCATATGGATATCCAGTTTTGCCAGCACTCTTTTTTAAAAAGACTGTCTCATTCCCAATGAAGGGACTTTGACCCTTTGTCAAAGATCAGTTGCCCATAGATAGACGCATTTACTTCTGAGTTCTCAATTCTATTCCATTGCTCTATGTTTATCATTGAACCAGTACCAGGCTGTTTTGATTACCTTGGTTGTAAGATTGGGCAATCTACTTCTGTAGAGATACTATCTCAGAAACCCAAGAAGGGGTTACCATGAGTCAGATCCAACTCAACAGCAGTGAGGTTTTTTTTTTTTTTTTTTTTTATAGTAAGTTCTGAGATCAGTAGTATGAGGTTTCCCAGTTTGTTCTTCTTTTTCTCTATTGTTTTAGCTATTCAAGGCCTCAATCCTTTCCATAAAGTTGGAGATTAGTTTTTTCATTTCATTAAAGAATGTTGTTGGGATTTAAATAAGAATTACATTATCTGTATAGATTGCTTTTGATAGTACTGCCTTTTTCACAATGTTAAATCTTCTAATCCATGAGCATGGAATATTTTTCCATTTATGTAGAGTTCTTTTATTTCCATTAGTGTGTTTTATAATTTTCTATGAATAAGATTTTACATCCCTGATTAAATTTATTCCTATATATTTTATCATTTTGGAAACTATTATAATTTTTTAATTTTAATTTTTAGTTTCCTTTCAGGGCTCTCCTTGTTAGTGTAGAGAAATCTTACTGATTTTTGTGTGTTGATCTTGTACCCTACCATTTTGTTTAAACCTTCTATTAGTTACAGGAACTTTCTTGTGGTATCTTTGGGGTTTTCTATGCATAGGATCATATGCATGGAAGAAAGATGAGGCAGTCTGTTTCTTCTGTAAATATTTACAGCATTGGAAACACAAAGGGGGTTGCTTTGAGTCAAAATTGACTCAGCCAGAATGGATTGGAATGAGTTTAGAGGATCGTATCATCTGTGAATAAGGATAGTTTTACTTCTTCCTTTCCAATTTGTGTACCGTTTATTTCCTTTCCCCTTAATTATGTTGGGGAATTTCTCTTCTATTTTTAAATTTGCTGGAATACAGTATTGCACAATTTTCTGATATAATTCTTATTATTTTAGTACTGTTGTTTTATTTTAGTTCCATGGTAATATCACCTATCTCATTTCTTATTTTGGTTATTCATGTATCCCCCTTTTTTTATTTGTCATTTGCCCAGTGTTTTATCAAGTTTATTGTTCCTCTTCGAGAACCAATTTCTAGTCTTGGTGATTTTTTCTATTGTTTTTCTCTTTTCTATTTAATTTATTTTTGCTCAGACCTTTATTATTTCTTTCTTCTGGTGGCTATGCACTTCTTTTGCTGCTTCTTTTCTATATGTTCAAGTTGTAGGGTTAAGCTATTGATTTTGGCCTTTTCTTCATTTTTGATATGTGCATTTATTGCTATAAATTCTCTTCTGAGAATTACTTTTGCTGTGTCTCAAAGGTTCTGTATGTTGTGTTTTCATTCTCATTTGATTCAAAGAATTTATTAATTTCACTTTTAATTTAATCTATTACCCCATGAAATGACGTATATTATTATTAATGTCAGATGGATTTTGGCTGAAAGCAGAGGATATCAGAAAGATGTTTAGCTGTCCATTATTGACTATGCAAAGGCATACAATGGTATGGATCATTACAAATTATGAATAACTTAGGAAGAATGGGAATTCCAGAGAAATTAATTGTGCTCATGTGGAACCTGTACATAGACCAAGAGACAGTCATTCAAATAGAACAAGAGGATACCATATGGTTTAATATCAGGAAACGTGTGCATCAGGGTTGTATTATTTCATGACACTTATTCAATCCATATGCTGATTAAATAATCTGAGAACCTGGATCATATGAAGATGAACACAGCATCACGATTGGAAGAAGACTCATTAATAATCTGCAGTATGCAGATGAGACAACCTTGCTTGCTGAAAGTGAAGTAGGCTTGAGACACTTACTGATGAAGATGAAAGACTATAGCCTTCAGTATGGATTACATCTCAGCATAAAGAACATTAAAATCCTCACAATAGGACCAATAAGAACATCATGATAAATGGAGAAAATATTGAACTTGTCAAGAATTTAATTTTACAATCAACACCCATGGAAACAGCAGTCAAGAAATCAAATGAGCTATTACGTTGGATAAATCTGCTTCAAAAGGCCTGTTCAAAGTGTTGAAAAGCAAAGATGTCACTTTGAAGACTATGGTTTGGCCGAACCAAACCAAATCGTGGTAATTTCAGTCATTTCATAGCATGTGAAAGGTGGACAATGAATAAGGAAGATCAAAGAAGAATGTATACTGTGCTACTATTGGGTGGTATCTTCTACATATGTCTAAGAAATCAAATTTGTCAATTATGTTATCTGCATAATTTTTGTGTCTTTGTTGAGTTTCTTTCTAGTTCTATCCATCATTGAAGGTGGTGTGATAAAATCTCCCACTACCATTTTGAAACTGTCTATTTCTCTTTCCAATTATTTTAGAGTTTCTAAAATCTATTTGGGGGCTCTGTCTGAATGCATAAACATTTATTATGGCTATGTCCTCTTGAAGAATTGAACCTTTAATCATTATCAAATGCCCTTCTTTGTCTTTTGTAAAGGATTTTGTCTTAAAATCTATCTTATCAGAGATTATTATTACCATTCCTGCTCTCTTTTGATTACTGTTTGTTTGATATATTTTTTTCCATCTTTTGATTTCTAAACTATTTATATCTTTGTGTCTAAGGTGTGTCTCTTTTAGATAATATATTGATGGGTCATTTTTTACAAATTCATTCTTCAATTCTCTGTCTCTTGACTGGTTCATTTAAACCATTTTTATTCAGTGTGACTATCAATATTTATGGATTTATTGCTACAATTTTGTTATACTTTCTCATGATATTAATGGTTTCTTTGTTCTGCTTAATTGTGTTGCTGAATTCTTTTTGTTTTGTGGATTTCCTTTTTTTATCCTTTATTGTTGATTTTATTTACTAAGTCTTTTGTTTTCTTCTTTATTTTGGTGGGTAAATTTAGAAATTTTCTTTGTGGTTACTCTGAAATTTACCTTATCTTCCTAAATTTAAAATAATCTGTTATATCTTGATATCACTTTGACTTCTTCCCCATATGGAAGTTCTATAACTACACCATTTATTCTCTCTTTTTGTTCGGAAGTTGTCATTGTTTACAGATTGACATCTATGCTTCCAGTTATGCAGCTTTATTTTACTTTAGAGAATTCCTTATCTGGGTTTTGTATTTGGGCGATAGTGTCATGTATCTTAATCTCAGGTTGTTGTCTGATGTCATTAGTTCTCTATCTGAAGGACTCTCTTTCATATTTTTCATAAGATTAATCTGATTTTTTGAATTCCCTTAATTTCTATTTTTCTGGGAGTGCCTAGCTTTGCCATTGTATTTGTAAGACAGTTTTGCCAAATATATGATTTTTGGTTGGCATTTCTTTTCTTTCAGGGTTTTGTATGTGCGATCCCATTGCCTTCTTGCCTATATGGTTTCTCCTAAGAAATCATCATGTAGTCTTATTGGTGCCCTTTTGTTGGTGATAGTAACTGTACTTTGTAGCTTATTTTTCATGAGCTGCTATCAGAATTCTTTCTTTGTCTTTGGTTTTGGAAAGACATATCTTGGTGACTTTCTTTTGTGTCTACCTTGTACAGGTATCATTGAGCTTCTTGAATTTAAACCTTCTCATCTTTCATGTCATTAAGGATGTTTTCTGCCAATAAATCTTCAAAAGTTCTCTATGTACTTTTACTTTCCTACTCTTCTTCTGGAATTCCTATTATGTATACATTATTCCTCCCACATAACTCTTAGGCTTTTTCTTTTTTTTTTCTTCGTTCTCTTTTTTTTTCCCTGATTGCTTTTCCAACAAATTCCTGCCAAAAGATTTGCACTCTTTTTCCTGTCTTTTGCAGAATCTTCTTTATATTGATTCTGTGCTCATCCGTTGAGTTCTCTATTTCTCATGTTTTATTGTTAATCTTTCTGGATATCTATTTGTTGTTTTTGTATGGTTTCTAATTATCAATAAATTTTGTCACTTTTTCTTGTATTGTTCTCCTGAATTCTTCTAAGGTTTGTCCAGTGTTTTCATTGCTCTCTCTGAGGATCCTACATATAAGTCTTTTGAATTCCTCATTAGATAGTTTTATTACCATTTCTTCTTCAGGAATGCTTTCTGAGCCTTTATTTTACTCACTTGTTTGAGACATCTTACCCTGTTTCTTCACATGGTTGTTGTTATCTGTTGTCTCTGAGGCATTAATGCATTTTATTTATATCTTTCCTTCTTGATTTATGTATGTTTGTTCTGTACTGACTTTTTTGTTTTGATGTATCTAGACCTGTTTATTCTTTTTCCCATTCTCTTTAGAATGTCTTTCTTTCTATGTATCATTTTGTTTCTGTGGTTCTGGTCTATTTGTAATTTTGGTGGTGTCTGTTGACTGGCCATGGTTTTCTCTCAGTAGGAGGTATGATTGGTTACACCCATGTGTAGTCCTTTGTGGGTAGGCTCATATGTCTTCTCTGTTGTGGTTGATTGGAGATAGGAGAGCTTGTTCATTCCTTGTTATTGGCTGCCTAATGCTGGGTAGTCAGGGTCCATCCGTATTCCTTGTGGGACCATGAGGATGGTTCTGGTATGTAGTGTGGTCTCTGGAACTCAGGACAGACTGTCTCTGTATCCACTGTGGGGGAGTTCTGTCCAAATGGATGGAGTAGATCCACTGTGTATATATGAACTGGCAACTAAGTAGATGATAAGATATTGTTGGACTTCAGTACAAGTGTACATTGCCTAAGGGAGCTATTTGGGTGTGGGATGTGTGATATTGCAGCTGGGTGGACATTGAATGAGGACATTAAGATCTCCTGCTCATTGTTTGCAGAGGTGTAGATAGAACCTGTCATGATGGATTCATATTGCTGATGAAGTGATGTGCCTGTCTGACTAGTCACTAGGTCATCAGTGCAGGGAACATTCTCATCAGTAGTTGGGATGGGTGCTGTGTGAGTGCACTACTAGTTGCCAGGTGGTCAAGGTGAAGGTGCATGGGACATTGGTCACCAGGTACGTAGCGTGGGAATTTGCACCACTGGTCACCAGATGGTTGAGTTGGTGATGTGGGGGGAATCTTATACCTCTGGTCACCAATCCATCAGCAGGAGTACACACCACTGATCACTAGGCAGACAGGTCAGTGCAGAGGGGATGGAATGGGCATGAGTCTCTGGTAGCAGATCCAAAAGCATAGTAATGCATGCTATGGATTACAGGAGAAGCACACCATTGGTCACCAGGAAGACAGGGTGTAGATGAGTGGGTGTGTGTTCTCCCAGTCTCTGGTGTGGCACTCATTCCAGAGTGCAGCTGGCAATCAGTACCCTGTTTCAACCAAATGCAAGGATGAAGGGCTGTCCAAAGTCCAATCAGATGAAGGATCTCTAGCTATAACTACAAGGATCCTTCACTCCACCAGAGCGACCTACCCAAATGATCAGGTATTATTGCTGGTGAATAGTTCTGTCTCTATTTTCTAGTTCCCTCTCTGCTCTATGGTCACTTGGATCTTTAGGGCTCTTTCCTGTCTTCCTGTACTTTCCAGCCATGAAACAAGTTCTGCTCAACTTGCTTCACCCTGAGATTGTCTACACAGTATCTCTGTCTCCTGTTGGGGATTCCATGAAGTTGCCTTCCTATGCTCTCACCCAGGAACACTGCTCGCTTTGTCTCAAAACGACCATGCTGTGCTGAGCCAGCTGGCAGGGTCCAACAATTATTGTTTTCGTTCAGTCTCTCCTTCCCTTTGGTGTTCCATCTAATTCTTCATCCACCCATTTGCCATTCTGCATTCCCAGATTGCCATCTGTATCTATTTCACTTGGTTTTTCAGTTTTTTGTAGTAGGGTACCTCATGGTATGTGTAACTAAGCTGTCATCTTGGGCTATATCCTCAGCGCAGTGATATTTTAATGCTGTGCTTTTTGTCTGTTTGTTTTTTGTTTAATTAAAGGAAACTTTAAAGAACACAAAAGTTATTTTCTCTTTCATACCTCAAAAGCATCTGATTTTCAATTAATATTAAATATATTTTATATTGCAATAGTACTATACTTAGGAGCATAGTACTATAGTTATACTATTACTAAGTATACTTAGTACTGTTACAGTAAAGGAAAGAAGAGTTATTGTTCCATTTGGAGTTTTATGTTTATTTATTTATTTTTTTAGTGTAGCTTCTTCTTTAAAAAATCATTTCCAATCATGAGAATTTGGTTATTCTGAGTGCTTTTATCATATACTGCCTGTCATATAAGCATCACATAATTTCTTAAGGAAGTCCATGATAATAGATAAAGCATGCAAGAATAAAAATGTAATAAAAAACATGCTTTTGTTGAGATGATGTCACTCCAATAATCTCAGAAGTGTTGGCAAGTAATGAGTTTCAGTGATAAGATGTGCTGCTATCCCTTTTAGTTCTGGCCATTTAATAGGCTGTTTGAGTTTTTAAAAGAACAACTTACTGTGTTTGTAGACAGATTGGGTCTTAGGGGACGTGGTCCTCCCTACATCTACCCTTCCAAGGTTAGGTTCTGTGCACTCAGTAGTAAATCAAGACAAGACATATATTGTTAAAATAACTTCAAAATGTAATTTTGAGGAAAAGACCTAAAAGTCTTCTAGAGAATGTGTTCTATATCAATTTTGAATTAAGTACCTAAAATTGGATTTCTCTTTTCTAGTTGGAAATTTATAATTTTAAAAAATATCATCTTTTCTGCTCTAAAAGAAAATAAACAATGGCTTTTAAAATACAATGGTTCAAAAAGGAAATCTTTGAAATGTTTCAACCTTTTTCACTTTCAAATGTAAGTTTCTATATATGAACTTATTTTTGTTACTGTGACTTTTGTGTGAAATAATTGATTAATTGGATAAAGAAAATATATAAAATGAAACAAAGTAAATCATAAGTAAATATAATACATGGATACAATAAAAGATAAATAATAAAATATATACAACAAATAAATAAAATAAACATATAATAAATAAATAAAATGGATATTGAGTTGAATTAAGAAATTAGCTGAATACTAAAATTTAAATATCCATAAAGATAAGGCTAGAATATCTGGTTCTATTGTCCTGCTCTGATAGCGTAGTGCCTGAGGCATTTGACTGTTAACCAGAAGGTTGATGGTTTAAATCCACCAGCCACTCCTTGGAAGGAAGGTTGGGCAATCTACTTCCATAGTGATACCACCTCAGAAATTCAAGGAGGGGTCAGTATGAGTCGGGTCCAATTCAAAGGGCACATAACAACAACAACAACAAAAATTTCCCTGCTAGGCATGTGAGGTGCCACCGATAGGTAAATAAATTGTATGTTGTACTTAGATGCTATAAAGGCTGTAAGGTCAGTTCCAACCCAGTCTATGTACAATATAACATAATATAATATTTATTGCCCAGTCCTGTACATTTTCTTGATGGTTGGCATGTTTGAGTCCATTGTTTTGGCTATTGTATAGTGCCTTCCTGTTACTAACTCTCAGAATAAGAATATGATAACAGAATATGTAATGTGTGAAAATATTCTTTCAAGGTTGATTGTTGTTGTTATGTGCTATGGAGTCTAACTGATTCATAGCAAACTCTCCTTGGTTTCCAAGGAGGTATCACTATGGAAGTAGATTGCCCAACCTTCCTTCTGAGGAGTGGCTGGTGGGTTTCAACCACCAGCCTTCTGGTTAGCAGTCAACTGCCTTAGGCACCAAGCTACCAGAGCTCCTCAACGTTGATTAAAGAACAAGAAAATATGTATCAGGAATCTTCAGATTCTACTTGATGCTCAAGGTAACTTGAGGTATAATTATGTTAACATAATTAAATATTTAGATTTATGTTGTCATTTTTAGAGTTGTATTTGAGGTAATATAATATGTCTTCTGTGGCTAATTTTCTGAGGAATTTGTCATAATGTTAAGCTCCATAGAAACTCTCTAAGAAGATACTATCTTTTATCAAAAAAATAAAGTGTTTACATCTCTACCATGTTGTTGTTGTTGTTGTTATGTGCTGTCAGGTTGGACCCTCCTCATAGCGACCCCTCCTTGGGTTTCCGAGGTGGTATCACTATGGAAGTAGATTGCCCAACCTTCCCTCCGAGCAGTGGCTGGTGGGTTTGAACTGCCAGCCTTCTGGTTAGCAGTCAAGTGCCTTAGGCACTACGCTACCAGAGCTCCTATCTCTACCATAGACATGTAAAAATGATTAGCAAATAAAAAATATTTGTGAGATGATTTTTTTAATTGTTATTATTTTCTAATTCACACCAGAGGGTCTATATCTGGTATAATAACCATTTTATCACTTGCCAAGATCTTGAATTCTTTTCTTATTACTAATTGTAAATACTGAAAAAAAAACCCAAAACAAACAACAACAACAACAACAAAACAATCTCACTGCCATCAAGTTGTTTCCAACTCTTAGTGACCCCCATTGGGTATCCAAGGCTGTAAATCTTTATGGAAGTAGATCTCCCCATCTTCCTTCCATGGAGCAGCTGGTGGAATTAAACTGCTAACCTCCTGATTAGCAGTCAAGTGCCTTATCCACTACGCCACCAGACTTCCCTTCTAAATAATATTCATCATTAATTTGCTATAATAAAACTTTCTCTACTTAATATGTCTTTATAGTTCCATTCTGCAATAAGTTTCCCAAGACAGATATGCATTCCAACTTCATTTCTAATATCTTCTAGTATTAAAATTTAGTTAAATATTAATGTCATCAGTCAACACACAGAGTGAGTACTCATTTTTGTTAATTCTATCATTTGCTCTATTGAGATGAAAATTATATGATAAAAAATGTCAATACATTGTAATGATGTATGTCTTTTGAAACATTTGGTATGAAAACCATACTATGCAAATCTGAGAACAGAATAAAGCCATATCTCATCTTTGTGGTAATTAAAAAAAATTAACATTTGAATGTTCAACAGATGCAGTAAAGATATTACTTGAAAAGTTCAGTCAATGGGCTATGTTACCAGTTATGATAAAAACCTGTTTGAAATCCATGAATTCTTGCAAAACTGTAGTAGTGTTCTAGTAATTTGGTTAAAAATACATCATCACTTTTGAGATAACTAGTGTTCAAATTTTTTAGTGACTTTCAGTTTGCCATAAAACACCTAGTATTTCCCTCTGTATTCTTTACACACAATTGCCACAAACTTTGTTTCTCTGTTTGTTTTGCTTTTCTTTGTCAGTCTTACAGACCTTTCAATATCTTTGTATATATATCCTTAAATTTCACAGCAATTACTTGGAATGAAACTGCTTTGCATTCTCTATTTGAAATGCTTTATCTCAAGTAAGCTGTACATTACTGGCGATGCTAAACTTCATTAAATGGAAATATTCTGTGGGGCTGTTGTATTCTCTTTCATTTTACAGATCTTTTACATTTTACTAGCATTCTTGCCATTGTACAAACCAACTGTATTAGACATAAAATAATTGCCTGTTTTTTTAAAGTCTATGAGATTAAAACAAGAATATCATGAAATATCTTGCCTCCTTATGTCCCTAATATATCATGACTGAAAATATCTTAGATTGGATAATACATTAAACCCTATTTCCACCTGACATTAACACTAAACCAATGTGAATGCAATTGATTCTGACAGTGTTTGATATGTATCCCAAAGTTTATACTGAACATTCTAAGCCATCTGGAAGTCACCTCTAAACTGTCGATCAAAAGATCTGGGGTTCTACTGTGTTATCTAAGGTAGAGGTTCTTAAACCAAGATTAGCACAAGAATCACCAGAGCATATTATTTTTAAAAGAACAGACTCCCCAGATCACACGACAAAAAATTCAGATTCTTTAATAAATTATGAGTGTGTTACTTGAATTTACATTTTTTAGGAGGAATCTGAAGTGATTTGGATAGATAAACCACAGTCAAGATTTTAAAAAATACTATGTGGAACACAGATTTGAGGGCATGATTTTTTAATTATAAGTTCGTATTTTTCACTCAGCAAAAACATTGTTTAAAGGAACACCATACTCTTGCATTATTACATATTATTTTTCAAGGCATAGTATCTCCAAAACTAGAGATTTAATGACCACTACTTTCTTGAACCCAAGTACCTGTCCTTCTGTACTAGGCTTTTTGTGTTATTCTCTATGCTATTCTAAATGTCCTATCATAAATTTTATGAGGTGATTCAGATTTTATTTATTTTTTTTCCTACAAATACAATGAACAATAGAAATGTCTCAGAAATTTTAGGCACTTCTAGCATCTAGACTATGTCTCCCAGACTCTCACTCATAGAAAAACAAGAAATTTTTGTTTTCAGTTTTTGGGTTTGGAAATTATGATTGCAACAGCTAGAAGTAAACCATTATAGAAATATAACATTTTCTAGCTTAAAAATATCTCAGATAATGTTGACCACCCCCTCTTCTCTCTACCTCACTTGTCCCTCTATGCACAGTAATCTATTCTCAATTAGTTTCCCGAAGGGAAAGGAACATCATACAAACATTTAAATTAAAGCAGTTATTCTCATCCAGGAGATGGATTGTGTGGGTTGTAGCAGTAATAGTTTAGAGAATATTAGCTATTTGTTGTTGTTATTATGTGCCATCGAGTCGGACCTGACTCATAGCGACCCCTCCTTGGGTTTCCGAGGCAGTATCACTACGGAAGTAGGATTGCCCAAACTTCCTTCCGAGGAATATTAGCTATAGAGAAACACTATTAATGATGAAATTATCTCATATCTCTCCATATTATGAGATGGAAAAAGATTGACAACAGTGAGTTATGGTATTAGTCACTGGTAATAGTTTATAAGGTTATATTCTAGGCTTTTTGTAGTTAATAGAGAATTGCTGAATGGCAAAGCTGTAACTCTAACCTTAGGGAACACACATAGTAAGTGCTAGCCTGCTAACGGAAAGAAACACCTTGGAAGAAATGCCTGGCTATCTACTTCTTAAAACTCAGCTATTGAAAATCCTATGAAGCATAATTCTAGTCTCATACACATGGGGTCTTATGAATTGGGGCTGACTCTATGGTTGCTAACAGCAATAGCAGCAACACTTCTTATTTCATTAGTTGCTGTTGAATCCATTCCGATTCATTGAATCCCTATGTGGCAGAGTAGAACTGCTTAATAGGATTTTCAAGGCCACAACCTTCAGAAGCAGATTGCCAGGCCTATCTTCTGGGGCACCTCTGGGTAGATTCAAACCAATAACCTTTTGGCTAGTAGTTGAGTGTTTATCCATTTTTGCTACTCAGAAACAACTCTAACTTAATGGAATAAATTCTCATAATGCCATTCCAGACCCCACAGCTAGCTGATGATAGAAAACATTTTGAGATATGGTATTTTTGTTCTTGGCACCTCTGAGGTCTCAGTAGATACATGTTTATTTATTTTTTTAAATAATATTGTGTCTTTTTGTAAAAGTTTGCACAGCAAGTTAGGTTCCCACCTGACAACTTTTGCACAAATTGTTCAGCGTGGTACATGCTTATTTGATTCAAACAAGCGTGAGACTTCTGGTGAAGCCTCTACTCTAACACACATAGTTGGGTGGGTATATAAGCAAAATACACGTATATTAATAATAATAATAATGAAAAAAAAAAACTAAACTCACTGCCAACCAGGCAATCCAACTCATAGTGACCCCCATTGGATTTTTGAGGCTATAAATCTTTACAGAACTAGATCCCCCCATCTTCCTTCAGTGGATGAAGCTGGTGGTCTTGAACCACTGACCTTCAGGTTAGCAGCCAAATACCTTATCTGCTATGCCACCAGAGCTCCTTAGATACACGTATAGTCAACTTAAAAGCAGCTCCTACCTCTGCCTTTTTATTTCTTCAATTCAAAATTCTGGTCTGGGGTAAGCAAATTTTTTGATTATCCTTATTTTATGATTACTTACCAACACTTTCAGATGATTTGCTGTGCACCAATATGCAAAGACTCTCCAATGGCAGTGATTTTAGTTCTAATATTTTACAATCATTATTTAGCTGTTTATACTGTTTGTGGTTGTCCTACAATACTGTTCACTATTCCTGTTTTTTTTTCTGATATTACATGTATTTATGTTTATGTCTAACCAAAAGCAAACTCACTGCCAGTCGAGTCTGTTCAAACTCATAGTAATCCCTTCTTGGGTTTCTGAGGCAGTATCTCTGAGGAAGTAGATTGCACAAACTTCCTTCCAAGGAGTGGCTGGTGGGTTTGAACCACCAGCCTTCTGGTTAGCAATCAAATGCCTTAGGCACTACACCACCAGAGCTCCAATGTTTATGTCTAGTTAAACTTATTTAATACTGTCTCTTTTCTACTTTCAGCACAGACATATTTAAATACATTGGTTCCAAGAGCCAGAATTATAGTAGTATTTGTGATAACATTTCACATCTCAGTTGATATTGATATTCTAAAATGTCTTTGCTTCAAAAACATTTTGTTTAGATCATTTTGTATATTTTAAAGTATTATATTTACATTGAAATTTAAAGAAATCGAAGTCATTAGAAAACTATTTGCATTTACTGGTTCTTCTTTAAACTGAAATCACATTCACTAAACAAGATTAAGCAGTTTACCAGATATTTTCCCATTTCTAGTTTATGCAGTGGACTAATTTTTTAAAATGAGAACGTTAAAACTTCTCTCTTTATGATCTTGCTTCATTTGTTACAAAAGATTATAAAAATAATTGAAGGAGAATGAAAACTAAATGAAATAAATAAGCAATCTAATTTCTAGGTGTTAATTCAATTCTATTTCTAATCAATTCTCTGTATTTTAAACTTCATTTTCTTTTTATCTGCATCTTGCCTGTGGTCTTACATGTCTAAAATTATGGGCTAGCTACATCCTTGGGTACTTAGCATGATGACACAAGGGAAAATGACACTCAGAGAACTAGACTAATACATTTAACAGTTATTCCGTTATTTAGTAACTTCAAACTCCAGATGGTCATTTCTAGTTGATTTGATTTTCTTTGTAATTTATAAATCTGAAATGTGAAATTGTATGACCAAAAAAAGGTACATTTAGATTTACTAAAGATGATCTTACTGCTTCTGAGATAATTTTAAGGGGAAGAGGTAGTATACCAAAATAGAAACTTTAAGCAAGGTAAGCGAAAACTTATAAAATATATCTTGGTCAGGAAATTAAACCAAATTTACAGATAGAAAATACATGGACATTTGTATTGCTATAGTTACGAAAGATCTATATATCCTACCAAAATATTTACATATATATCTTAAAAATATATATAAAATAATAACTGAGGAATTCACTGAATTGGCCCATAAAAGCCTTGAGGTCAATTGTCAGTCCCTCCTTCTATGATTTCTTATCTCTAAAGCTAACTTTAGAGCTGCTTTTGAAGCTGAATACATTCTTTAAAGACAGGAGAGATAAGTAAAAATTCATCTGAGCCCAACTGTTAGTATCATAGAACATATCCCTCAGCATAAGTAATTAGGATATTAAATTTATGGCAATTGACTTTAACAGTTTTTGTCAGAACAATACTTTCAAAAATGAATACGTAATTTCTTAGCCAACTAGTCATCCTTGGCAGGTGGTTATATTTGAATAAAAAATAAAAGTTGTGTGTTTTTCTGGCTCAAATTTGCTTTTAGGGTTCTTTTTAAAAGAGATAAAACCTCAAAGATTTATTGAGATTCTTGCTAAGACACAGAACCCTTCACAAAAATTCCACTGTAACTTTTTAACCACCTTGAATTTACATTCACCTTGTTGTTGCTGATTCAATAATCCTGACCACCTTTTATCCTTTCTTTTAAAAAATCATTAATTAGTACCAGTTGTTGTCAAGCTGATTGTGACTCAGGGAGACACCGTGGATGTCAGAATACGGTTTTCAGTGGCTGAGCTTTCAGAAATCGATCGCCAGGATTTTCTTTCCAGGTGCCTCCTGGATAGACTCAAACCTCCAACTTTTTGATGAGCAGCCCAGTACATCGATCTAACCATTTGCACCACCAAGGGATTCTGCTTTTAAAACTAATTTATTGAGAAATAATAATTCTTTAAAAATCTAACTACTAAATATTCCTCTATAGTTCTAAATATTTCTCTTGGGCAAATCTGTGGTGACTGGAGTTCCATTTTAGAGGTTATTTACTACTGAATTTCCTAGACTTCTCCTTACAACAGACTGATTTGTAATAAAAATAACATTCGTGGTTTAATAGTATGTTTACCTTTTTGCCTTAAACCACTTACTTCAAAACATATGGAATGGCAGTTCAACTTATCATTGGCAATTTATTTAATTTGTTGTTGTTGTTATGTGCCTTCGAGTCGGCCCCGACTCATAGCGACCCCTCCTTGAGGAGCTCTGGTAGCATAGTGGCTAAGGCACTTGACTGCTAACCAGAAGGCTGGCGGTTCAAACCCACCAGCCACTCCTCGGAAGGAAGGTTGGGCATTCCTACTTCCGTAGTGATACTGCCTCGGAAACCCAAGAAGGGGTCGCTATGAGTCGGGGCCGACTCGATGGCAAACAACAACAACAACAACAACATCACTAGGGAAGTAGGATTGCCCAACCCTCCTTCCGAGGAGTGGCTGGTGGGTTTGAACCGCCAGCCGTCTGGTTAGCAGGCAAGTGTCTTAGCCACTATGCTACCAGAGCTCCTATTTATTTAATAAGTTAACTAATTTCTAAATAAGGAGTGGATTAATTAAATATACTGAATATCAGCCATTAAATAAACCTTTTTTATCCTTTGTCAATTATCAATGTATCTAGCTCTTGACACCTACTACCTCTCTACCCTTGAATTTTATTTTTGTGCATACCTTTGCTTCTCTGTTTCTAAGCATATGCCCCTAAATTTTACAATTCCACATGGCAGCAATCTCTCTTATCGACATCTTGAAGAGGGATTAAGTGAAACTGGATTTTTGGATTTTTGCTGTTAGTCTTGTCAGAGACCAACACCTCCTCTCCTTAGGAGACCTACGCCACTCATGAAAGAGAAGTCACAAACAGTTGCACTTAACCACACCCTTATGCTATCCAAATATGGGGATCCAAATATGAGGTTCTTAATTTTTTATTGTCCTATTATTCCATGGGTAGTTAAATTCCATATTTCTCAATTATCTTGAAAGCTTCCCAAACCCCTTCCTTGGATTTGATATTTATAGGATTATGTCCATTGAAAGAGACTGTTTTATATTGATGTTACCATATCTGATTGTAAGCTTTTGCTTTTAATTGTGACAGAGTGAAAGCTTATTCTCAAACCTGCTTCCAGAGAAATCTAATTATTCTTGGTTGGAAATGCTTTTCTGGTGTTACCACTAGCCTCCTGGGTACTAAGCATGTCTGATGATAGGTGATTCATAAGCACAATGTGACATTTCCCAATGAGTTGTTTTGTCATGGGTTATCATTTTGTCAGACATGTTATTTCATCCCAAGCTTTAATGTGACTATCATGTTCCTGGGCAAGTAGCTGAGAGTGTTGCACAGCTTGTCAAAACCATAACGCCATTTTGAACCAGAGTACATAATTTTAAAATCAGAGCGACATTCAAACAAGGTTCCCACTAAGTCACAACTCATTTCTCCCTTATTTACTTAGTAACCTGGCCCCAATATATTAGTATTCGGCTGCGAAAAACAGCCTTTGCAAAGAAATTAAAACAATGGAGTGGCATAATTTCTTGCTGGAACAGGCTCTGCTATTACCTATTCTTGTGTTTAGTTACTGTGGCATGCACTTAAAGGAAGAACTCTATTTGCTCAGATGATAAACTGTGTAAATCATCTAAGACATACTGAGAAAGTCTCTAATTTTATTTTTTATTTTTGGTATGATTCTTGTCTTCTTTACTGTTCATGGTTCTAGTCTTGCTTTTTCTTGCCCTTCTTTCTTACAAGTAAGCATGCCAATTAAAATGTGAATACATATTTGAGTATAATGCATGTTGATATACTGATTGTGATCTATAAACTCAGAAACCCTGATGATTAGAAAAAAGTCCCAACATCAATACAATGTAGATTTCAAGGACGTTCTTAAAAATAGCCTACTAACTTAATCGTTTTAAATTAACAAATGCAATTAGAAATATTTAGTCAGCATGTAATCCTTTTAATTAAATTATATTGGAATTAACTAATGAAGGGCATTTGCAGAATTTGTGTCAGTTGGGATCATACTTTTCATATCTCCTCTAGAATTCATATTTGGAGTTTTGGAGTTGTTTTCTTTTTTTTTCCATTTAGAATGATTTTTTAAAAGGTTTAATTTAAGACATTATTTAAAATAGTATATTTCTCTGATGCTTGATAATATGTAGCATGAAATTTTCCTACCTCTCAAATATGATAATAAAATATAGATTATTTAGAAAGTTTCATCTCTTTATTTTAAAGGAAGTACTAAAATTCTAAAACACGGGGTTTATAACCACTCCAGGGCCTGGGCTTGGAGGGTACTTTTCACTTGGAGGTGGCTCCATATTAAGGCCAAGGCCTGAAGTAGGTGAGCCTAGGGCTGGGGCTGCTTTTCACTTGGGGGCAGCTTTTTATTAAGGCCGGGACCTCAGGTAGGCTTGTCTGGGGTTTGGAGGCTGTTTTTCTCTTGGGGATTGCTCTATTTTAAGGCCATTGCCCAAGATAGGCAGGTACAGAGGGGTTAGGAACAACTAAGGGAGACAAACTTGTCTGTCAATTTGTTGTCCTCTGGTAGCTTGTGTGTTGCTGTATATCTGGAAGCTATGCCACATGTGTTGCAAAATGCCAGCAGGGTTACATATGATAAGCAAGTTTCAACAGAACTTCTGGGCTAAGACAGGCTCAGAAGAAGGAAGAGGCCATTCACTTCTCAAACAATTGGCCAGTGAAAACCTTATGAATAGCAGTGAAACACAGTCTGATGTATTACTGGAAGACTTTATGAATAGCCCTGAAATATTGCCCAATATAATTCTGGAGGATGAGCCCATCAGGTTGGAAAGCACTCAGAATTTCACTGAGTAAGAGCTGACTCCTCAGAGTAGAGATAACCTTAACGAAATGCATAGAACAAAGCTTTCAGGACCTCCATCACCTGATGTAGCACAACTCAAATGAGTAGAAACAGATACAAACATCCATTAATAATTGGAACATGGAATGTTTGAAGTATGAATCTAGAAAAATTGGAAGTGGTCAAGAATGAAATGGAATGCATAAAGATCGAGATCCTAGGCAATAGTGAGCTGAAATGGACTGGTTTTGGCCATTTTGAATTAGACAACCATATGATCTACTATGCCGGGAATGACAAATTAAAGAGAAATGGTGTGGCATTCATCATCACGAAGACTATTTCAAGATCTATCCTGAAGTACAATGCTGTCAGTGATCAGAGAATATTTGTATGCTTACAAGGAAGACCAGTTAATACTACTAATTTTCAAATTTATGCACCAACTACCAAAGCCAAAGATGAGGATGTTGAAGATATCTACCAACTTCTGCAGTCTGACATTTATTGAACATGCAATCAAGATGTGTTGATTATCACTGGTGATTGGAATGCAAAAGCTGGAAACAAAGAAGAGTTATTGGTAGTTGGAAAACG
Source organism: Orycteropus afer afer (assembly GCF_000298275.1). NCBI lineage: Eukaryota > Metazoa > Chordata > Mammalia > Tubulidentata > Orycteropodidae > Orycteropus > Orycteropus afer. The sequence continues at coordinate 5,629,153 of NW_006921609.1, read as the reverse complement.
TGGACTTGGAGAAAGAAATAACACTGGAGATCTCATAATGAAATTTTGCAAGATGAATGATTTAATCACTGCAAGTACCTTTTTCAATAACATAAGTGATGACTATACACATGGACTTCACCAGATGGAATACACAGGAGTAAGATTGACTACATCTGTGGCAAAAGGCAATGGAAAAGTTCAATATCTTTGGCCAAAACAAGGCCAAGAACTGGTTGTGGAACAGACCATCAACTGCTCATGTGCACATTCAAGTTTAAGTTGAAGACAATTAAAACAAGTCCATGAGAGCCCAATTATGACCTTGATAATATTTCTGCTGAATTTAGGGACCATTTAAAGAATAGATTTGATGCATTGAACAATAACGACCGAAACCAGAATTGTGGGATGACATCAGGAGCATCATCCAGGAAGAAAGCAAGAGGTCATTAAAAGGACAGGAAAGGAAGAAAAGACCAAAATGAATGTCAGAAGAGACTCTGAAACTTGCCCTTGAGTGGAGAGTAGCTAAAGGAAATGGAAGAAATGACAAGATGAAAGAGCTGAACTGAAGATTTCAAAGAGCAGCTAGAGCAGACAGCCAATTACTATAATGAAATGTTCAAAGACCTGGAGTTAGAAAACCAAAAGGGAAGAACATGCTCAGCATTTCTCAAGCTGAAAGAACTGAGGAAAAAATTTAAGCCTTGACTTGCAATATTGAAAGATTCTGTGGTCAAAATATTGAATGATACAGGAAGCATCAAAAGAAGTTGGAGGGAATACACAGTGTCACTGTACCAAAAAGAATTGGTAGATGTTCATCCATTTCAAGAGGTGGCATATGATCAGGAACCAATGGTATTGAAGGAAGAAATTGAAGCTGCAGTAAAGGAATTGGCAAAAAAAATAATGCTCCAGGAATTGACACAATACCCATTGAGATGTTTCAACAAATTGTTGCTTCATTGGAGGTACTGGCTTGGTTATGTCAAGAGATTTGGAAGACAGCTACTTGGCCAACTGACTGGAAGAAATCCATATTTGTACCCATTCCAAAGAATGTGGTGATCTCACAGAATGTGGAAATAATCAAACAATATCATTAACATCACACACAAGTAAAATCTTACTGAAGATAATTCAAAAACAGTTGCAGCAGTATATTGACAGAGAGCTTCCAGAAATGCAAAGTGGATTCAGAAGAGGACTTGGAATGAAGGATATCATAGCTGATGTCAGATGGATCTTAGCTGAAAGCAAAGAATACCAGAAAGATTTTACTTATGTTTTATTGACTATGCAAAGCATTTTATTGTATGGATCATAACAAATTCTGGATACCATTGAAAAGAATGGGAATTCCAGAACACTTGATTGTACTCATGAGGAACCTGTACATAGATCAGGAGGCTGTGGTTTGAACAGAACAGGGGGATACTGAATGGTTCAAAATCAAGAAGGGATTGCATCAGGGTAGTGTGCTTTCACCATACTTATACAACTTGTAATAATCTGAGCAAATAATCTGAGAAATTGGATTATATGAAGACGAATGTGGCACCAGCATTGGAGGAAGACTCATTAACAACATGCAATATGCAGATGACACAACTTTGCTTGCTGTAAGTGAGGATGTTTTGGAATAGTTTGAGTAGGATTGGTGTCAGTTCTTCTTTGATTGTTTAGTAGAATTCTCCATTGAAACCGTCTAGGCCAGGACTTTTTTTTTGTTGTCGTTGGTAATGTTTTTATGACCTACTTAGTTTCTTCTTTTGTTATAGATCTGTTCAAATTTTCCACATCAGTCTGTTTTAGTTTAGGTAAGTAGTATGTTTCTAGAAATCTGTCCATTTCTTCCAGATTTTCAAATTTGTGGGAGTACAGTTCTTTATAGTATCTTGATATTATCCTTTTTATTTCAGTTGGTTCTGTTGTGATGTCACACATTTCATTTGTTATTTGTGTTATTTGTATTCTCTCCCTCTTTTCCTTTGTTAAATTTGCCAGTAGTTTGTCAATTTTATTAATCTTTTCAAAAACCAACTTCTAGTCTTGCTGATTTTTTCTATTGCCTTTCCATTTTCTGTTTCATTGATTTCTTCTTGTATCTTTATTATTTCCTTCCTTCTGGTAACTATAGGCTTTTCTTGATATTCTTTTACTAATTGTTAGAGATGTTGATTTAAAGTGTTGATTTTGGCTCTTTCTTCTTTTTTGGTGTGTGCATTTGTTGCTATAAATTGGCCTCTGATCATTGTTTTTGCTGTGTCCCAAATATTTTGGTATGTTATGTTTTCATTCTCTTTGATTCAAGGAATTTTTTACTTCAAATTTTTATTTCTGCTCTTACCCAGTCTTTCTTAAGGAGGGTGTTGTTCAGTTTCCATGTGTTTACTCTTTTTCTGTTGATCTTCCTATTGTTGATTTCTAATTTGAGAGTATTATGATCTTAGAAGATGCTTTGCAGTATTTCAATGTTTTTACATTTATTAAGGCTTGCTTTACAGCCTAGGGAGCACTGATAGCATAGTGCCTAAGGCATTAGACTGCTAACCAGTAGGCTGGTTGTTCAAACCCCCCAGCCACTCCTCTGAAGGTTGGGTAATCTACTTCCATGGAGATACCACCTGGGAAACTCATGGAGCAGTAGCTATGAGACGGATCTGACTCGGTGACAGAATTTTTTTTTTGTTTTTGGTCTTTTGGCATAGCATATGGTCTATCATCGAAAATGTTCCATGTGCACTGGAAAAGAATATATATTGTGCTGTTGTTGGGTGAAGTGCTCTGTAGATGTCTAGAAGCCCAAGTTGGTAGATTGTATTATTTAGCTCTTGTGCATCTTTGTTGAGTTTCTTTCCAGTTGTTTTATCTTTCACTGAAAATGGTGTATTAAAGTCTCTCCCTATGACTGCGGAGTCATCTCTTTGACTTTCAACTCTTTTAAAGTCTGCTTTATGAATTTTGGGGCTTTTTTATTGGGTCCACAGATATTTATTATGGTTATATCTTCTTGTTCAATTGATCCTTTAATCATTATATGATGTCCTGACTTATCTCATATGGTGGTCTTGTCTTCAAGTCAATTTGATCAGAAATTAACACTGCCACACTTTTACAGTTGCCATTTGCTTGATATATCTTTTCCAAACTTTGATTTTAGTGTATTTTAGTTTTTGTGTCTAACATGTGTCTCTTGTAGACAGCATATTGATGAGTTTTGTTTTCTTATCTGGTCTGTGACTCTCAGTCTCTTGAGTGGTACATTTAATCCATTAACATTCAGTGTAATTATCAGCAGGTCTGAATAAGCTGCTGTTTATTTGTTTTGTTATGTGTTTTTTCATGGTGTCCCTGGTTTCTTTGTTTCATATTATTTTCTGTGCTGAGCTCCTTATGTTTATAAATCATGTTATCATTTCCTTTGTTGCTATTGTTTTAGTATTTGTGCAAGGTTTATCATTTTTCTTTAAGGTTACCCTGTGATTTATAATTTTCTCCCAAGTTTAGAACAGTCCATTCTATCTTGCAACTCTCTTGACTTCCTCACCATTTAGAAGTTCTGTAACTACACAGTCTTTTCCCTCTTTTTGGTTTGTAGTTGTCCTCATTTGCCAATTGATGTCTCTGGTTCTCTGTTACAATCTTGTAACAGTAAGTTCTTGTAAGCTTATTTTACTTTGGATATGTCCATAGCTTTTGTTTCTGGGTTATGTCATCTTGTGTATTAATGGTCAGTTGTTATTTGCTATTTTTGGTTCTCTGTTCAGAGGACTCCCTGTAGGATCTCTTGTAAGGTTGGTCTGGTTTTAACAAATGCCCTTAGTTTCTGCTATCTGTAAATCTCTTAATTTCACCATCATATTTGAGGGACAACTTTGCCAGGTATGTAATTATTGGCTGGACATTTTTCTCTTTCAGGTTTTATATTGCCTTCTCACTTGCATGGTTTCTGCTGAGAAATCAGAGCTTATTCTTACTAGTTGTCCTTTCTAAGTAACTTATTGTTTTTTCCATGCTGCTTTCAGTACTCTGTCTTTGGTTTTGATGAGTTTGATAATGATATGTCTTGGTGATTTTCTTTTGGGGTCTATCCTGTTTGGGGTTCATTGGACTTCCTGAATGGAT
>NW_006921609.1:5608717-5611326 GCF_000298275.1 Orycteropus afer afer | reverse complement strand
TGTATCCTTCCCTTCAAGGCTCAGGGATCCAAGATTATCTTCTGTGTCTGTGTTAATTGGTTTCCCTTTTCTTTGTTGAAGAGTGTCTGTGCAGTCCTTCTGCCCTGTCCGCCATCTTGCCCAAACTCTGAGAATGCTTTCACTTTAAAGATCCAAAATGGTCACACCACTTGTAAACATTCAAAATGGCTGCACCCTTTTGGCAGGCAAAAGTTCACAGCTCAGCCTGCCTTCCTCTTCCCTGTCTCCGCTTTTATTCACCAGCCACCAAGGCAGTCCTCCATGCAGTCCCTGGCTAGCAGGGCTGAATTCTAGGTTAATTCTTAGGTCCTACCATCACTCAGCAATATCCAAGCTGTCTCTGCCAGACTGCAGCTCCGTATGTCTCCTTTTTTGGTGTTTTCATGCAAAGTCTTCTGATAGTTGGGGTTTATTCCACTTCTATATCCCTCCCTTCAAACCTCAGGGGTTCAGGATTATCTTCTGTATCTGTGTTAATTGGTTCCCCTTTTCTTTGTTGAAGAGGGTCTGTGCAATCTACCTATTCTGCCATCTTTCTGGAACTCCCAGTTTGTGAGTTCCAGAACTGGGAGTTCCAGAAAGATGGCAGAATAGGTAGATTGCACAGACCCTCTTCAACAAAGAAAAGGGGAACCAGTTTGTGTACTGGGAGTTTGTTCGTTTTACTTACTTTATTTTAAAAAATATATAAAATGTTTAAAAATTAAGAAAAAAAAATCATTTTAAGAACTATTATGGACTAGGAGTAGTATTTCGAAGAATAGAGAATTGCACAAGTCATTACTTTCGTTATGTAGAGTTATATTCTACATCTTACTTAGCAATCCCAATAACATTTCTGTTCCTTTAAGAAACAGATTTTGAATATTATCAGATGAGGCAGGATTTTTCATAAGCTTGGGGTTTCTCGGTGCAATATCTGCATACTTTGAAAACATCTGATAATTTTGGCCGTGCTGTCTTCTGTTCTGGATTAATATTCTATCAAATAATGAGGCTAAGTTTTAAGAGTAATTCACAGATGTTTCTTCCTATAGGTTTTAGACCAATAAATGTATGTTAACCTTAAATGGACTGAAAAGGTTGCATTAACATTTTATAAACTTTTCTGGAATGGATGCTTTCTTAGTTTAAAAAATAACATTGCATATCTTAGATGGGTAGGTTCATATGAATTTTTATTAGCAAAATCCAAGAAAGTTCCCATATATATTGATGCTTAGAAAGAAATTATAGGAGTCATTTCCATCCTCTTTCTACATAATATACTATCTCATTAACATAGTCTAACGTCAAAGAGGAGGAATAAAATTAGTGTTCACAAATGAAACTTTAATCAACATCACTCATTTGAGGTGAAATTTTGGGAGAAAGATAACTGAGATATATTTCAGAAAGAGAAATGGTGAAATAAATGAAAAACATTTTTAGATAGGACTGTCATCAATGATTGAAAAGAGTGTTCTTTCTTTGATTGTTAATTTGCCATAAATATATTAATAAACTGGAATATAGCAAATTTAGAATCAATGGATCAATAGATATGTTGTATTTGTGCTTTATATGTTTCTACCACTTGGTGAACGTGTTATTTTTATATCTTTGTCTTAGTTCTTAGCATAGTTCTTGCCATATAGTGCGATGTTACCACATGTTTATGACATAAGTGCTGATATCAGAATCAACTTAACTGCAGGAAGATTGATCAATTCCAAGGCAGGATTTTTTTTTAATTTAATTTAGAAGTTTTAATAAGAAATGCATGTACATGGTTAAAAAATAAACAAACACATGAATAAATGAATTAATAAAATCAGTGTAGTTTCTTCCTGTACATAGTAGTTTATTTCCACGTACATAAACAATTTCATTAGCTTCTTATTTATTCTTGTAGAATTTTTTAATGAAAACACAAGCAAATAAATGTGCATGTATTCATGTATTTGCTTCTCTTATGCATCTTGATTTTTTCTTTAAGACAGTATCTTAAAAATCTCTCTATCAGTACATTGAACGTGTCTTGATTTTTCATTATTTTTATGGAGCGGCATAGTACTTGAAGGCATTTTGATTTAAATAACATAGAGCATAACATACTTGCAATTTAGATTACTTCTGCCTTATTCTTTTTTTTTTTTTTTTTTTTGGGTGCAGATTTACAGAACAGAATTTGTTTTACATTCAACAGTTTGTATAATTTTATTTCACACCCTGGTTACCATCCCCAATCTTAGCCCACTCTCCTCCCCTCCCTTCCCTCTGCACCCTCTGCCCTGTGCCTTTAACTGTGCACTCCTGTCTGTCCAGCTTTCCCACCATGTGAATTCTGCCCTTCTTGTGCCCCATGACCAATTGCTCCAAGGTGCGTATCTCCATAGAGTAGGTGGGTGTGTTGGATTGGGTTCTCTAGAGAAACACAAAAACCAGCAAAGTGTATATATATATATATATATTTATAGAGAGAGAAAGAGAGAGAGAGAGAGATTTATCTTAGGTAAATGGCTCACAAGCATGTAGAAGCCGACAAGTTCAAGCTGAAAAGTTCGTCTCTGGAGGGGGATGGGGCCCGGAGCCGCCTGGCCTTCACA
>NW_006921609.1:5601983-5608537 GCF_000298275.1 Orycteropus afer afer | reverse complement strand
ATGCCGTTCTTCCAGCTTGTCCTTGGAATAGCATTGCAGGTAGGCCACACCCCTGGGGAAACTCCCCTTGGGCAGACCGGCCGCTCAGAACTCAGTCATCTGATCCCATCATGGGAACCACCACTCACAACTGGAGTCCAGCCAAGTTGACACATCTTCAACTATCACAGTGGGTATATCACCTTGAGTTGAGTTTTCTGCATGTAAGTCTTTCTGCTATTGGGGTGAGGGCCAGTCCTTGGGAGTGAGTCCTATCCCAGGCCTGAAGAGTGTCCCAGAGCCACAGTCTTGGGGGTCCTACCAGACTGTACTTGGCCAGTGATTCTGGTCATTATTATTATTTTTTTTTAGTTTTGTTCCACATTTTTTCTCCCACTCTATCCAAGATCTCCAGTTTTGATCCCTTCTCAAGTGGTTGGCATTGGTAGCCAAGCACCATCTAGTTCTTCTGGTCCATCATATCCTTGGCCTAATTGTTTCCAAACATCTTTGATTTTCTTCACTCTTCGTCACTTCAGATGAGAGGAGGCCATTAGCTGCATCTTAGATGGCTGCTTGAAACCTTTTAAGACCTCAGTAGCTGCTCACCAAAGTAGTTTGTGGAACAAGATTTTTACATACTATGTTGTGCCAAATAAGCCTGGTGCCCTCCAGTACTGTGGTCCTGAGTGAATAGGCCCATTGGCTCTCTCTCATAAGGAGTTTGGTTATCTCTGAGGGATTAGTCTGACTCTGTCTTCTGTTGCTTCTGTAATGATTGTGGTTATTTTGTATCAATAGAATCTATGCAAGATTATCTTCAGCTAAATCTATCATCGGTCTAGGGTGCATTCCTGTTCACTGACCTGCATCTGGTCTTCTCAGTTGTTTATGCATTCATCTGTGGCCTGCTGTTTGGTGTTAGTGGTAGTGCAGTATTGTGCATGTAGTAGTATTTGCCTCTGTTGCCTATATCTTATGTGCATGTTTCAGTGTCCTCCCTTTCCCCAATATTATCATGCTGGTCACAGACTCTTTCCATACCATCCCTTCCCTTACTCAATCAGCATGTAGCCCCTAACTAGTCTGAAATTTTTCTTCCCTTTCTCTCCCAACCCTGGTACCCTACAAAGTGAGTTCATTTCCTTAAGCAAACCCTTCCTTGACTTTTTACAATAATGGGCTCATACATTATTTGTCCAGCCATGACAGCACATAACAACAACAACAATATTATTTGTCCTTCTGTGATTGACTTATTTCACTTAGCATAATATCCTGTAGATTCATCCATGTTGTGAGATGATTTGTGTATTCTTCTTTATTCTTTAATGTAGCACAGTATTCCATTGTGTGAATGAACCGTAATTTGGTTATCCATTCACCTATTGATGGGTGTTTAGGTTGCTTCCATCTCTTTGCTACAGTGAATTGTGCTGCAATGAACATGTGTGTGTATATGTGTGTTCATGTCCTGTCTCTCACCTCTTTAGGATATATTCCTAGTAATGGAATTGCTGGTTCAAATGGTATTTGAAATGCTATACTAATGTTATTGAGGAAATGCTATGCCATTTTATAGTGCCTAAAGGTACTTGACTGCTAACCAGAAGGCTGATGGTTCAAACCCACCAGCCACTCCTTGGAAGGAAGATGAGGCAATCTACTTCCGTAGTGATACTGCCTCGGAAACCCAAGGAGGGGTCGCTATGAGTCAGGTCCGACTTGACGGCACATAACCATAAGAAAAACATACCATTTTCCACAATGGCTGTGCCATTATATAGTCCCATCAACAGTGTGTGAGAAGTCCAATCTCTCTGCAGCCTCGCCAGCATTTGTTATTTTCTGCCTTATTGAACTTTGCTGTTATTGCTGGGGTGAGAGGTTATATCATAATTGTTTTGATTTGCATCTCTCTAATGGCTGGTTAGGGAGCTCTGGTAGCGTAATGCCGAAGGCATTTGACTGCTAACCAGAAGGCTGGCGGTTCAAACCCACCAGCCACTCCTCGGAAGGAAGATGGGGCAATCTACTTCCATAGTGATACTGCCTTGGAAACCCATGGAAGGGTCGCTATGAGTCGAGTCCGACTCGAGGGCAAACAACAACAACAACAACAATGGCTGGTGATTGCGAGCATTTCCTCATGTGTTTATTGGCTGCCAGCATATCATCTTTTGTGAAATGTCTGTTCATGGCCCTTGCTAATGTTTGAATTGGATTGTTTGTCTTTTTGGTATTTAGGTGTTGAATTTTTTTTTTAAATTTTGGAGATAAGTTCTTTGTCAGATATGTCATAGACAAATACTTTCTCCCAATCTGTAGGTTCTCTGTTTACCCTTTTGGTGAAGTCTTTCCATGCACATAAGAATTTAAGTTTTAAAAGTCATCTATCTTCTCTTCCACTGCCTGTGCATTCTGAGTTATTCTTGTTAGTCTACCTATGCTGCAAATTAGGGCCCCTAGATTTTCCTCTATTTTATCATTGATGAAGTTTATACTTTTGGGTTTTACATTTAAGTCTTTGATCCAACTTGAGTTTGCTTTTGTGTATGAGGTGAGGTATGGGTCTTATTTCATTTTTCTGCAAGTGGATATCCAATTTTGCCAGCACCATTTGTTAAGGAGGCTATCTCTTCCCCCCATTTAATGGGTTTTGGTCCTTTGTCAAAGATCAGCTGTCCATAGATGGATGGTTCTACTTCTGTGTTTTTGATTCTGTTCTATTGGTCTCTCTATCGTTGTTCCAATACCATGCCGTTCTAACTACTGTGGCTGTATAGTAGGTTCTGAAATCTGGGAGTGTGAGACTTCCAATTTTGTTTTTCTTCTTCAGCAGTGCTTTACTTATCTGAGGTCTCTTCCCTTTCCATATGAAGTTAATAATTGGTTTTTCCATATCCTTAAAAAATGTTGATAGTATCTGGGTCAGGATTGCATTAAATGTGTGGATTGCTTTGGGCTGTACTGACATTTTCACAGTATTCAGTCTTCCTATCCACAAACAAGGCAGGTTCTTCCATTTATGTAGATCCCTTATAGATTCTTGTAGTAGTGCTTTATAATTTTCTTTGTATAAGTCTTTTGTGTCTCTGGTAAGATTTATTCCTAGATATTTTATCTTTTTGGTGGCTATTGTAAATGGTATTGTTTTCCTTATTTCCTTTTCAGAGGACTCTTTGTTGTTGTAGAGGAATCCAACTGATTTTTTTTTTTTTTTTTTATGTTGACCTTGTGTCCTGCCACTTTGCTGAACCTCCCTATTAGTTCCAGTAATTTTTTTGGCTGACTCTCTTGGGGTTTTTATGTATAGGATCTTGTCATCTGCAAATAAAGATAGCTTTACTTCCTCTTTGCCAATTTGGATTCCATTTCTCTTTTATTTCTCTTTCTTGCCTTATTGCCTTGGCTAGGACTTCCAATACAATGTTAAATAGAAAAGGTGATAGTAGACATCTCAAGGCAGCATTTTATATTGTTTTTTCAAATTGTAAGCAAATCAAGAAAATGATTTCACGTTACTTCATAATATCTTGTATGAAAACTGAAAGAATGTTATAAAACTCTATTTAAATATAACTGTCATAATTATAATCCCACCATTCATCTGTTGTTTGTCATACTATGGTATATTACATGTTGCTATGATCATCGACCCTATGTCACTGGCATTTCAAATATCGGCATGGTCACGCATGTTAGGTAGGTGTTAGCAAAACTTCTAGACTAAGACATATTAGTCAGAAAGTCTTGGTGATCTGCTCTTGAAAATAAGCCAATAAAAATTTTATGAATCCCAATAGAATATTAATTAATATAGTGCTGGGATGTAAGCTCCTTAGGTTGAAAAGTACTATACAATATTCACATAAATGGATTCAAACACACCAACAATCCTGAAGATGGCTCAGTATGTGGCAATAATTTTATTATCTTGTACCTAAGGTCATTATACATAGGAGACAATTACACAGCAACTAATAACATTATTATGACCAATATTAAATATTGTATTAATTTATTTCCCATTTCCACCACTTGGCTGTCAGTTTGTCATACTCTGGTGGCTTGTGTGTGCTGTGATGTTGGAAGCTATGCCAGGATCAAGCATTGTTTCCTTCTGTTGTATATAGGGCCACTATGAGTTGGAGCTGACTCGACAGCACCTAACAACGACAACAACTTATTCCAGTTTGTTTCATTAACAGAGATGAGCACTATTTTTTGTTATTCTCCTGGACTCTCCATATATTTCTTATGAAGAAGTCTTTATTATGACACGTGATAAAATGGGAAAGATTGATTAAGTTTTGATTTGCCAGCACTTATTCTCCCCTTCCTTTACATTAGACAATGTTGGTGAGATTGAATATTATTTGGAACGGTTCTTTGCTTAAGTGGTAATTACAGGTAGAAGCTCTCCTCTGTCTTTTTCAACTTTGCCCTTAAGAGTGTGAGGACCATCTGAGCTCTTGGGAGCTTGTTTCTATAGTGTAAAATGAAGATGATATTTTCCTTTTGCAACTCTGAAGGATGTCTCAGAATTAGAATAGTTAATGAATAGATAGTGAAGTACCATCTCAGTGTAAAGTATTTTGACAACAACCAATCTGAGTAGAGACCCTTGTTGTTAGGTGCTATCTAGTATTCTGCAACTCATAGCAACCCTATATAACAGAGCTAAGTGTTGTCTGGTCTTGAACCGTCCTCTCAATAATATATATGGTTGACCCCATCATTGCAGCCATGGTGTCAATCCTTCTCATTGAGGGTCTTCTTGTTTTTGCTGACCTTCTCTTTACCAAGCATGATATCCTTCTCTAGGAACTGGTTTCTCCTGATAATATGTCCAAAGTAAGACAAAATTTAGCTATCCTCACTCTTAAGGAGATTTCTGGCTGTACTTTCTCTAAGAGATATTTTTTTTATTCTTCTGGAAGTCCAAGGTATATTCAATACAAACCCAAAACCAAACTCACTGCTGTTGAGTCGCATCTGACTCATAGCGACCCCTCCTTGGGTTTCCGAGGTGGTATCCCTACACATCTACAGAATGTATCTACAGAAATAGATTGCCCAACCTTCCAGGGAGTGGCTGGTGGGTTTGAACTGCCAGACTTCTGGTTAGCAGTCAAATGCCTTAGGTACTATGCCACCAGAGCTCCCAGTATATTCAAAAGTTCTTCAAATTTTCATGAACTTTTCCTCCTTCAGTTACTCTGGCTCTTACTTTAGAATGTAACATTCTGTTTACTTTCAGAGTACTCCCAACCTAACTCCCTTAGTCAAATCCACATTCAAGCCTATATCTATGATATTTTTTCTAATGATTTGTGAATTTTAATTTTGAATTTGGGATTCCACCAAAATATTTTTAAGTAAAATAAGTTCCATTGCTATTCTATTTTTATCTATTAGATAAAATTTCCTAAGTTTATGGACGTCATTGAAAGGAAACTAGTGAGTTACCGTGAAAGGAATTTTATGAATGGATAATGCAATTTCCTTCCTATAATAAAAAAATTGTACAACACATTTAGTTTATATTGATTGCTTTCCAGCACGGAAATAAACCAATCTTTATTTTATGCCAGGGTTCCTGGTAGTGGTGATATCAAGAATATAGATCTTCTCTTGTGACTTTAATTTCTGCACTTTTGTCCAACCTAAAGTCACCCTAAGCAGGTTTTTAATTAAAGTAATGTGATCCACCAAGTATTTCACTCCTTTTATGCATGATCAAGTTACCAAAGCATAAATATATTCCAATTCTCTTTTAAACTCAAATTTTATGACTGGGTAATAAAATTCTTCTTTCCAAGCTTTGCAATTTTATTTTCCCCTTAAAAAAATTGGTGTAGTTTCTTGACAGTGCATATATAAAATGTGTGAAGTATGAGTAGTTCACATAAAGGTAAACTAGATTGGGATTGCAAATAAGGATTTTCAAGCATCTTTCAATTACTAAATCTGTTTAGAAAATGAAGTGATAGTATATTTATTTCTACTCTACTTATCTTAGGTAGAATTTTTTTTTTTTTTTTTTTTTTGATTCTTCATTTGAAACTTAAAACTGAGTTGTGAAGGAGACCAGCACAAATAAATTAGGTTTTAATAAATGTTTCATTGTATATAGCATTTAAAACCTCAATCTTGAATCAAAAATTACTGTCACATCTTTGTCCCATCAAGTGGCTAGTGGGTTCCAACTTCTGACCTTTCAGTTAGCAGCCAAGCATTTAACCACTTTGCCACTAGGGCTCCTATTTAGGACTAGTGATGTAAATTAATATACCTCACATTATGCTGCTAACACAGGTGCTAATATAGGATATGGCTTAGGAAGTGGTTTTTGGAGGTAGACCATCTTCCAAAACATACCAGGTTTATGAATTTGAATAGGTACTTTATCTTTCTTAGCCTCAGTTCATTCACTTGTGAGAATAATTATAATTATTATATTATTACCTTTTAGGTTTGAGATGATTAGAGTTAATGAATTGATGCAGTCCCTGCCATAAGGAAAAAGCACTCTAAAATGTTAAGTATTCTCATTCTTTATACATTCTTTA
>NW_006921609.1:5590127-5601883 GCF_000298275.1 Orycteropus afer afer | reverse complement strand
AAAAAAAAAAAAAAAAAAAAACCTTCCTGTTGTCTTAGTCCTAAATAGAATGCCTCAAATGTTTTAGAAAGTGCTCTGTGAACTTGAGATTTGTATAGGGCACGATACACTAGTCAGAGTCTGTCTGTGATCTTACACTACTTACTGAGTTCTTAATGGTGCTTTCAAAAACTAGGTAGATTTCTCTCCCAGATCTTTCCACATCTCATATTGGTTTATAACGTTCCTTTTTATTTTGCCATACTCACTGCCATCAAGTCAATTCAACTCGTAGGGACCCCTGCTTGGGTTTCTGAGGCAGTATCACTACAAAAGTAGATTGCCCAATCTTCCGTCTGACGAGTGGCTGGTCAGTTTGAACCTCCAACCTTATAGTTAGCAGTCAAATGCCTGAGGCATTATACCACCAGAGCTCACTATTTTTTTTTTTTTTTTTCTTTTTTCACTTTAATGTGTCTTTGTTCTTCTGGTTGAAGACTGTTATATCATGTGCTAGACTTTAAGGTAGCCAGAGATTTATCTTTGTATAGAATTGGCTGACATTAGTGCTTTTTTTTTTTTTTTTTAATGATATATCCTTGGAAAAGTTTGTTGAGTGAAAAATCACCAAATTGCATTTGAAATAATATTAATACCATTAAATGTTTTCCTCACACTGTTTCTTAAAACACCTTAAGAAAATACACATATATAAATATGGCATTTCATTATTAGTAGTAGACACTTACTGATTTTAAACAAATAATTGAATTTAAGGAGGAATTTAACACTTGAACTTTTTTATAAAGCATGCATCATTTGTAACTCTCAAGGATACTGGGCTAAATTTACCCATGTTTACATAGGATGTTGGATGATTTAGAGGAGATAAGGGCACTTGGCGTAGAGTTAGAATATTTGCACTCTAGGCCTAGGTTTTCACTACTCATCTGTGAATTAGTGATACTGGGGTGACTTGCATGTTACTGGGATGCTAGGATCAATGCCACTAGTATTTCAAATACTAGCAGGGTTACCCATGGTGAACAGTTTTCAGTGGAGCTTCCAGACTAAGAGAGACAAGGAAGAAGAACTTCAGTCTACTACTGAAAAAATTAAGCAGTGAAAAGCTTATGAATAGCAGCAAATCATTGTCTGATATAGTGCCAGAAGATGAGCCCCTCAGGTGGGAAGCCACTCAAAATACGATTGGGGAAGAGCAACATCTTCAAATAGAGTGTATCTTAATGATGTAGATGGCGTAAAACTTTCAAGACTTAATTTGCTGATGTGTCATGACTCAAAATTAAGAAACAGCTATAAACATCCATTAATAATCAGAACGTAGAAGTATGAATCAAGTAAAATTGGAAGTTGTCAAAAATGAAATGGATGCTGAAAGATCGATATCTTAGCATTGTTGATATTGTTGTTGTTATTGTTGTTGTTATGTGAGGTCGCTTTAGACCCAACTCATAGCAACTCCTCCTTGGGCTGCCGAGGCAGTATCACTACGGAAGTAGACTGCCCAACCTTTCTTCCAAGGAGTGGCTGGTGCGTTTGAACTGCCAGCTTTCTGGTTAGCAGCCAAATGCCTTAGACATAACACTAACAGAAAGTAAAGCTAAAATAAAAAGAAGAAAATGAAACAGCTCTGTAGACAACAGCAACAACAAAAAAGTCAGGAATGAGGCTAAAGATATATAACAGAAAAAGATATATATCCTCACTATAGGTTTTTTTTTTTAATTAGGTGTTGTTGAGCTGATTTTTGATTCATAGAGACCCATGTAACACCCAGAGTAAAGCTGTCCCATAGGACATTTTTTATTATAATCTTTATAGAAGAAGATCATCAGATCTTTCTTCTACAGAGCTGCTTGTTGTTGTTGTTGTTATGTGCCGTCGAGTCAAACCTAACTCATAGCGACCCCTCCTTGGGTTTCTGAGGCAGTATCACTACGGAAGTAGGATTGCCCAACCTTCCTTCCGAGGAGTGGCTGGTGGGTTTGAACCGCCAGCCCTCTGGTTAGCAGGCAAGTGTCTTATCCACTATGCTACCAGAGCTCCCACAGAGCTGCTAGGTGGGTTCAAGTTGTCAAACTTTCAGTTACCAGCACAGTGCTTAATCACTGTGCCACTAGTGCTCCTTTTTTATGGGTAGATCACAGTTTTGTTTAAAGGTTTCTGGCAACCAACACAATAAGGAAAGCTGATGAATTTCCAAAATTTGGTTCTCTGGTTCTGCATTAACCGAAAAATACCACAAATAGGTGGTCTTAACAAACAGGGCTTTATTCTCTTACAGTTTTGGAGGCTAGAAGTCTGAGTTAAAGTGCCAAGCTCTAGGGGCTGGGTGAAAAACCTCTGACCTTGGGCTTCAGCTCTGCCTCTTGCTCTTGGCCCACTGCAGCTAGAAGTGTCTCTTCATTCAGGCCGCTGCTGGCTGCTAAGGCTAACAAGCTCTAGGTCTACAAATAAAATGTCACAGTCCCCAAATTACCAAATAAGACAGTAATAAATAAGTAATAAATAAATAAATAAGCCACTGGTTCAAGTACAGAGACAGTCCAAGATTGGTGGAAAACAAGGCAGGCTGCGAAATGAAGACTTGGCTACATGCAGGGTCCAAGAATGCCAAAAAGCTGCAGACCATTCCCAAAGCTTCTCCTAATATGCTGGAAGCAGACCACATCCCTGAAGCAGCTACTCAGCTGCTTGTGGCAAATTCCACCATGGAATTGATTGCCAGTCTCTTCATGTTGAATAAGTACAACAAGCTGCCCAGCCATTCAAACAAGGCCCAGGCAAGTTGACCCATAACCTTAGCTACCACAGTGTCTAAGAGACTAAGAATTAACCAATCACACAGATGATAAATACTTTTTGTTTTTGATTCTCTAATCAAGAATGAGTTTCTCATTTGTGTATTAATAAAATCAAGGTGGTGGAAAGTAAAGGATAACATAAATTGCAACAACTTAAATAGGCAGTGATAAGTGTAACAACAAAACAGCTGCTTCTTTTGGCCTCAGGTCCCCGAGCAAGATGTTTGGGCTTCATGTAAAACTCCTCTCACAGGACTCTGAAACTAAACCTGGTGAGTGCAGTGGATTATTGAATGTGAACACAATCATACCGAAAGAAGACGTTACTAAGGAAGTAGTTATCTCATCCCTAGCTTCTTTCTCTGGTAGCGTGCCTAAGGCACTTGACTGCTAACCAGCAGAATGGCGGTTCAAACCCACCAGCCACTCCTTGGAAGGAAAGTTGGGCAATCTACTTCCTTAGTGATACTGCCTCGGCCTTGGAAACCCAAGGAGGGGTCACTGTGAGTCAGGTATGACTCGTCGACTCCATGGCACATAACAACAACAACAGCTTCTTTCTATTCCTAACATTTTAGATGTCATTATGATCAATTAAAAAAAAAAAAAGAAAAGAAAAAAGCCTCTTGGTCACTACTGCTTTTCATGTTTTGGATTATTTTCATTTAAACACAATGTTGTGTTTTAAATGCATGAATTTTCTTTTCTTTGGCATAGTTTCATTATTATAAATACAAAATTATAATCTAGTCCTATATGCTATTGTTATGTGCTATCGAGTCGGACTCGACTCATAGTGACACCTCCTTGGGTTTCTGAGGCAGTATCACTACTGAAATAGACTGCCCCATCTTCCTTCCAAGGAGTGGCTGGTGGGTTTGAACCACCAGCCTTCTGATTAGCTGTCAAGTGCTTTAGGCACTACGCTATCAGAGCTCCCTAGTTCTATATAGCACTCAATAATCAATAAGAAATTGGATGGAAAGCTTTTCTATGAGGATAATTATATATGTGAATGGTTTTCAAATTATATTGCTCTTTTAATCCTGTTGCTGAATTACTTGTAGGAAAATTCTACTCAGACCAAAAGTTTTTAACAGATGATTTTTTGTTTGTCTTCTACCTTGGTTTTAATATAATTATATACATATTTGTTTATATTTAATTTTCCTTGCTATTGGCACTAATTATATATTAATATCCAACTTAATCCATCAACTTCACAGATGACTTTTTTTATACTTAAAACTATTATCTAAGTCTTTTTATTCAAATAATTTCTCTATAAGGTATTCTCATAAACCTAAATACTCTAACACTCAGGGATTAGATAGCTAATATGTGTTTCACTTTGGTTGGTTTAATTTTTCTTCATGTGAATTTGTTGTACTTAAATCATGTGGAATACTGCAATTTATAGTATATATGTCATAATAACAAAGTTAAATTAAAGAGCAGATTATATCTTTTTAAAAAAAATACTAAAAGTAGGAATGTTATCTGGTTTCTCAATTATTAAATCATTCTTGTTTCTCTTATTACATAATGTCTCTCCTACTTACATAGTCAAGCAAAATTCACTGCTCTCAAGGTTTTTGAGATTATTTCTTTTAAAATTATATTACATCATATGTTTCTTTATCAAATATCAATCCACAGGGAGCTCACTGGATTGAATAGAAAACTGTCTGAAAGATTTTTAGAAGATTTCTCACAAGATATCATATTAGAACTTAGAGTAGGAATTTTCCAGATGAATAAAGACAAAATGCCATTACAGCTGCAAATACTATATATTGTGGTCTAAAGCCTAGAACTAGAATTAAAAGTGAAAATTCTATTATCTGGGAAGTTTTCTGCTTAAGTATTAGAAAACACAATTCATACTAATTTAAAAAAAAAGGCAGTTTTACTTATTAAAAGGTTGTACTTTCCTCCCCCCTGCACGAGCATCTGCACACAGCCACACACCAGCAGGAACCATACACAGCTGTATGGTCAACCTGAATAACCCTAAATGTGAAAGCACCAAATTGTGCCCCTGGATTGAGCTTTTGGAAAGCTTAGTGTTATTATTCAACTGGTTAATGAAATTATAGTCTATGTTTTATTTTATTATACTTAGTAATTTTTAAATTGTGATATCCATCTTTTGGTATATTATTATATCATTACTTATTGAATATCTAATTACAGTTATTACTGGGAATTTTTGTCAATTTCCAAGAACCACAGCCCTTTCATAAGATATATATGCCAGTCTTTCTTTCCATTTTAAAAATTGGTACAAAATTCATGTTTTTATTGCCAAATGCCAGCCCCTTAAATTAGTACAATCCATGATATGATAAGTAAAATAAATCTGCTAACAGTAGTGTAGGGCCAAAGGAGACGGCAGTTTGGTGTGTAGTGCTAATTTTACCATAACAGAATCAGAACATTTCATGTATTTAAAATTATTAGTCTAGCCAGAAATATTTAACTGAATGATCCTTCTGTACCTTGTACCTTTCAGATGTGGCTTAAAATCATGTTAAAAAAATCCTTTTTCCAAATACGAGATTATGATTTAGTTGGCAAAGTAATCACACATGTAAACCAAACTAACACATAAATGGTGCAGGAAAAAATTTAAAAACTTAATAATTGACATCCCAAATGGATAATTATCCCCAAACAGAGAAAAAAGCTAAAGAATGTATTCAATAGAACAATAAAAATTGGACTGTGTATTGGTAGTATTTTTTTCAGGTTAGAACATAAAAACAAAGGGAGATAGCAAAAAGAGATTTCAATTTGGAATTTTAAAAAAGATTGAGGAAATGTTACGGACTGTAAAAAAGACAATTTAAATTTTGTCCTCAATTTCCCCATGAAAAGCTGTAATGTATGTGATCTAAAATGTTAATGATTTGACTAGTTTAACTGTATTCATACTTCTCACTGAGGTAAGAGACCTCCTGGGAGTCATGACTACAACAGATATTTTTCTTCAGAAAGTGTATTATCATTACTCTAATTGGAATTATGATTATTTGATGAAATTCAATTAATGTTTATTAATAAGAACCCAACATACAATACATTATAGATGGGCACTCAATTCTCTAATCTTCTTATTCTCTAAAATTCATATGCTAGAGAAATGAAGATAGGGAAAATATGATGACAGTTTTGACTTGTGTGACCAGAAAAAAAATAGCCTTTAGTCTCTGTTGAGCTTATTGTATCTTGAGCCTCCCTGGAAGAGGATAATTTTTGATAATGTATTGGACATGATGGCCCTGAGCATGAACTACGAGTGTCTTTTCACAAGCTTCCTTATTTTTTTTCTTATGGTAATGTTGTGGTCTACTTTATAAAATTTAAGAAAATTTGATATGAAATGTGCTATTCTCTATTATAAGCTGCTAACTGTTGCTAAGTGTGAGTGGTGACTCTACAGTAAGGAACTTGGCTATGTGTCTTATGTATTTGCCATCAAACACATTTTATACTTTGAAGCTTTATAGATTAAGAAGTCTATTCACAGTTGTGTTAGGCTGGGTTCTCTAGAGAAATAAAACCAATGCAGATTACAACTATATACATAGATATATATATGGAGAGAGAAATTTATCTTAGGAAAATGGCTCACAAACTTATAAAAGCTGGCAAGTCCCAACTTCTTGGATCAAATGTCAAGCTGCAGACTTTTCCTGACTCACACAGCTGCAGGGGCTGATGAGCTCAAGGTTGGCAGATGGTATATGGGCTGCTGACTCCAACTAATGATGAATCCAAGATCTCCAGGCCAAATGGTAGATTGTTTGCTCATGGAGAGTTGTAGGCAGCACAACAGGATCCCGATCCACAGATGACTGTCTCTTTTTCCAGGATGCCCAAAAAATATATTGGAAGGAGGCCACACCCCTAGGGAAACTCCCTTTCAATGGATTGGCTGCTCCAACAGATACATCCAATTCCATCATGGGAATAACCCACATTATAATTGCTTAAACCACACAGAATTGCGGTCCAGCCAAGTTGACACATAGCTTCAACTATCACAACAGTGTACCCAGATAATCATCCAGATAATATGTAAACTGTCATCAATAAGTGTTGATAATTTAGTCAACACCACTCTATGGTCTGGAGAATCGTATGCCACAGGATCCAGAGGATCTGAAATTGATAACAAGAACACAATAATTCATTATTATATAATCATACATACTAATACATATTATGTATTATAATACTCTATAATAATACATAATATAGTTATCTATCAGGTTAAATATCTAAAAATTTATAGAACATACATAATTGGCCATTTCACAGATTACATAGGATAAAAGTAATCTACTGAGAAAAATGTAAATATATATGAAAGCTGACATAAAAAGAACATTTACTATTTGTCAGCCATTGTTCTAAATGCTTTAAATGTATTCTTATTTAGATGTATTCACATCTTCCCTATGGGATGGATAGTCTTTTTATTCCTGTTCTATGGGCTTGTTAATATAGTCTGGAAGGTAAGGTGCAAAATCTTATACCTATGCATTGATAGACTTGAAATATGAATCCAGGCAAGCCAACTCCAGTATCTGTACTTTTAACCTATAGCTACACTGATAAGTGGGAGCTCTGGTAGCATAGTGGCTAAGGCACTTGACTGCTAACCAGAAGGCTGGCAGTTCAAACCCACCAGCCACTCCTTGGAAGAAAGGTTGGGCAGTCTACTTCCGTAGTGATACTGCCTCGGCAGCCCAAGGAGGAGTTGCTATGAGTTGGGTCTAATGCGACCTCACATAAGAACAACAACATACTGTTAAGTAAACTGTATTTATCAGATATTTTAATTATGGCCGTAAGTAGGAAAAATGTAATCACTTGATTGGAGTCAAACTAATAACTTGGCTTCTTGGTGTGCACTGCAATTGTATTAAATTAATATAACAAGTGCTGTATTCCATACACAAACTTTTTCTGGAGAATAAAATTTCAGCTGTTATCTTTGTTAACAAAATCATCCTAGTGTCTTCATAGGTGTTGTAGCCCAACTCTGAACACAGCCAGTTTGACCAATACACAAAAAACTGTTTACACTCTCTCTCTGCAACGCAGATTAGAACTAGTTATTTTAACTTCTCCTGAATTGAGGCCTGTTCCAACGGTTCTGGTCACTTGAAACTCAGTGATTGGATTCTAGAATTTCATGGTGCCTCCCAATGACATGACCATTTCTTGTGCTGGATCTCAGACTCCAGTTTTTCCTACCTGTAACCCAATATCATGACTTCCCATGAAGAATTAATGATAACACACATGGGAACATCTACCTCAATTCTGGTCATATTCCCCCTTGATTTACTTTCTTTGCCAAAGTTCTCTTTGCTCATGTCACTGAGGTTCCAAGAGACTTTCATAAAGCATTGTGAGCTAAATTGTTATCATACAGCAAGATAACCTTTACGGTAAATGTTCCTAATTAACTCCATCCCACTGTAAGATTTTAGAAGGTCTCTGACCCTAACATTGTATAAAATATTCTATGTCCATGTATACTTTTTTTTTTTGAGAAGGGAGAATAGTCTTAATTATTTTCCCCCAAAGAATCTATAATCCCAAAAGACTACTCTGCTAGTGAAGAAGTAAAGCAATAGAGAATGATTATTCATTTTATAGATCACTGAAGTAAATTTTCTAAACATGAAGTAATATGTTCCTAGAAAGTAACATTTTGCTGACCATTACTCAAAAATAGTTACAGCAGTACAATGACAGGGAACTGCCAGAAATTCAAGCCAGATTCAGAAGTGGACGTTGAAGGAGATATACTTGCTGATGTCAGGTGGATCTTGCCTGAAAGTAGAGAATACCAGAAAAATGTTTACCTGTGTTTTATTGACTATGCAGAGATATTTAACTGTGTGGATCCTAACAAATTATGGATAACATTAAGAAGAATTGGAATTCCAGAACACTTCATTGTGTTCATGAGGAACCTGTACATAGACCAAGAAGCAGTCATTCAAACAGAACAAGGAGATACTATATGGTTCAAAATCAGGAAAGATTTGCAGCAGGGTTCTATCCTTCACTGTACTTTTCCAATTTGTATGCTGAGCAAATAATCTGAGAAGGTGGATGATATGAGGAAGATCACAGCATCAGGATTGGAAAAAGACTCACTGACATTCTATGGTATGCATAAGACACAAACTTGCTGGCTGAAAGTGAAGAGGACTTGAAGCACTTACTGATGAAGACCAAAGACTATAGCCTTCAATATGGATCACACCTCAACATAAAGAAAACAAAGCTTGACATTGTCAGGAACTTCACATTACCTGGATTTTACAATACCCATGGAAACAGCAGTCAAGAAATCGAAGCATGTATTGCATTGGGCAAATCTGCTGCAAAAGACCTCTTTAAAGTGTTAAGTTTTAAAAAGTAAGTATGTCACCTTGATGACTAAGGTGCACCTGATTCAAGCCATGGTATTTTTAATAACCTAATTTTCATCTGAAAGCTGGACAATGAATAAGGAAGAAGAACTAATGCATTTGAAGAATGCATCAGTTAGTGATGAATATTGACTATGCCAGGGACTGCCAGAAGAACAAACAAATCTGTTATGGAAGGAGTACAGTTGGAATGCTCCATGGAGGCAAACACAAAAACTAAAAACTCACTGCCGTTGAGTCATTTTTTATGACTCATGAGGACCCCTCCTTGGGTTTCCGAGTCGGTATCTCTACAGAAGTAGATTGCCCAATTTTCCTTCTGAGTTGAAGCAAACCGGGGGACACTTAATCTCACACACTTTGGCCTATCTGGAGGGACTAGTCCCTAGAGAAGGACATCATACTTGGAAAAGTTCTAAGAGGGTCAGCAAAAAAAAAAAAAAAAAAAGAAAAGAAAAAGACTTCTTTACTGGGTACCACAATGGGGTCAAATATTGCCATGATTGTGAAAACGGCAAAGACCAGATAGCATTTTGTTCTGTTGTACATAGGGTTGCTGTGAGTGGGAACTAACTTGTTGGCACCTAACAATAACCACAAAATTATTTTAAAGTCAGATTATGATTTCTATGATTGTAAAATTCAGTGTCTCATTATTTAAATTATTTTTGAAGGAAAAAAATACTCTTTAGTAGAATAAAATGTGTATGATGAGGAAAAATAACTCAATATTATTATAGTCTATAGCATTGTTGTCCAATGGAAATATAATTGAGTTACACATGCTAGTCATATATGTAACTTTAAATGTTTTGCTATTCACTTAAAAAAGCAAAAAGCAAAAAATTTGTAATACAATATTTTATTCCATCCAATATGTAAACAATTTTTATCATGTAATTGATAATATCAGTAAAATTATAAATAGAATCTTTTCCATTTTTCATGCTACATCTCATTTTTTATACTAACTCTCCAAAATCAAAAGTATCTTTTATATTTCTCACATGTCTCAATTTCACTAACCATATTTAAATGTTCAATAGCCATATTTGGCTAGTGGCTACTATACAGGACAGCCCAAGTTTATAGCAAAAAGTGACCTTTTACAGGTTTAAAACAGGGTGAAACAGAGAAGTATTCCAGTTGATTTTTGATGGTTTGTGAAAATTTGGTGTTAATGATCAGACTAACAGTTTAGACATTTCTGTTGAGAAGGTACATTCACATGGTATTTTAAGGGTCTGAGATTAACAAATACGGGTGCATTTGATCCATATCACATATGAATTTTTTTTTTTTTTCAAAATCATGTATTGAAAGTGGTTTAAAAGTAGTGTAATGGGAAATATTTTGTAAAAATACAATAAATTATACAATTAAATCTAGTAAGAATTCGTAAGTTGCATTAATGTGGTAATACTCCACCCATCTTGAAATAAGTAATAAAATATCACAGCTTCAGAGAAATATTCTGGAATCACTAAATATTGTTAAAAATTTAGAAGCAAAAATACTAATTAATTAGTATATATGGCTATAAAGTAAAAATATATGGCCATTAGCAGTAATAATATACATTTGAATGTATGTCTACAGATTAAACAGGGTGAAACTAGTGTTTCAGTAACAATTGCATAAGTAAGCAAATAAATTAGAATGCAATAGAACAAATAGAAGACCAAATATTTTAGAAACAACTGGTGGGAAGTACAGGAAAAAATAAATTTGTAAATTTGTAGAAAATATAACATTTCCCTGAATATTAGTAGATAGGAGCATTAGGAATAAAATGTGAATGACTGCTTTCAAACTTACAGGTCATTGGATATCCCTACGAAGTTGTGTTTGCAGCATTAAGTGGTTCTCAGCCTGTCTTGTGTGTACATGTTTTAATCTTTTTTTTCCAAGAGACACTTTCCAATTCACTGTTCAACTGTCTTAGCAAGCACATTTCTACATATGCAAATCTGTTATGGAAGAAGTACAGTTGGAATGTTCCACAGAGACATTGAGCTTGGATCTCACATTGAAACAATGTATCAATTGTGTTTGAATCATAGACTATGGTAAAAAAAAAATATATCCATATTTTAAAATTTTAAGGAAAAATAACTCTTCATCCATTGAGCTACATACACTATGGCTTATCATAGTTATTAAAATAAAACAACAACAACAACAAAAATAAATAAATAAACAAACTTAAAACCATACTTCGATGTCGTCTCTAACATGTTATATCACCAGAAGGTACTACCTTCTGTTGTTGTTTGTTGTTGTTATGTGCTGTTGAGTCGGACCCAACTCATAGTGACTTCTCCTTGGGTTTCTGAGGTGGTATCACTATGGAAGTAGATTACCCAATCTTCCTTCTGAGGGGTGGCTGGTGAGTTTGAACTGCCAGCTTTCTGGTTAGCAGCCAAATGCCTTAGACATAACACTAACAGAAAGTAAAGCTAAAATAAAAAGAAGAAAATGAAACAGC
>NW_006921609.1:5579387-5590027 GCF_000298275.1 Orycteropus afer afer | reverse complement strand
GACTTCTCCTTGGGTTTCTGAGGTGGTATCACTATGGAAGTAGATTACCCAATCTTCCTTCTGAGGGGTGGCTGGTGAGTTTGAACTGCCAGCTTCTTGTTAACAGTCAAGTACCGTAGACGCTACGCTACCAGAGCACCTACTGGCCTTATTATGAATTCCTTCAATGAGGGTAATATATGATTGTGTTCTATAATGCCAACGATATAATGTGTAATGCTTCACCTGAGAAGATATTGTGGAAAAAGATTTCATTAAATTGGTTGAAAGTGTTCAATGAAAACTAAATGTTACCTTGTAGAAAATACAATCATATACTGAGAAAAAAATTTTGGTAGTTAATTATGTAGCTTTCTTCTTATTAGAGGGTCTTTGCCCTACATTTTCATGAAAAGCCTATTATATCTTAAGATCCATTTCTTTTAAGACAAAAACATTGTCTTAACATTTATCTGTAAAAGCGACATTTATAAGAACTATTAAGGTTTAACTACAGTGAAATGATTTCTTCCATCATTTTCCATCCTTACCAAATTCTCAAACCTTTCTATCAAAGAAAATACAGAGAAACAGACACACCACACACACAAACACACAGAGGAAGAACAGGAGGGAGAAAAGAGAAAAAAATTAATAAATGACCAGGTTCTTGATGTAGGAAGGAAAGCAACCCAGTTGCTGTGGAGACAATTCCCATTCAAGATGCCTCCATGTGTGAGAATAGAGCTGTGCTCCACGAGGTATTCAATGACTGATTTTTTTTTTTTTTTTTTCAGAATTATCACCAGGCTTTTCTTCCAAGGTGTTTCTGGGTGTACATGAACCTCCAACTTTTGGTTAGCAGCTTAGTGCTTAAAACCACTTGCAGTATTTATTCTGTCAGATTTATGAAAAGAGGGGCTTTGAGGTCAGGGACAATGGATTAGTATCCTATTTCTACTCCAAAATTGCTGTGTGACATTTGACCAGTCATATAACCACTATTGGCTTCAGTTTTCACATCTTCTAAATATGGAGAAAATAATGTCTCCTTCATAATCTAAAGCAGAGATTATTTATCGTGTCATATTTCTCTTCCCTTGTAGGCAAGCAATTCACTTCCTCTGTAACATATGTGTAATAAACAATAGTTAAATAGATGAGTAAATATGACATATCACAATCAATACTATTCTCTGAATAATACAGATGAATCAATGATGGTCACTTATTTTATTAATACTGATGCTTGATTAATTGCAGTATCATTAAACTATACTTTCTATAATATGGGTGTACTCTTTTATATCTGTAATTCTACTTTAATTGGTTGTCTTATATTTATAGTTTTGCATTTCAATTACCTGGTGTTATACACCTATTATACATATATAGCCCACATTCTAGCAAGTTTCAAATTTCACAAAGATAATGAAACTTTCAGCAGTAAGTCATCAAGAAATCATACTTTCCCCCATAATTTGAAAATTCTGCCTTAATTTTGGCTAACATATTTTTTTCCAGCACCCTGTCTACTTGACCTTATTCTCAAACTGCTATCAGAATTTTGTATAGGAGAGTGTGTTTTGCCAAACTTGGGATCCTGTAGAACTGCCTGGACTGCATTTGAGCCTGCTGTGATCAAACAGATTCTCATTTATTCCTGGCACAGTGCACAAGGCCCATGGGCCCTGGGACCTCCTGGGGAGCAAACATCTCCAGAGTTAAATAAACCTGAATAAGGCACATGGATGTGATTAAATTTTACTTCAGTGTATACATATCCAAATATAAAAAGACAGCATCCTTGGCAAATACATGTTAGGAATTGACATAACTGAGATACTTCTAAAAAAAAAAAAAGGTGTTTTGTCTTTCTTATTTTTTAACTAAGAACTAACATCTGTTATAAAACTACTTTTGAAATTTTGGGCAAATCTTTCTGTTTTATTTCTCACCTGCTTTTGGGTTTTACAAGGCATGTAATTTTTAATACTACTTGTAGCTAAGCTATGAGGCTCTGGTGGTGCTGTGATCAAAGCATTGGGCTGCTAACCAAAAGCTCAGTAGTTCGACCACACCAGCTGCTCCACGGGAGAACGATAAGCAGTCTGCCTCCATAAAGATTTACACCCTTGGAAACCCCATGGGGGCAGTTCTACTCTGTCCTGCAGGATATCTATGAGTCAGAATTGACTTGATGGCAATGGGTTTATAGCTAAGCTAATTCTTTAATTCTACTGGGATGAATTATTTCCCAAAAGTGATCAATTGTTGTACAAAATTACATTAGCAACCTTAATGTTAAAATTTAGAGACAGCTTCTTATAGAACTATGACAGGGATATATATTAATCTTAAGCAATTGCAGCCCAGAAAATTGTAGGAGACAATTCTACTCTGTCACATGGGTCACTAGGAATTGCAGTTGATGCAATGGCACCTAACAACTATAACAACATTTATTGAGTAGATACAGTTTTAGTCATTTGGATTTAATCTTAGCAGCTTCAATTTCTAAAACTCATATCATGCTTCATTTTTCCTTCTAATATTTATTCACTGACATAGAGTCAATTCCAAGTTATAGTAACCCCCTCTGGGTTTCCACAGTTATAAATCTTTATGGAAACAGACTGCCCCAGCTTTCTTCTGCAGAATAGTTGGTGGGTTCAAACCACTGACCTTTTGGTTAGCATCCAAAGGTCTTAACAACTGCACCACCAGAGATCCTCTCTAACGTTTATATTATAATCAAGTTGGCTCTTAGAGTTTCATTTGAAATAACCCACTCCAGTGTTACATACTTCAGAAGCATGGATATTAATGGATTTATACTTTATTTGTCTTGTTTGACATTTTATATAGTTGACATATAGCATTAATTTACTTACACGTGGATAGAGGACTATATTTAAATTAATAGCAAGGGTGGACCAAATTTTACAATTTCTCACTATGACTTTTAAAGCCATATCTAGAATAAGAAAGAAAAATAAGGGTAAAAAAAGAATATCCTGTTATACATGTACCTGGAGGGCTTTAGCAACTTAAAAAATATCCACATAGAAACCGCAGAAGTAGTAGGTATTTGGAAAACATTATGAATATTTAGGTAAGTACAGTCTTTATGGTTCAAATAATAGTATTTCAAATTTTCATTAAAATATGCTTAACCTTTCTCTCTGTCTCCTTTTCCCTCTCTCTCTCTCTGGACATATACATACATACTTTTTTTTTTTTAATAAAAAAGAACATTATTTCCACTATCATGTTGTTGCATTATCAGAGCATCTGAAGTAATTCATTAACATGGTCTCTTGTCTGAAGAAGTCTGTCTCTAAAAGTCCTCAAGCATCGCTCTATGATATGCATATTTCATTTAGAAATCAATCATTACAGACTTCACAAATGTCTTCCCTAGTTTTCTTTAAATTTTTTTTAATAAGTAGACTTATTTATTTGATTAAGTCTTAGTATGGTGGAAGGAAAACATCATATTTTTCTATTTCTTTATAAGATCAATCAAAATTTTGCTTTTTTCTTTGGCTAAAGTAGACTTTTTCATATGTGCAGTGCCTTTTTTGGCCCGATGTTAATAGAAGCTAATATATACTGGAGATCATCCAAATGTTTAATATGCTCAGCTGCTAATGGAAAAGTTGGAAATTCTAGTCCATCCAGCTGTGATTTGGAAGAAAGATGTGGAAATCTACTTTCAAAAAAATTGTTGTTGTTGTTATGTGCCGTTGAGTCGGACCAAACTCATAGCAACCCTTCCTTGGGTTTCCGAGGCAGTATCACTATGGAAGTAGATTGCCCAATCTTCTTTCCAAGGAGTGGCTGGTGAGTTTCAACCACCAGCCTTCTGGTTAGCAGTCAACTACCTTAGGCACTACGCCACCAGAGCTCCTAAAATTGGCTATTGAAAATCCTATGTAGCATAGGTCTATTCTCATACACATGGGATTGTCATGAGTCAGAATTGACTTGACAGGCAATTGTTTTTTTTAACATATATTGAGTTGCTAACATTTCCCAAGCACTCTTCTGGAAAATGTATATTAGCCCATTTAATTATCACTGTAATCCTTTGAGATTACATCTATTTTACAGATGAAGAAACCAAGAAGAAAGTTGAGCAGCTTGCCAAGTTCAGGCAACTAGTAAGTGCCTATGATTTCTTTGAACCACAGAGCCTAGTCCCAGTGTTCCATAATGCCTTTGATTTTCTAAATCTGTGTTCCTAAATATATAACTCTTTCCAAATATGAACTCCCCTTGAAAGTACAGTACAGATAGAAAGGAAAAAGGAAAAGATTGAAAGGGAAAAATAAACTGGAAATATGCCAGTTATAAAAGACATGCAGTCATTCAGCATAAGCTGCCTAAAGCCATGGTAGAAATTAAGCCTAGCAACATACAAACCCACCAGCCACTCCTCTGAAGAAAGATGGGGCAATCTACTTCCATAGTGATACTACCTCGGAAACCCAAGGAGGGGTCACTATGAGTCGGGTTCGACTCAACACCTCATAACAACAACAACAACAAACCAAAATAAATAAATAAGAACAAATTCACTGCCATTGAGTAGACTCGACTCATAGCCACCCCTCCTTGGATTTCTGAGGTGGCATCTCTATGGAAGTAGATTGCCCAGTCTTCTGAGGAGTGGCTGGTGGGTTTGAACTTCCAGCCTTCTGGTAAACAGTCAAATGCCTTAGGCACTATGCCACCAGAGCAGAGTATAATAAGGAGCTCTGGTGGTGCTATGATTAAAGCATTGGGCTGCTAACCAAAAGGTTGGCAGTTTGAATCCACCAGCTGCAGCACAGAAGAAAGATGAGACAGTCAGTTTTCATAAAAATTTACAGCCCCAGAAACCTTATGGCAGCAAATCTACACTGTCCTATTGGATCATCGTGAGTCAGAAGTGGCTCCATGGCAATGGGTGAGAGGATTGTGATGATAATGATAAAGAT
The DNA here is from genome assembly GCF_000298275.1 of Orycteropus afer afer. Lineage (NCBI taxonomy): Eukaryota > Metazoa > Chordata > Mammalia > Tubulidentata > Orycteropodidae > Orycteropus > Orycteropus afer. Next base: position 5,585,063 of record NW_006921609.1, on the reverse strand, counting down.
GATCTTGATGTAAGAAAGTACCACTTTATAGCCAACACCTACACTGTAAAATCTCTTGAGGCTGGTGATGTTATCCCCACTTTACAAGTCAGGAACCTGAGGCTTAGACAGGCCAAAAGACACATAATTAAAAAAAACTAGTAAGTAGCTGAAATTAAAACTTTATCTAATCCTACATCCATGCTCTTCTTCATTACATTATGTTGTTGTTTTTGTTGTTAGGTGCCATCTAGTAGTCTCTGACTCTTAGCGACCCACTCATAGTGACCCCTCCTTGTAGGTGGTATCTCTACAGAAGTAGATTGCCCAACCTTCCTTCTGAGGAGTGGCTGGTGGGTTTGCCAGCCTTCTGGTTAACAGTTAAGTGCCTTAGGCACTATGCCACCAAGGCACCTTCATTACATTATAGTTTTTTTTTTGTCCTTAAATAGGTAATTTGATGGGAAATGACTGTATTAAAAATTAACAATTGTATTTCTAGATATATCATCAGTGATACTGGTTAATGACAGCTGTATAAATTATCCAGCAGATAGGTCTTATGGTTAACATTTTCTACTGAACCGAGGACTCAGTATAAGTTCTTGCCCAGGTAAAGGACCATTTCACCTAACCTGACAGGAAGGGAGGAAGTATCACGTGAAGCAGCAAAAGCCTTAGGCTGAAATTTTGATTTATCCCAATTTCCTATTGTTATTATCGATTTTGACATAGAAACATCAACTTATCTCTAGGTTTATCTGGAGCCCTCTGGAAGCCTTGTTAATCCTCATATCATAAAAACACATTGGTATCTATTCCTCTCAATGTAAATATATATAAGTTGGGTCCGACTCAATGGCAGTGAGTTTGGTTTTTTGATACATCTGAATTAGAATTCTCAACAACTTCATCTCCTTTGTCTTTACCACCTCCAGGCTACTTCTTGGGAACAGGCCTTCTCTCTGTGGTTCACAGAGTTTCCAGGAACAGGAGAAAGTACTATTGATTGCTGTCTTCCAAGCTCCCCAGTAACATCCACATTCAAGTTTGCCTCACAACTCCTTCACTTTGTTAGGGATTGCAGGAACCCATGGAAATTAATGTAACACATTCTTCAGGGAAAAAAAAAAATCGGGAACTGTACTCTAGAACTACACTCATCTTTTGAAAACTTGTGTTTGAAAAGCAAACTAAGGGGAATTTACCAAACCATTGATTCCTGCTTCTCCAAAAATTCCTATCCCAATGGAAATTGAGGTTTGGTAATACAAATTCTTATACTCAAACCACTATGAATTGGAACTGACTCAACAACACACAAAAATAACTGTACAAATTTTGTGTTAAAATATTACTATTCCTTTGACAATTAATGAAAATAAACCAACACAAAGTTTTGCTGTGATACAATTCAGTAATACATTGTCATACGAATCAAAATATTGTTTCACATAGCCCTACTTAAATATTAAATCACAACTTTAAAGTTAGCTTATTGATTAACTCTTCCATAAAAGGAAAAATATACATATATACTGCAGATCATTTTTCTACTTTCTAAAAGAACTCTTTTCACATATTTTTATAACTTTGCAGATATGTCTTTAGCATTCATTGATTTACTGACTTGTATATTTGAAGATTACTTTAGGAATTTCATGAAGAACAGTTGGGATTTCTTTGCTTCCAGAAAGAGAGTATGTTGTTGTTGTTGTTATTTGCCATCCAGTCAGACCCAACTCATAGTGACCCCTACTTGGGTTTCTGAGGCAGTATCACGATGGAAGTAGATTGCTCACCCTTCCTTCTGAGGAGTGCCAGAGCTCCCGTTGTTGTTGTTATGTGCCAATGAGTCAGACCCGACTCATAGAGACCCCTCCTTGGGTTTCTGAGGCAGTATCACTACGGAAGTAGATTGCCTCATCTTCCTCCCAAGGAGTGGCTGGTGGGTTTGAACCTCCAGGCTTCTGGTTAGCAGTCAAGTGCCTTAGCCACTATGCTACCAGAGCTCCCGCCAGAGCTCCTAGAAACAGTATAATACGTAGTAGTAATTATAATAATGTAAATGAAATGTTAAAGAATAGTATTGAACTCAATGAGCCACTAGGATATTTAATGTAAAAATGGATTTGTTTTGTTTTGGAAATTGGTGAAACTTCTGTGACTTAAAATTTATGGAAGAGCATTTAAGTCAGTTATTCTTATGATTTGCATGTTAAAATGATACCTGTGGAAATAGAGCAAATACATGTGTATTATTTATTAGTATGCAATAGATTTTTATTTTAGATAGAGTGATATAATTATACGACTGTCTTACATAAGTTGTTAAAGAGCTATTTTTAAGTTCCTTCAACTTTCCTTTTTTTTTTTAGGAATCTGTGTGTGTGTATGAGTGTTTGGGTGCATGTGAATTTCGTCTTCTCAAGCATTACCTAATGACATTTCTAGATATAAGTTGTTGGAGATGTGTATTATCTTTATTTAGATAAGATTTATTTATGTATACTTCAGAAGTTTACTTTTAAACTTTAATTTTCTCTGACAGATGTAGGAAAGAAAAGTTTAATGAAAGAAATAATGGACCTTTTATATGTAAAGAATATAAGTTACTGTTGCTTTATTGACCAAAATGAAATGAAAAAGTTAAAAGATTTAGTAGTGTGAAGATACTAGAATCAAAAATAAAACTTTTTATTCTGAAAATAGACCAAAATGTGCTAAAACAATAAAAAAAAATCAGAAGCACAAATGCACACAAAGTTTCAAACTTTTTTACTCTTTATAAAATCATTACCAAGTTGAAATGGAAGTTAAGTGCATTTAAAGACTTTTTGAGTAGAATACATGGCAAATTTCATTCAGGAACCACTGAAAAGCTTTCTTTCTTTTTTTTTTATAAAGCAGATATTGTTTCCTATTCATGATAAGGAATGGTAATAGTGAAACACTTAGTTTAAAAAAATAGTCTACAAAAAATGTAGCAAATTTGCTCTTTAGTCCTAAGTCATTTTTTGTTGTTCTTTTGTTCTGTAATTGATTGCTAGCACCCCCTTTAACCCACCTTAAAGGGCAAGCAGGAAATTCATGTTTTCCTTCATCAGCCCATCCCTCTGAAAAGCGTTCGATATTAAAACAGTTTGCAAGGAGCAAAAGCAGAGGAAACAAGAGGCCCAGCTAGACTGTAGCAAGGTTAGAAGATACATGCGAGATTGCCTGCAACACACCTCGGGTCTTGTTCCTGTCCAGTATTTGCATGGAGATATCAAGTTAATTAGGGTATGACTCTGTTCTTCGCTTTATATATGACCTTTTATTTTATCTTGGCTCTCTAGTTCACGGGTGTCATAAAAGCTTTGGCAAAATCTTTCCAGCTGTTTGACACAAACTGGAAAAAAAATTAAGCATTGATATTTCCTTTTTCCTTTAGGTTTTTTCAAGCAGCAAAGTACTGCAGAGGCAAAGTTGATGTTGTTGTCAATTTGCTGCGGGTGTCAGAATGTTCCTTTTGTCTTTTTGCTCCCCGCTTTCCCTGATGCTACAAAGAGAGTTGCAGAGAGGGGTGGGGTGTTTGGTGGGGGGGTGTTGGTTCAGGAGGAGGTTACATGGCAGAATTCCCACGAAGGCTGGGGAAGGATAAAAAAAAAGATAAAGAAATCTTGTTTTTCTGAAGGAGAGGATTCTCTGCATGACTTCCCCACTGTTGGGGTGATGAGCTTTCAGGCTGAGATTTTATTAACAATTCATATGGAGATTGAGGGCAGTGGAGGAACAGATTCTCACATAAACTTGATCTGTCCATGAATGCAGTTCTCTGTTTGCCCTGACCCTGCATGGCTTAAGACACTGCCTGTGAGGCCAGTGTGCTAGACACAAAGAAAGAAATGAAAAGCAAGCACATTCCAGGAGTCTGCACAAAGGAGCTGAGCCATTTCTAGTCTTCTCCCCAGAGAGGATCTTATCTCTGCATGGCCAAAAACCTCTAAAATGCTTACTTCTGCACCTAAAGTTTGTAAAGCTATGTGGTTATTTCAGTAATAATAATAAAAAAAATTATAGTGATGTTTCTTATTTTATGTTTTTGTTTTCTGAACTTGTTGGGACTAGCGAATATCGGCAAGGGTATGTGTTCTGAACTTTAGCTTTAGAAGTCACTGGCCCTGAATTGTTTTTAGTTTGTTGATTGGTAGCTACCATGAAAAATTATCCCTTTCCCGCTTTATCAGAAGCCAGCGCAACATTGTAAAGCTTGATTGGACTTTGTGATGCATCTTTCTGGCCCACAACTCTGAAAGTTGTGGCAGAATGCAGGACATGAAACTGACATGGGTCATAAGCAGGGACATCACAGTGCCCAATGACCACAGAAAAAGTGTTAGGTTGGAAAAAGCAAGGAGGAAGCAAGTGAAGAGAAAAGTTCCAGTGGGATCAAAGGTCAAAGGAGGGCTAGGAACTTTCACATTACAGCATTTCTACAATTATTGGCAGTTCAGTATATCTACAGGCAGTACAACAGGATAATGATAAACTAAGTATGATAGATTGTGTTGTTGAATAAATTTATAGTACGGAAGTAAGAGGTCTATAGGTTTAGGAGATAAAAACTTGATAAAACCTTCACAAGTCTGTTGCTAAGTCACGCATTTCCACAGATGCTTAAAAATAGGAAAATCTAGACTCACAAACTCTTGAATTTTGCATATGCATTTAGCCTTGAAGTTGCTTCAAACTTGTGTGGTTCCTGAATTAAATAACTAGTAGAGGAATGCAGGGAATGTCAGTAATTAGTATATGTTTTGTTCCTTTAATTTTATAGTGCTTTTATTTCCATGAAATTAACTGTTGTACTTAGGCTAATTGTCAGTAATTGGTGACAAAATCAGTTCATTGTTTTTCTGTGCATGATGCTAATTAGGATCTTTGCAATATTGGCTCAATCATGTTCTGTATTTTACCTTCCATGTTGAGTCAGTGGTTGATAATATCAAATGCAACTCTAAAAAAAAAAAAAATCTATAGCATAAAATGTTTCCATTAATAATTAACCAAGTCTTTTAAACAGCCTCTCATAAATTAATTTTAAAACTTTGAAATTGAAAGTAGATATTATGATGAGCTTAGTTGGTTTCATAAAGCATTTCTTTGTTTTGAATTGATTTCTATTGGTATCATCTTTAAAACATAATAATTATCAATTTTAACTGCTTAGTCACATGCATTTGTGTTATTCCATTAGAGTTTGCAACATTGAAATTAGCATTGCTAAAAGCTCTTTTATGAGGTATCACAGAGCTGAATGGGATTGTCTTTCTTTTCATACTCGATGATTAAATTGATTCCCATAAAATAAGGCATATTATTTATTCTTGTTTTCTAACTTGTTTGCACTCTGTTTTGTTTTGCTACCTGAGAACGCTATTTGAAGCACTGTATTTCAAATGGAAAAAAAAAAAATTGAAATACTAGAAGAATAAAAACTTGATTCTATGAATTTTTTTTCAATATAGAATAGTGTGTTCCACATATGTGACAGGTTGAAAACAGAAAATGGGAGAGATTCTATTTTTTTAAAAGTGATATTTAATTCCAATGGAAGAAAATATTACAACACTACATTTTTCATTAAAACAACCACAGCCATTTTTACTTTGTTCTTTTTTTTTTTTTTTTGTCTTAAAAGGATTCTTCTCAATT
>NW_006921609.1:5570475-5579287 GCF_000298275.1 Orycteropus afer afer | reverse complement strand
TTTTTTTGTCTTAAAAGGATTCTTCTCAATTGATTCTCCTATGATGTTTATGAACTTAGAGTCACAAAAGTTTTTCAGTACTTTGGGGTATAGTTTTCTTGCTCCTTTTCCATATTCCAACATACTTTTACCAGACAAGTGACATTTTGCATTCACAACATAGTTTCTTTTAAATACATCCATATGCATAACTTAGAGCTGAGTGTCTCACAATCATCCTGAATAAAGATTTTACGAAGTGATTAGAAAAATAATTGCCTATTAAAGGTAAAGATTGGTTTGAGCAGGGAGAGAAAAAACTTAACTTTCAAATTGAAAGCATTCATTGTTAGGAAGGACACATATGCACCAAATCTGAAATTAGAGAAAACTCATGAAATACGTATCTTGGCAAGGGGAATTGTTTAAATATTCTAAAGCTGTCAGCCCATTTTCTCTATTTTTTCCTGTTAAAGAAAAAGTTCAAATGAAAAGCTTCACCTTTTGTACAAAGTTGAAATGTTTTATTATTTCAGGATTGTTCTTCACTGTACAAAATCAGAACAATTCAGTAGCTTCCAAGGAGAGGAAAAAAAATAAATGAGAAACTTTCTATCACTTAAGAATGTTCAGCGAAAAGCAAAAATAACTATACAAATCGATGGTTATTTCTTAAAAAAAAAAAAAATCTTTTGATTCCAAGAATTATTTGAATGATCATTCAAGCTCTTTTGTAATGTGTTGCAATGAGTGTACAGCTTTTTTCAATGAAGAATATTCATGAGAGAACAAAACTCAAACATAAAATACATTTAGACGCTGTACTTCAATAAGTTGCCCAATAGTATTAAGCTAAAGTTCTTTTCTTTTCCTCAAAGTAAAATTCAATTTCTTTCTTTTACCTTATTGGTGTATATACAATGATGATCCTTTTTTGTTCTCAGTTTCAATTATATAGAATGTGAGAAATAAAGAAGTTTGAGACTGACTTCAAATTTGAAGAATGATAAAGTAATATAAAAATTACTCTCAGAAGATGATTCTCTTTTATTCATTCAGCCATATCACAACTCTAGAAGTTACAACAGGATGGGAATTTTCTTACTTGAGTGTTCTAAATATTCTGGGGAAACACAAGAAAAGAAGGAGGTTTCTGGTGATACTTTGACCCATATCCATGAGCATTTGAATCCTATTAGAAAGAGTATACGGTAAATCCAGTTAGTTTATTGCATAATCAGAGCTGACAACCACATAGACATTGCTGCAGCTAGCATGGGTAGCAGTCAGCACCCTTGAGTGCTCTGGCCCCAGAATACTTTTATGATTGCAATTGGTTTCTTCAGTACAAGCTGTGCCAACTCTTCCAATTAGCCATAGCCTCATTTTAAAAATTAAAAACACCTCATACCCTATAAGACTAACAACATCTACCCTTTGGCATTAACTATTACCTTCAGCTCCTGGACTCGGACCTACATGGTCTAAGAGGGGTCAATCAACATCTCTAATGGGTGGTGCAGGCACGCAGGGAAGACCAGACCCCTCTGTGGTGCTACCAATCCCTGGTGTTATTTTTTTATATTATAAGTTCTTGTTTTTTATTGATGTACTTGTTCATAGCAGTTCATGTTGTCTGAATGAGTTCCACATTGCATGAAACTTGGCTTTTCCTAGAGATTAAGCTTCCACAGCACATGGGTAAATGAGCAATGGCTGCATTAAAAAGCATCAAGAAAATGAAACAATATGCTAAGCCTTAAGTTGTTTCAGTTTTTTTCTTATTTAGAATATGCTGAATATGAATTTTATATGTTTCACCATATAGTTGTACATACATAAAGACACTACTTTTATTATTAATCATTTCTGGGACCTTATTCTGTGATGGTGGAGCCCTGGTGGTACAGTGATTAAAGTTCTTGGCTGCTAACCAAAAGGTTGGCAGTTTGAATTCACCAAACACATCGTGGGAGAAAGATGTGGCAATCTGCTCTGTAAAGATTTATAGCTTTGGAAACCCTATGGAGCAGTTCTACTCTGTACTATTGGCCTGCTATGTTGATGGCAGTGGGTTTGGGTTTTGGTATTCCCTGTTTGGCAGTATCACCAACTGTAAATGGGGAAAATTTATGTAACATCCCTTATAAGCTTCAACAAGTAAAAGGTGGATGAAACAGGTCCATTATATATACCATATGTCTTACCTGTTCAGGCAATCATTGACTCCTGTTTCAGGTGGCCAAGTTGTACAGGTGAAACCAAATTGTACATGTTGTGCTCTTTGGTCCTCAAAGTTCATTTGTTCTAGAATCTAGGAATAACATACAACTGATGATTATTTCACAAATTACCTAGCTATCTACCAGCTAAAAACATAATTTTCTCTCATTTTTAAAAGGACAGGTTGCTTAACATTCTATCTCCAAGTAAAATTGGGGGAAAAAAAAATTCCAGCTCACATCACTCTTTGGATATATTAACTAATTCTCTCTTTCATCTCTGGTAGCATGGTGCCTAAGGCATTTGACTGCTAACCAGGAGGCTGGCGGTTCAAACCCACCAGCCACTCCTCAGAAGGAAGATGGAGCAATCTACTTCCATAGTGATACTGCCTCAGAAACCCAAGGAGGGGTCGCTATGAGTCGGGTCTGACTCAATGGCACATGACAACTCTTTCATCTGCTTGTGATGAGATATTACACATATCTTATCATCTTATGATATTCAATGTATCATTTTTTGTAAATAATATGTAACATTTACAAAAAAACTTAGAAACTGACATGTGTTATGATCTTGCATTATTATGCAAGTAATAAAAAGAATAAAGTTATATAAAATATCTGTGGGATAGTTATCTGTGGAATCTATTCTTTCATGATATGTTACATGGCAATATAAAGTAACTCTGGGAAGACAGATCAGCCACCTATATCTGATTAAATTTTGGAATGATATAGATAAAACTTACTAGAATAAAGAAAAAAAACCTGATATTTTTATTTTAAAATGCAGACTTCTATTCCAGGAATAGCTTCTAAAAAGCTCAAGATGTAAAGTATTACATAAATTATTATAGCATACAGCCTAGAGTGTGGCCATATTATAAATTGTCAAAGGTTTAAAAACAGCATAGCAAGCCACACAATTCAAGTTAACACTCATATTGAGTGTAGGCAATTCTTAACCTTTTTGATTTTTCACATGTGCAGTTTTTCTCTTTGGTTTACTTCTTCCTGTGATCAATTCCTAGGCAAAGCCAGAGCTCTTCAGGAGAAGGTCGAGATTATAACCATGTCAGCCTTTGCTTTTAGCAGAGTGATGAGGTTATCAATAATGCATTGGAGATCTTGGGATCCTTGTGTATACCGACATCACAGCTGCCCCAGGTTTATTGTAGCCCTTGCAGATTTGAGCTGAGAAGTCACCACATCTGCTTTTGAGCCAGCCATTGATGTAGTCTCAAAAAATCTTGGGGGCACAGAGACAACTGGTGAGATTATCTAGCTGAAACATTGCATCTGAGAAGGTTATTTAGGGGGCAAGAATACATCTATGAAATTGCTTTTTTAAAGAAGGCTATTCAACACTCCTTTAATAACCTTTTGTCTCCCCAACTCCTTTCTAACGTTTATAAGTTTTGTTGTTTCTCTGACAAGTTTATTCATATCCTAACAGCTTGTCTGCCAGCAGGGTTCATGTTCTATACTTGGACTTTCTGGTCACGGTGGTGGCTGAGAGTAATAGAGAGGGGGAATAAGTGGGTGTGGAAATGCAAAGCTATCTCTTGTTACATTTTATCGATCTCATTCTGGTGTCATTCAATTAAGACAGAAATGTGATGGATAGTCTTGGCACCGATTCATGGATTGCTCTTCATCCATCGCAGATAAAGCTTTTGCATTTTATTTTGGGGCTGGGGTGGGATAGGGAAAGGGCATGGACAAGTAGGAGAAATCAGAGATGCTATGTGATCTGAATTACAAATCAATGTCTCTCCTAAGATACTCCCAAATGTCAAACTGCCATGTTTATATTTTCATTTATTTTCTCATGTACAGAGTACTTCTGTTGATGTATGGGATTGGTTACTAGAATTTAAGGTAGGGTCAATTCTTGTTTGTTATTTTCAAAGACATATGAGCTATCATTCTCCTCAAACCAGTCCAAGATAATTACAAATGAGCCATATGGAAAAAGATGGGAGTCCAATTAATGCCATTTTTGAAGTTTGGCTAAATGAGGAATTCTAGTTTATTTAAGAGCAGTGATTCCAGTTTGACCTTTCAGTGAACAGACTTTAAAAAAAGTGAAATAGCAAGTGAATATTTTTAAAACAATTTAAATGAATTGTAATTAATAGTACATATACATGCAAGTAAAACATCAGAACGTGGGACTTATAAATTCTGATTCTTGTTCTTTGGTGATGTGCTTTTCCTTAAGCACATCACTACCTCCCTGCCTTGTCAGTATTTAAGTGAGAGTGATAATAATGCATGAAGCTGAGAAGCTGTAAATCTAACAACTCACATTAGCAAAATGGTTTACTTTTTAAAAATTGAAATGATTAATGCAAACTGATATTTTAAAACCGAGTTATGCTAAGCAACCTCCCTTCAATCCTCCTGAAGCAATTCCATGCAAATTTAGCATTCAGGATATTCTAATCAAGATTAGAGTTTTTGATAATCCAAATGGAAAGGAAGCATGGAATAAAAATATAAGCAGGAGTTTTAATATCAGACCAAGATGTTTAATGCCCGGGGTCCTGTATGTACATGTTCTGTGGCTTTGGATAAAACATATGTGTTTTCTAGGTTAAACTATAATTTTTTTATCTGAAATTGGAGATAATAATAACAAACAGCACTAGTGTGAGAATTATGAGATTACAAATATGGAAATGCCAACTCTATGCTTGTCCTACGTACTTGCCACACAAAGTCATCAAACACATCTAGTTGCATCCTGAACTCCCCTTTATAGTTTTGACACTGAGTAATTTGGTCCTATAATAAGCTTGCTCAGTCATTTTTGCAAGGAATGTAAAAGAAAAATAACAAATGTAAGCCCTACCACTATGACTCAAAATTTTTCCAGATACTAATTAACAGAAGCTAAATTACCAATCCATGGGCTATTTTACTAAAGAAATTTCCAATTTTTCACTGAAAGTTTGTCCTAAAATTGTGCTGTAGGAAGGAACTCTCTGTGTTAGGCCTTAGTCCAAGTTGTATTTGTCAAAGGTATTTTAACTATCATACTTTGACCTAGAAGTTAAATAGCAGTAGTTAGCTAAACCAGTTATTTACTAATTTTACAAAGGTTGAAGGACACATGGAAATGATTTAGATGGGAATTTAACTGATAGCCTTCACTGTAACTATTTAATAAGCTAGTAACACACAGAACCTTGTATTGCTGGTACATGCATAGCCTAGTAAACATTACTGAAAACTGAATGTATGTTGAGTGTGGTAGGATCTGGCTTCCTAATATTTTCTTTTTGTTTGTTTGTTTTCCTTCTGAGGTCACACATTTTTAAATAGAATGTTTACAGAAAACCATCTTTGGTAATCATCCTGGCCTCAAAAATACATCAAAGAATAATTGACATTTAAGGAAAATATAGCTATAAAGTATAGGGTGTAAGAAAAAGATTTTTCTCCATGATAAAAACATAATAAATAATTATAGTATTTCTGAGGAAAGAGGGGTTTTAGCCTATACTTTGCACATAAATTCTTCCGTTATCTCCTTTTTTTTTTAAAGTGTATGCTAAGGCTGCTTAATGTATCCTTTCTGAAAACTACTGACACTTCAGTGAAAGATATAATGAGTTAAGAGATTCCTATAGTTTCACGCAGTAATTTTGTAGTCAGTCAGCATTGTTGTTGTTTCTAGGTGCCTCAAGTCAATTTTGCCTCAACGATCTTATATGACAGAATAGAACTGCCCCATAAGTTTTCCTGGATTGCAATCTTTACGGAAGCAGGTCACCGGGACTTTTTCCCAGCGGAGCCACTGTAAGGTTTAAATCTCCGACCTTTTGGGTTTACAGCTGAGTGCTTAATCATTGTGCCACCAGGGCTCCTTAAACAGCACTGTTGTTTGGTGCCGTGGTGTTAGTTTGGACTCATGGTGACCCTATGTACAACATGATGAAACACTGTCTTGTCCTGCAACATCCTCACCATCATAGCCATGCTTGAACCCACAGTTGTAGCCATTACCGCAATCAGAATTACTGGGAAATAAATTAATTTATGTTTGTATGGGAGATTAAGGGAGCTCTGGTAGCATAGTGCCTAAGGCATTTGACTGCGAACCAGAAGGCTGGTGATTCAAACCCACCAGCCAGTCCTCAGAAGGAAGATGGGGCAGTCTACTTCCATAGTGATACTGCCCCGGAAACCCAAGGAGGCATCACTATGAGTCGGGTCCGACTCGATAGCACATAACGACAACAACAACAACATGGGAGATTAATATGTATCATTTCAGTCATTACCTAAAAAATATATTGGGTACTCCTTGATGTCCAAAGATGATATTTTTCCCTCATATAAGGTGGAAATCACTATGTTGTGTTTAGTCAATTAGCCTTTGAGGTTGTTCAGTTCTAGTCTTTAGGCTAGCAGGAGTCTGTTTAATTTCTTCTTCTCTTCTTTTCATTGACTCTTAGAGATACACTGTCCTTTGTGCATGACATTCTGTTCTTAACTTCATGGTTTAGAATACTTTTTTATCAGTCCACTTCCACATATTTTAAACAGATTCTTTCTTTCCAACTTAATAAAAAATCTTTCTTAACTAATACCTTTGGTTAATGTTCCAGCCTAAGACAATTTGAATTTGATATTCTCCAACTGAGACTCTGAGTAAATTAAATCTGTTCTTTCAGTTGGCTATTCTCTCTCTCTCTCTTTCTCTCTCTCTCCTTTTGTCATTTCTTCTTTCACATTTTATTCATCTCTTCTCATTGGAATGCTTAAAAATAATATTTGGGTTTTAGACTTGGCATGAACCTTAATAGTCAGTCACACACTCCATTCCCTTGTTCTTATAGGTGAGGATCCTGAGGCCCAGAAAGGTTTTAATTGCTCAAATGACAGAAACATTACAGGAAATGCTATTACCCTATTCTCATTAAAGGATCAACCCTAACATCTTGTGTTGGGGTTTGGAAGACTGTTAAAAACTCTTTGACGTAGAGTTGATTCCAACTCATACCAACCTACAGGACAGAGTATAACTGCCCTATAGGGTTTCCAAGGCTATAAATCTACAGAAGCCAACTGTCACATTTTTCCCATAGACTGGCTGGTGGGTTTGAACCACCAACCTTTCAGTTAGCAGCAAAGTGCTTAACTAGTGCACCACCAAGGCTGTTATTTTTTATTATTGTTGCAAGGTAGAGTTCCTTAAAAAATACTCTGTCTTCTTCTTCCTGTCCACAGTGCCTGACATATGGGGGGAGGTCGATAAATGTTTGCTGAAATAGTCATGTATCTTTATGTTAACACAAAAACCCAAACCATACCCACTGCTATCAAGTTGATTCAGACTCATAGCAACTCTATAGACAGAGTAGACCTGCCCTATATGGTTGCTGAGGCTATACATCTTTACAGAAACAGACTGCTTCATCTTTCTCCTGCAAAGCGGCTGGTGGGTTCAAACCATCATCAGTTTGGTTATTAGCCACAAACTTTAACCATTGTACTACCAGGGCCCCTTCTTTTTAATGCAAGAGGAATTAAATTGTATATCTCAAGCACAAATGTGGTACTTATGTATTTTTATAAGCATGAAGAGGAGTTTGAATTCCATACTTATGTCTTCATAATCTTTGACCCTTCAAGATTGTATTGTTCCAGAGGAAAGAATTAGAGCTCCAATTTTGTTTCTCCTCAAACTACTTATTGGAAATTAGTATTTGCATTAATACTCTTATGATTTTTATACTGGGAAAAGGGATGTACATATAATACAACAGAGGACAAGGAGCTGCATTTAAGCATGTTTGCTGGAAAGACACCTTTTGATGATTCCTGGTGGTCTACTACACATAGGAATATGATAAGGCATTTTAAGAGTGTAAGTTTAAGCAATACTCCTCTAAGAATGTAAGATTTACCCCCAAAAGCTCAGACATAAAAAGAAAAGTACTCGAGGTAAAAATTAGAAATTCTCTATATGACAAACGTTCTCACTATTTTCTCACCAAGGTCTTTTACCTTCTCTCTCACTAAAATTCAATTTATTCCTTAATTTCTCACACATATGCTAACAAGTATAATATTAATGATTTGACTGTTGACTTGAATTCGTCAGTTAAGTGTTGAACCAAATGTGTCTCTGATGACCAGCCACAGGAAGCATTCTAAAAGACTGACTTGTAACAGATTGATTCCAAAATCTGGGACAGTGCAGGGTGGTGGACCAGCATATATCTAGACAAGATAGTCAGTGGTTATAGCTGAAATGCAAAAATGGGCCATCTGCTTCCAACGCAAGCAAAAACAAAACTAGTATGTCTATAAATAATAAAGGAGCTCTGGTGGTATAATGGTTAAGGCACTTGGCTGCTAACCAAAAGATCAGTAGTTCAAACTCACCAGTCACTCCATGCTAGAAAGATGGAGTAGTCTGTTTCCATAATGATTTACAGCCTTGGAAACCAAATAGGGGTCACTATAAGTTGGAATCAGAAGCTCTGGTAGCATAGTGCCTGAGGCACTTGACTGCTAACCAGAAGGGCTGGCGGTTCAAACCCACCAGCCACTCCTCGGAAGGAAGGTTGGGCAATCCTACTTCCGTAGTG
>NW_006921609.1:5526624-5570255 GCF_000298275.1 Orycteropus afer afer | reverse complement strand
ACTTTAGGAGCTCTGGTAGCATAGTGCCTAAGGCACTTGACTGCTAACCAGAAGGCTGGCAGTTCAAACCCACCAGCCACTCCTCGGAAGGAAGGTTGCGCAATCCTACTTCCATAGTGATACTGCCTCGGAAACCCAAGGAGGGGTCGCTATGAGTCGGGCCAACTCGATGGCACATAACAACAACAACATACTTGAGTTGGGTCCCAGTGTTTCAGGCCTCTGCTGGAAAGCTTGCTTGGTCAATTTACCCAAGAATGATAAAAATCTTTACAAATCAACTCTCACAAATTTCAAGCTCTAAAGAGACTCCCTGATAGAAAAAAGAAAATCACCACACATAAGTGGATACATATGCTTGTTAGCAGGTTAAGAGACTGTTTTCCCAGAGGAATAGATAATTTAGGGAACCATATTAGTGTTTATATGACCCTTACAAATTATAAAATTGAAATAAATAGTGCACATAAACTGTAATGAATATCACTAGATAGTTATTACCTAAAGTTTCCATAAAGTAGAGGAGAATTCTCAACTTGGTTGGTGGACCAGCTTCCTTCAAATATATGTTAGGTTATTTATTTTTTTTCTTTTTAGTATTCTTGCACATCATCACTGTTTAAAGTAAAAGAAATCATAGGAATACATGGTATAGTTCAAAACAGATAATAAATAAATAAATAAAGTAAAACTCCAGTAGAACAAAATGTTCGCCAACAGATCAAAGTATTTCAGTAGGCACAGATATATGTTCTGTTCTTTTTTGTTTGTTTAACTTTTTGTCAGTTTTGATTTTAGCAAGTCACAGCTTATCTCACAGTTTCAAATGCAAAATTAAATTGGATTAGATTATCAGTAATATTGCTTCCAGAGTTAACAGTTTTTGATTTCACAAATATGTGGCAAAGTTCCCAAATGCCTGTATTATTTTATATCTTTCTGAATTTTGGAAAGAATACCATTATAGGGATGATCTAGAGCAAAAAGAAAATTTAATAACTTTTACTGCCTGTTGCCCACTCCTGGGTAGACTTAAACACTGTTTTCAATGACTCAAATTAAATTGTGTGTCCAGATCAATAAATATGTAGGTAGGTGTCTTAGGCTCAATTCTCTAGAGAAGCAAAACAAGAGAAGCTGGGGGGGGGGGGGAGAGAGAGAGACATTTATCTCAAGGAAACGGCTTACACAGTTGTGGAGAGAGTTGGGTCCCAATGGCAAGTCCCAAGTCTGTCAGTCAAACACCAAGCCGGAGGCCTCTACTGACTCACACAGCTATAGGGGATGATGAACTCAAGATCAACAGGTAAAATGCTAGATTGTTGGTTCACAGACTGCGAAAACAATAATTCCAAAATCAGCAGGCAATATGGTAGGCCATTGGTTCAAGTCCAGGAACCAGAGATGGTGAGATGAACCAGTTGTAGGATCCACATCCAGCAGAAAGCCAGAGACCTTCCCAAAGCTTTACCATATATATTGGCAGCAGGCTACACCCCAAGGGAAACTCCCTTTCAACTGATGACATACAACCTTAACTATCACAGTAGGTATAGTATCAAACAGTAGTAGCATTATTTAATGTGTTTTAGGCAGATGGCTGAGTAGATGTGTGTAGGGAGAATTTTTCACATCTTGCATAAAGTTATCTTCCATAGAGTTATCTATCTACAAACATATTTTAGGTATTTTCTGATTATAGACTGACGTGTTACAAAATCAAAATGGGGGAACTAGTGTAAAATACTATAAGTATACTCATTTCTCACTTATCCACATGGTTATGTTCCAAGACCACATTGTTATTCAGAAATTCATATTATGCAAGAGTTGGGCTGCACTCCATCTTTGGCACTGGTGTCTCTCCCAATTACTCACCACCAGTCAGGCACCCCCGCATATCTCAGATCCTAGTGACATGGCAGGCTCCCCTTCCCCGCCACTACTGAGCTCATGAGGGTTGGGGGCAGTGGTGGTGATGCTCAGGGACTGCCCTCCACCTCTAGAAGAGGGTCCCACTTTCATTTGGCCATACTCCAGGGCCCTTTTCAGACCCCTACACTTTGCCTATCCACCTTCCTGCTCCACTAGTCCAAGAGATGGACCTTGTAAGCAGTGAGCTCTGGCCTGGTGGAGACTGGCAGTCCAGAGAGGTCTCTTTGGAAGAAGACACTTCTGAGTCCCTGCTGAATCCTACAACCCTGGCTTCTGCTACCTCCTTGTAGCTCAGCTGCTCTCACCTCTTGTGCCCTGCTCACCTGCCCCGTGGCTCACAGACCCATCTCCTCTGCCCAACCTGGATAATAGAAACTGCTGACAGTTTGTATGGTCTTGCTCCTTTTTGAAAGCCTTGCCCTTCATCCTCCTCCTTTCCCTCTCACCTTGGCTCCTTGTTAATATGGAAAACAGTCAGATAGTAAACCTTCTCTATTGTTATAAATGTGAAACGTAAGATAATGAGAGAGTCAATATAATTTTGCTTCTTTCCTGTTCTGCTTGTCTCAGTAAATGGCATCAACATTCATCCAGTATCTTAAGTAAGTAAACCCTGGATGTGATCTTTGATTTCTCTTTTGTTCTGATGTCCACGTACTTTCTAACAGGAATTCCTACCACCACAATTTTCAACTCTGTTCTAATACAACCACTTCTCTTTACCTCTGGGACAACTACTCTTTCTCAAGCCATCCTCATCTCTTGTTAGAGCTACTGCAATAGCTCTCTAACTAGTATTTCTGATTCCATTCTTCTACCCTTAAAGTTAATTTTCCACATAGCAGACAAAGTGATTTTTCAAAAATGTAAATTAGGTAAAACCTTCCAATGGCTTCTCATTAGAAAAACTCACAACTGCTTACCATTGTCTACATGAAGTTGCATTAGTAGTGCTCTGCCTACTTTTTCCTACTTTATTTCCTCCTGCTGTTCCACATGTGCATTCTGCTGTCAGCAGCACTGGCCTTCATCCATTTCCTGTAACATGCCATATTCCTACCAGCTGCAGGGACTTTATTCTGTCTACCCAGAACACTGTTCCCTCAACCTTCATATGGGTTTCTCCTTCTTTCGTTCAAACCACTACTAAAGAATCACAGCCTCAGAAAGACCTCCTGTGACCTCTCAACTGCTATTTCTACGTCATTACTCTCTATCGCCTTTCTCCAATTTAGTTTCCTCCATAGTACTTATCAATACTATGGCTTATGTTATACATGTGTTTACTGTCTCTTTTCCTAGTAACAGCTTGTAAGAGCAAAGAAATAGTCTCTCTTGCTCATCTCTAGCCTCAGGAAGGGTACATAAGAAATGTTCTGTTAGTATTTGTTGAATGAATTATTGAAATACAAGGAACATAGTTTTGAGAGACTCCATCTAAAGAAGTGAACAATTATTATGTAGTTAGTAAAACCTGGGTGTAAATATTAGTTTGGACACATACATGCTTTCTGAATTGGGCAAATAACTAATCATGTGAGTTTTCTCTTGTAAAAAATGAGAATAACACTACCTATCAGTCTGGTTAATAGGAAAAAAAAAAACACAACCACTGCCATGGAGTCAGATCCAACTTGTAGTGAACCCTCCTTGGGTTGCTGAGAGGCAATATCACTACAGAAGTAGATTGCCCAACCTTCCCTCTGGGGAGTGACTGGTGGGTTTGAACTGCCAGCCTTCTGGTTAGCAGTCAAATGCTTTAGGCACTATGCCACAAAAATGGACCTTATGAACATAATAATTGGCCAATAGGAGATTTTCACTGATAATATCATAATAACAATAATAATAATAATAATGTTGTTGTTAGGTGTCATCAAGGTGGTTCTGACTCACAGCAACCCTCTGTACAACAGAACAAAAACACTGCCCAATCTTTGCCATCCTCACAATTTTTACTGTGCTCAAGCCCATTGTTTCAGTCACTGTGTCAATCCATCCTGAATAATAATAAAGAATGTAACAGTAATAAGAAAGTACCCTGGGTTCTAGACCAGCCTACTTCACAAAAGGACTGTAAAATAAAAGACCCGTTCTTCAATCATTATCAAGGACTTCTATTTGACTCTTTAATATGCACCCTTGGGAAATGGAGTAAGAACCATAACGTAAATAGTGTAAACTTATACGGGACAAAACATTAAAAAATACACAAGAGGGAACAATTTTACATTGGAAAACAAATCAATCCAATGACCTGATATACCTTGTTATTATTTCTGGGGAGATTGTGTATGTTTAATTCATAGAATTGTTCACTGCCTCTAAGTGAAAATTGCACTCTTATCAGCCAAATTGGATTTTAAAATATCACAGTCCTGAAAAGTTTTTCTATACAATATATTAAAGTTCATTGTCTACATTAATTCCCACTTGTACTTTGTGTTATTTATAGAAAGCCTTCCTATTCTCTGTGCAGTAACACACGCACTCTTGTAGGTGTAGTTGGACTCATGCTTATGGCTTGGTAAGCAGAGCGTGGGCTGGATTTCAGCCTCAGTTGCCTCCACATTCAGTCTTTCTTTTACACAATGTAACCTATAGTAGTAGTTGTAGTAGTTAGGAAGGATCTCTCATGGCATTGTGGTTAAAGCATTCGGCTGCTAACGAAGAGGCTGGCTGTTTGAACCACCAGGTGCTCCACTGGAGAAACATGGGACAGTCTGCTTAGGGAAAGATTTACAACCTTGGAAACACTCTGGGGGCAGTCCTACTCTATCTTATAGGGTGATGTAATTATGAGTCAGAATTGACTCCATGGCAGTGGGTGGGTAGTTGCCAGGTGAAGTAGAGGCAATTTTGTACCAATAGTGACCTCATGTGATGGAGGAGAAAACCCCTTACTGTTTTCTTGGCTGTAATCTTTACAGAGGAGGTCTCCAAGTCTTTCTCCTTGAGAGATGCTTGGGGGTTTGAACTGCCAACCTTTCAGTTAACACCTGAGTGCTTAACTTCTACATTATCAAGGCTCCTTTTTGAATTTTAGATGGTGAACACAATGATAACATTCTAAATAGAGTTAACTAAAATAAAGTTCCACCCATGATTCTAGCTCTGCTACAGCTTTCTTCATTTAGAAATGTCGAGTAGTCCTCACAATAAAGGAGAATTATGATTTTTGAAATAGAAAAAAAATGTATATATAATCATGTCATATTTATTGCAGATCATTTGAATATTAATAACACAAATTCAGAAAGATATTATTACCCAAATAGCATGCTTGTCACTATTTTTAGGCCGAGAAAACTTTAGGTAAATTTTTTCTGATAAGCAAGTTAGGGACAGATAGGGAGGAGTTGGTCATTAACCAGTTTTGAGTAACACCTACTCTTACGAATAATTTCAATGTTCAGTTTAATTCTAATGATATTTATTGAGCATCCACCATTATGTTGGATACTTTTAGGTAGAAATATATAAATAAACAGTTTTACACATTATGAAGGCAACAACTGGGAGTGTAATATTAGTGTATCCATATCTATAATATGTGCTATTGGGTGCCATCATGTCAGTTATGACTAATACCTTCCACATGTGACAGAGTAAAACTGCCCATAGGGTTTTCTGGGCTGTATTCTTTGCAGAAGCAGATCACTGTCTTTTTCCTACAGAGCCACTGGGTAGGTTTGAACCATCAACCTTTCAGTTAGCAGCCAAGCACTTAACAGTTGTGCCACCACGACTCCTTCACTATAATATAGGGTTCAATAATAATGTCATAGAAGCAGAGAATGAAGGTCAAAGGAAGGAAAGACAGGTGGATCAGAAAGATTTCATGGGAGAAATGATTTGTCTTATTGGGATCTCTTTAAGTAGGGTTACACTATTGTTTTAATGTTATATCCTGGTTATTGCATTAAAGTTGCCCTTTGAATGAGTGAGAGAACAAAAATTTTCAGCTAGAGGGAAACAGTGAACAAGGCAGGAATAGTAAAGTGTTGGTTCTGTTTAGGGAAGAGTACAGGGAACAGCACAGCAGTTGTGCAGGGAACACATGTAGAAAAAAGAGGATGAGTTGACCTTAGCAAGATACAAGAGCCATGATCTCGACTAAGATTTGGAAGAAGTTTGTAATATTTTTTTTGTTTATTTTACTTTCATTTTTAAGATAATGCATATTTTTGAAGCTTTTGAATAAGATCAGGCCTATGAAGAATGACTTGTCTTATGGACATAGAATGATTTGAGCCACGGAGAGTAAAGATGCTACTTAGCAGGATATTATCATGCAGTACCTTTGAGAATTAATATCTATTTAAAATAAGACTAAAATGAAAATAATAGAGATGAAGAGTTTGCTTGATTTAGGAGCTGAATATAGGAAAGGAAAAAAAAAAAAAAAAAGAAGAAGGAAAAGTTAAAGAATTCTAACATTTTGTGCCCAGAGAAGCAGAAAAATGGTGGTACTATTAACAGGAGTTCTGCAGATTAAATAGTTAAAAGACATATTTCGAACTCTGGGAATTTATACAATTTATTTTGATAAACACAATTGCAAACTGGCCTATAATGTAAGTAAATTTTCATTCAGGTATTTGGCATATTCTTCATTCCTTTATAACTCTTTAACATAAATTAACACATTTAATCACCAAAGTTCCCAGACATTTTATGTAGTCATATATTCCTGCACCTATTCCTGTTTTATCTTATTTTATATAATGTAATCAGATTTGATTTGTAAATGTAAATGAACTGATGTATTTAATCAATATTAAGTAAAGACATAACACTGAATATCAGCCTTTTAATCTTGTTATATAAATACCTTTCTCTCTCAGATATTTTGAGTACATGTAAGTCTTTAAGTTTTTCCCTCAAAGTGATGATTGATTTTTTAAAACGTTTTATTTTTAGAAAGCTTTAAAAGAAGTTATAAAAATAGTTCATAGAGTTTCCATATACACTTCATTCGGCTTCCCCTAGGATTAACATCTTGCATAACCACAGTAAACACATCACACACAGTAAACTTATCAAAATCATGAAATTAATTAGTAAACTTGATTTATTTTATTGCTATTAGTCTATCAATTATTTTTATTATATATATGTGTGCGTGTGGGTAAGTGTAGGTATGTACAAACTTATATCTAAGTTGTATATATAATATATATATATATATGTATATAAAACATATATATATATATATATATATATATATGAATAAGCTCTGGTGGCACAGTGTCTAAGGCATTTGAGTGCTCACCAGAAGGCTGGTGGTTCAAACCCACCAGGCACTCCATGGAAGGAAGACCAGGCAAAGCTTCCAGTCAATGAGTGCTAATGTGATGGACTGTCCACTGTTAGCCAATGACTATTAAAATAGCCTCTTGCAAATGACCACAGGACTCTATCATGTTCTCCTTTTATGTCATTTATTTTGGATTCTAAGAAACAGTTTTGACCTATAATGTTGTTGTTGTTGTCGGCCCCAACTCATAGCGACCCCTCCTTGGGTTTCTGAGGCAGTATCACTAAAAAATGTTTTCAAGTAATAAAATTTTCAAACACAAAAAGAAAGAGTATTGCTGCATTAAAACTTGAAGTTCTGCAGTGGCTAGGCACACGATGAAGGAAATGGTTAAGAAGATAGTGGAAAAAGATCAGTGGGCAATTAAGGCTGAGGGACAATCTTTGACATTATTAAGGATATTATTTATATCCCTGGAGCCTGGGAGAAGTGGCCAACAATTCTGTGAGGAGCAGGAAATGAGATTTATGTTTGGTGAAGACTTTTATAATCCTCTAATAGAAAATTTCTGAAGTGCTGAGTTTTGGACCTGGCATCAAACCACTCCAGTTGGGCTGCCAGCCTTACTTCACCACCCAACCTTGTAAAATGCCCTTATCCACCCGATTACTCAAGCCAAAAACCCAGAAGTCATTTTTGACCTCTTTTTATATAATTCCCCAAATCTGATTCATCAACAAGTGCTGTTGCTTTTACCTCATAAATAAATACTATTTATTTTAAACCACCCCATTCTGTTCATCTCAACTGCTATAGCCCCAGGCCATGTTTCTTTCTTCTCATCTTAGAATCTTTGCAATAGTATACTAACTGTTCTCTTGAAGTTTATTTTTTGTCATTTTTTTAAAAACTACTTCTCCCTGGAGAAGTCAGGTTTATGTTCTAAAATCATGAATCTGAGCATGTAACATAATATCTTACAAGGTCTTTCCATTGCACAAAGATGGAAAACTTTCTTTAAAAAGGGCCAAAGTCCTTGTATGAACTGGCCTCTTCCTACTTACTGCTCTAAACTCCTGTCTCCTTTCACCCAGCAGGGACCAGCTGCAGGCATGATAACAATAGCAGGGAAGCAGAAGGATAAACCTTCTCTCTTTGCCCACCTCAGTCTTCCATTTCTCCTCCAACATCTTTCTCAGGTCATATTTTACTGCATGATATGAAAGTGACGGGAGGAAAAGGAAGTAAGGGCATCAGGAAGTTCTCATTTTACAGTTATTGTTTTAAGTGGGCTTCCTACTGTTAGATCTGGTAGTTGTCTAAAGCTCTTCAGGGTGCTTAAGGGTACGTATCAGAAGTCTTCATTGGGGACATTAAACTGTCTTTCTGACACAGTGGTTGATAGATTTTTCTCTTGCTGCTGTGCAGTGCTCAGCTGTGATCTTTTAAGGTCTACTCCATGGAGACTCTATTTCTCTCATGGTATTCACTGCTAGTCCAGGTATTTTCTTGGGCAGGATTTACAAATGATTTCAGTTCAGCTTCTGTTCATGCATGGAACTACATTAAATTAAACCTCATGCATTCTTTGCAGCAACAAACTTTGGAATTCAAGTAGGTTCTAATGCTGTAGAGAGTCCTTTGATTTCACACTAAAGTGACCAGCTAGTTCATATCTGTCATTTATATTTTCTGGGCAGGAATCAGTGTCAAGATTACTGTGTCTCTCAACTGCAGCTGTCTAAGCGGTCCTACATAAATCCCTCTAATGGAAATTATATGGAAAGGCAGGTAGGTACAACACTCTCCAAAAATACCTTCCTCAGAAAATCACCGCCTTTTATAATCTCAGTGTCTCAGGGACACCTACTGTGAAATTGCCTCAAGGAAATTTTCCTTAGAACTCACTTTGTAATCCTTTATCTCTTATCTCCTTAGTAAACTCTTGTAATGTAATATATACACACATGTACATATAATTCATGAGATCTTACACAGGGCTGACAATTTTAACTCTGTGGTTTTAGAATTATCAAATTTGACATTTAAAAGGCATTTCGATATATAAAGATTGGTCTAGAAGACCAATATAAAAAACCTTTCAATGGAAACCAAATTATTTAAGGTATTTACAATAGTGTACTCTCAAGATTCAGTGAAAAATTCTACATTTATGCATAATAAACATTTCCATCAGCCTTATTTTCATCTTTGAAGGGGCTAATCATAAATCTCCTAGATGGGGCATGTCTGCACATTATACTTCCAAAAGCGATGAGGTATTTATTTGGAGAGAAGTCTGATACTTTCACATAAGTTTAAAACATGTTGTTATTAATCTGGTGTTTAATATCGAGAATTACAGTGCTGTAATGATTTGTTTTTAAGGGGCTAAGAAAGTGCAATGAAACTTGTGGTTAAGTATCTCAGTCAGCAGTAACACCTTATATTTAACATAATAGTAGTGTTTTACTAGTTTCTTATTCTGATTTGGCCACAGTTTATTAATTCCAGGTGCTTATCCAATCTTTAGAGCTTTGGTTTATTTTGCTTTTAATGAACATATTATACCTTACACAAATTGCTCTAAGCAGTAATTAAAAATATTTTAAATCTTAAATAATATTTTAATTGAATATTCTTGATTATTGTTAAGTAGAAAATATTGCCATGTTTATTATAGCATAGAGAAGCACCCTATATTTATGTGCTATTCAATTAATTCATTTGCCAATAAACTAAAAATAATTAAATTAATCTTTTTAACGTGTACTGTGATACTCTTAAACTTTTGAGTTGAATGTTTAAACAAAAGTTATAATTAAATAAAATCAAATTGGTGAATTATATTTCCATGTGAGTAGGAAAAATTAGAGGACATGCATGTCCTAGGTAAAGAAAGTTGCATTAATTTGCTTCCAGAACCTTATACCTTACTTGATAGCCTGAAAGCTAGAATAAGCCAAGTTAGCCTCAACTTTTAGGAAGGAAATCATTTTATTGGCTCCTGAGAATAAAACCCAAAATCTGATGTCCCAAGTATATAATTTTCAGCTAAGAAATGTTGTTG
This sequence comes from Orycteropus afer afer, assembly GCF_000298275.1. Lineage (NCBI taxonomy): Eukaryota > Metazoa > Chordata > Mammalia > Tubulidentata > Orycteropodidae > Orycteropus > Orycteropus afer. The sequence goes on along the minus strand of NW_006921609.1, from coordinate 5,559,990 downwards.
TAGTTGTTCTATTGTGCCGTCAAGTCGGACCCGACTCATAGCGACCCCTCCTTGGGTTTCCGAGGCAGTATCACTACGGGAGTGGATTGCCCAACCTTCCTTCCTGGAAGTGGCTGGTGGGTTTAAACCACCAGCCTTCCGGTTAGCAGTCAAGTGCCTTAGGCACTACGCTAAGAAATACTAGAAAACCTGAATTATTCTTCAAAAATTGTCACAGAAAGAGTCAAGTGCCATATGGAAGGCAGTGATAGAGGAGGTGTGAGGTTGACAGAGTCTCTTTGATTTAAAGAAAAAAAAATTGTCACAGAGATTATTTTTGATATTGATTAGGATTATTACTTAATTTATTGAAGGAGCCTTAGTGGTGCATTGGGTTGCAATTAAAGGCCCCACTCAATTATGAGAGACTTTGCCTCAGTAGGTGTCCACTATCCCAGGAATAAGACACAAATTCTTCCCTGTGACCAGTAAGTCCATTAATAGTGAGTTTCCTGCTCCCCTTTTCAAACTGGTCTCAAGTCACGCCTCCTTCACCCTTTGGCTATGCTCCAGTAGAACTTGTTGTTGTTGTTAGTTGCTGTTTGGCTGCAACTCATGGCGACCTTATGTGTAACAAAATGAAATACTGCCTAATCCTTCACCATCTTCATGATCATTGTTGTGTTTGAGTCCATTGTGTGGAGTGCCTTCCAACCTAGGGGGCTCATCTTATAGCACTATACTGGACAATATTCTATTGTGATTCATAAGGTTTTCATTGACTAATTTTTGAAAGTAGATCACCAGCCTCTTCCTAGTCTGTCTTAGTCTAGAAGGTCTCCTGAACCCTGTCCACCATGGGTGACCCTGCTGGTGTTTGAAATACAAATAGCATACATTCCAGCACCATAGCAACATGCAAGCCACTATAGTATGACAAACTAACAGATGGTGATGCACAGTGGAACTAGTCTCCTCTTACTGCTTCTAATGTGCTGATTGTCTTCCTATTTTGAGACTCTCACACAAGCTATTCCTTCTACTGGGGAGACTTTGCAGGTTGTTCTTCTCATGACTGGGTGGTTCTTATTTTTGAAATCTCCTTTCAAATACTACATTCTAGAGATTTTGGAGACCTTTCATCTTGACCTTTCCTGACCACCTATTCATGTAGAAACTCTTTTCCCTTCTCCCCACCTCTCCAACTATTCTCCACCATAGAAGATTATCTTCATATCATTTTTTTAAAAAATCATAATTACACATTAGCGCTGGGAATATTGCTAAATAGAGAACAAATATTTTTTGAAATAATGAATGAATATCTTCACAACCTGAGAAAGCACAAAGACAATTTAAAAAAAATAGTTGAATGAATGAATGGATTTAAGACCAAAGATTTACCTATCAGGAAGTAGATTGCCCAACCTTCCTTCCCAAGACATAATATATTATAAATATCTATTTCAATATTTGTCTGGATATATTAGATAATTAATGTTCTCTAGAAATTTGGTCATGTTCCATCTTTTATTCAACAATTTTTAAAATATAATATGGGTTGAGAGATCATATTTTCCATTTTCAACAGTTTTTGACAGTCAAATATACACACATGAAGTGTATTTGCTCTTGATAGCAAAGATTATAATGTTCCAAATGTCTAAATTCTACTTTTAAAATTATTAAGTAGAAATTGAGGCACAGAAGCCAGTGCACTGGAAGAATTCTGTGGTGGTTACTTTTGTGTGCCACCTTGGCTGGGCCTGGTTGAGTGGCTGGGCAGCTGAATGTAGTTATTCCCCATGGTGAAACTGGTAATTAACTCCATGGTGGAATCTACTCTGAGTGGCTAAGTAGCTACTTTGGGTATGTGGTCTGCTTTCCATATATAAGAAATAGCTTTGGGAATGATCTCCAGCTTATGGCACACTTGAACCCTGCACATAGCCATGTTGTTGTTCAGCAGCCTGCCATTTTCTGCCAACCTTGGGACTTACAATGGACTTGAATTAATGGCCTGCCATGTGGTTTGGTGCCATTTTATTTGTCAACCTGGGGCTTGTTAGCCTTAGCAGCCAGTAGCTGCCTGAGTGAAGAAAAGCCTCTAGCTTAAGTGGGCCAGGAGGAAGCCCAAGGTTGAGGGGCTTTCACACAGCCCCTAGAGCCTGGCACTTCAAACTCGGACTTAAAGCCTCCAAACTGTAAGAGAATAAACTCCTGCTTGTTAAGGCCATCTCATTTGTGGTACTTTCCTGTCAGAGTGGCACTGGGTAACCGGAACAAATTTCTAGTGATAGATTTGAACTTGAGGCTTTGCTTTGAGAAGTAATATTGGTAAATATCTATATATTTATATATATAAAACCAAACAACCAAACCCATTGCCATCAAGTTGGATCCCCTCAGCGATCCCTCCTTGGGTTTCCAAGGCCATATCACTACAGAAGTGTTAGGTGTCGAAATACCGAGGAGAACAAGACCAGGGTGAATTGGTAGAAAAATAAGTTTTATTGAAACATCCATCCAGTCCAGCTGGATGGACTGAAGCTTAGAGTAGAATCATCCCCATCCTGCCTCTGCAGGGTGCTGAAGTAGTGTTTTGATGTAGGATGGCGTTTGCTCGTTTCAAAAGAACCAATCCTAAATGTTGAAGGGGAACTAAACCCAAAAGAGGGCGGGAACCAGAAAAGCCCAGGATGGAGACAAAGGATCCAAGTGGAAACTGGGAGAAGGGGTGGAGACTTCCTCACAGCGGACATAAGGGAACAAAGGGCTTCACCAGAAGCTAGGAGTTTTGAGAGATCGGGAGAAGGAACAAAGAACTTCACCGGAAACTGGGAGGTTTGGGGAGGTTTCCTGGGTGAGGAGCCCAGGAAAGAACACAAAGAGTTTAAGTGGAAATTAGGGGGTGGTGGCTAGGAAGGTACTGGGAGAGATAGAGACAGAAACTTAGTAGATTCTGGCAGGCTGCGTAGAGGGTGAAGGATTTACCTATCAGGAAGTAGATTGCCCAACCTTCCTTCCCAAGAGTAGCTGGCGGTTTGAACAGTCAGCCTTCTGGTTAGCAGTCAAATGCCTTAGGCACTACGCTACCAGGGCTCCCATCCATATATATAGATACATCTATGCTAACCAGACTGCTGGCGGTTGAAACCCACCAGCCACTCCCCGGAAGGAAGGTTGGGCAATCCTACTTCCGTAGTGATACTGCCTCGGAAACCCAAGGAGGGGTCGCTATGAGTCGGGGCCGACTCGACGGCACATAACAACAACAACAACAACATCCATCTATCTATCTATCTATCTATCTATCTATCTATCTATCTATGTCTAAACCTTAATGATATGTATTTTCTTTGATTAGAGAACAGTGTAGTTGAGAGACGGGGTTTCACTTGTAGTCCAGAACCACATAACGCAGAAAAGCACATAAAGCATACATTGCCTACTTAACATACATTACCATATTTAGTATAGGCCTATGATTTTGTAATTCTTGATATATTATTTAGAAAGTTTTACCATTAAAAATATATTTAAATGCTTACTTTTTGAAATTCATTCCTTTTACTAAAATATAATGAACCCAGGGAAAAACTAATAGTAAATTATATTCATCCTATTTCTTTAAAATTTTTTCAATATAGAAAAACATTGTACATTGTATCAATTGGGATATTTAAGCTGAACTTCTTTGAACAAATTTATTTTAAAATAGCAAAAGTAATTCATGGTTCCAGCCCATTTTATTTTTCAAATGGTAAAGCACAAAAAAAATGCAGCTAGTGATTTTTGATCTTTCTTCAGGAATCCTGGTGCTCAAGACAAACTCAGATAGTGAAGAATGAGCCTGTTGATGAATTTTCAGAAGTCTGTCTCCTATTTACAGGAATATATGATGGGGTTGAGTGCCAAACTTAATATAAAGAAAATAATAATTACTGTGTAAGGGAATACAAATTTGAAAGTCATAGTTATCAGAACATCCTAGGGTAGCTGCAGGAACATTTAAAAACAATGTGACAGTTAAAATCCAAAATGCAGTAGTAAAAATAAATACATTAGAACAAGAACATAAGGTTTTGGTTTGTTATGTACATTTAAACATCACAGTGATGCTCATCTCTCTTTTTGGTCTAGCTCATCTACTTGAAATGATCTTTCTGTTTTTTAAGTGATTATTTTAAGAATGATCCAAGCTGACCTTTACTCTAAAACCACTCTCTCTTTCCTAGTCCTCCCTTTAAGTACAACTTGTGTGTCCTGCAAATTGTTGTCAGAGGCTTGACCTATCTATCTCTGACCTCTACATTCCAGATTTGCTCTGATTAATGGAGCATGATCTGTGCAAATAATCTCTGCATATGACATCTGCTCAGTCTGAAGAGCATGACCTGGGAGACAGATCAGACAGAAGCTCAATAGTCAGGAACTCAGTGGTGAAGGCCCTTGAACACAAGGAAACACAACATTCAAGGCTAATTAAGGCCATAAGAAATTGCATTCTGGTTGTGGGTTAGAGGATAATGACTTTTGGGATATCTTCTTGGTAGCGTCAATCCTTTCTGGAGGTTTTGGGATTATGTGCATTAAAAACCCATTGCTGTCAAGTTGATTCCAACTCATGGCAACCTCATGTGTTTCAGATTAGAGCTGTGTTCCATGGGATTCTCAATGGCTGTGCTGTTGTTGTTATTATGTGCTGTGGAGTTGGACCCGACTCATAGCGACCCCTCCTTGGGTTTCCAAGGTAGTATCACTACGGAAGTAGATTGCCCAACATTCCTTCCAAGGAGTGGCTGGTGGGTTTGAACCACCAGCCTTCTGAAGGTTAGCAGTCAAGTGCCTTAGGCACTATGCTACCAGAGCTCTCCTCAATGGCTGTAACCATATGGAAATAGATCGCCAGACCTTTCTTACACTCAACTGTGCCCAGTGGATTTGTATCAGCAACATTTTGGTTAGTAGCAAACCGTTTGTGCCACCTCATTGCTTATTTAATCAGGAAATATAGCAAAAAAGAACATTTCCTTTCTGATCAGAAATATTCAGGGCATCTTAGAACATATGGGTGTGTCTTCATGTCTCAGACCTTATTTAGAGACAAAGGGAAACTACATTTACAACTACTGGTTGTCACTATAAAGAGAATTTCATTAGCAGTATTATAATCAAAACATTACTGAATGGTGACAAAAATCACGTCCTCATAATGTTCTGTGGCAAAAATAAAAAATTGAAATGAAATTTGGAATTGCATTTTTCTAAATGGAGAAAAATAATTCAGAGTCATGTAATTTGCATTAAAGAACACACATAAAGTGTTTTCTGTAAAATAACCAGATGATTCAATTTAAATTTGAATTGTCTCCATCATATGGAAGGAGCCTAAAGCATTTGAATAACAAATATATTTTAAAAATTGTATCTGAGAGAATTATAAATTGTTTTCTTCCTGAGGACATCCATTTACGACATGTTTGAGAAAATCAAGAGAATATTTAAATTGAAATGCTTAAAATTAATGTGAAATTGGAAAATATCTTCATTTAGGAAATAAAGGGTAAATAATGTATTCATGCACTGTAAGTCTTTTTACACCATCTTATGTTTTTATGTAATTTCTGAATATGAAAATTGTCTTAGATTTGATATGTAGAAATAGTTGAAATGGTGGTTACATTATGTGCAAAGAGAATACACAACATGCACACTCTTTTTGTTTACTAAAATATGCTTTGTGCAAGAGAATTGTAAGTTAAAATCTTGACTATTTTCAGGAAAAACAAGATTAATCAGAATAAAGTCATTTATTGAGAGAAGGGAGGAAGATGGTATTTGAAATAAAGAATTCCATACTCTCATTTCAAAGTAGAATTTTTAATATGATTAAATCTTTCTTGAAATATCAAAATGTCTATGAATTACATCAGAGTCAATAGAGAGAGAATCCTTCTTTGTAAGGTTTTCATTGTTTACAAAATGATCTTTTTTTTTTTTTTTAATGAAATACTGATGAATATTGTACACTTAATTTTTGGTTGTAACCTATATTGCAATACCAGTTTAGGTATGTTTGTTTTAAATGACCATGCACACTAATTAGAAAGAAAACAATTTACTGGGAGCTGTATCAAATACAGCCTTTCAAATGGTATGAAAATTTTCTAGGGATCCATATTGTCCTTGGACTTGGCTGTTGTATTATACTTTAAATGGAATTGATTGTGTGGTTGTAATGAAAGTAACAGATTGATTTCTATCCAGTGTTACAAAGAGTAAATAGAAAAATGTTCCCGTCTTGACCTGCATTCATAACCGATGGGATTTGCTGGCTTTAGACCCAATCCTTAATAAGAGATAAGATGCAAATATAATAAAACTGACTTAAAAGTTGAAGGATCTTTCCAATGCTCATCAAAGATGTTTCTTGTTGCATTTAGATGTGTTGTATTGATTAGATCACAATCACCTAGGAAATGTTACTTTCTTTAAATGCTATTCATAATTTATCATGCAATTAGCATTCATAGAGTTGTGCATTTATAAACACATAAAGATTATTGAGGTGGGGTTATGTCACAGTGGTATTCTTTTAAATTGTGCTTAAAATTGAATTACCTTTTTTAGTTACCTATTGTATTTGAGAGAATGATGGTGATTTAACTTTGGATTTAGTAAACTGTTTGTGGTTAACGTATTTTTTGTTGTGAAGCAAATTTTGCCATTGCAAAATATTATTAGTACATTGTATTGGTGTTTCTAAAGGAAATTTATTCTGAGTGAGTATCATTCAGAATGATTGTTGTATTTTTTTACAAAAAGAAAGGGATAATGGTGATGGTTGTACAACACCAACAAATGAAAGAAATACTTGTTTCCAATAGTGAGCTCTACCTTAGAGTTTTTCCTCTATTTTTTTCTTGATAATTCAAGAGATAAGCATAAATATTATAGTTATATTATTTACTCTAATAGCCAGTGTATTTTGAGCCTCTTTCCTGTTGACGATTTTGTAAATAAAACTCAACCTCACAAAACAAGGAACTTAAAAATGTACAGTTGCTAACTTCACTTTGCTATAAATGAAGGAACACCAAAAACAAAACAAAACAAACCCAACAACAACAACTAACAATTCATTTATAAGTAACAGTTTCTTCACACATTATGTGACTTCTTTTGGATTTGTTTCATGTTATTGGTAAAACAATTTAGCGTAATGATGCCTAGATGAGACAAAACAAAACAAAATTAAAAACAAACAAACAAACAAAAAACTAACACATTTGCCTGGTGATGTTTCTCAGTTGTAGCTTCCAAGAGCTTTCTGTTTTTCCCAGCCCACTTGATACCCTGCAGGTTGTGGCAGACAATTCACAGGAAAAGCTTAGACATCGAGCTTGCACGCTTCTTGACTCCATTTTAAACCTTTTGTTCACACCAGGGTGGCATTTTTTCACACCGCATGTGGCAGTTTTGACTCCTATCCAGCTTGTCTTATAAAATCAAAGTCTGTGATTTTTTTTTTACATTCACAAGGCAGCTTCCTGAACTGCTACTACTGTTTGTGTCTTTCCAAGTGATTGGTGCAGAAGTTTATAGCAAAATATGTTTTGGGGGTGGGGAAGAAGAAGAAGGAAACAATATGAAAAATATTCTGACATGAAACATAGGAAGTAAATTTTGAATAAGACAGGTGTTAAATATGAAAAGATAGTATATAAGAAATGAATTATTTCAACCTCTACTTTTCCTTTTTAACGTATTCTGCTTAATAGACAGGCTAATTAAGAAACAACAAAATAATATAGTGACATCACTTTCAGGTTTCATAATGATATTTTATAAAAAGTCATCATGCAATTGCAAAAATCTCATCCTCTGATTAAAACTATTATTTTCCCATAATCTCATATCACATTCAGTTAATGCGAATGAATTTTACATTTTAGATATGATCGCCCAAGATGCCCTGTTTGATTTTAAGTTTCACTGTGAATAAAATGAAAGCTATTATTAAAAAAGAAATTATGCTCTGAACCATAACACTTAGTCAATTCATATAATCATTCTTAAAAATCTTCTTTCTCCCAACTATGTTTAATTAAAAATATCACTTTAATACTCATTCATTTCATTCATATTTTCCTAATGAAAATTACTTGGCTATTTCAAAGAAATTTTATAGAGAAATAATTGGTAAGTAACAGTGGAAGTGGAAAATTTTCCCAAGGACAGAAGTATGTGCTTGTTTCTATAGAGCAATTATTAGAGAATAATTCTCTCTCTATCTTTGTACTATTCCTTTGAAATTTTCATTTTTGTTTTAAGAGTATCTTTTATTTGTATAGACAAAAACATATAAAAGGATATTATAAAAATATGTTCTATAGAAGACAAACTCCACCTTTTAATATTAATTTTATGTGATTTAAATCAGTATTTTTTGTAGAGAGGTCAGGGGAAGATTTGTATTTTAATCAGCAAATAGATGATGGTACAATTTTTTACCTTTATTTTTTGGAATCAAGTAGTCATGTTCTCTTATTTTTAAATTACTGATTTTTGAATAGTAATAGTTCAATCACAACATAAGGAGAAATGAAAAATCAGAAATAAATCTTTTGTGCAGTATTAAGTATTTATTAACTGTTAACAAATTTTAAGATGAATCTTATGACATATTTTATTAAATTTTTAGCTGAAAATCGAAATCATGCAAGTCAAATAATTTAATATGTTGTTTAACTGATACATAGAAAAGAACCATATACTTGTGCTTTCATAAAAAAAAAAAAATTATGTGGAAGTAACAATTGCAAATCATAGTTCTTATGCCTTCTTCCAGGTCATACAAATTCAGTATATTCTAGTATTTGTTAAAATATTTGAAATATGAAATATATCCATTATATTAAGAAAGACCTCAATTTAGAGTTTAGATTATTTTTCACTTTCTGAAGTAACAAAGCATGATTAACAAGAGCACAGCACTTTGTTGTAAGTTCTGTAATAGTAGGTAGTTGCTAGCTGAGAGTAAGCCTGAATACTTTTCTTTTAACAAATAGAAAATTACTTCAATTGTAAGTTCTATAAGGTATTGAAAAATAAAGCAAAAAAAGAAAACTTTCATGAACAACAAATCCAAATGGTTAATGGAAATAAAAATCTATTTTAAACACAAAACACAACATATTTTGTATTCTTGAATTCTCTTATGGTGCAAAGATATTTATTAAATTTAATATTTTGGCTTTTTTTAGTTAATTTAAAATCAAACATCATTAGAAAAATAAAGGGAAAACTTCTTTATATTTAAATATAGAAAATTTATAAAGATGAAATAAAATCCTTGACATTTATAACAAAACAAACGACAGCAAGTTAATTATACACATCAACATACCGATTTAAGTAAAGTTTGGCAATAACCTTCATCTATTACTAAACAGCATCTGGAAATCTAATAAACCATTTAAGTTTATAAAAACGTCAAATAGTCATTACCTAAAAAAATGTAAGTTTATGAAATAAAATTTACCTACTTTTGCAGATCATATGTTGAAAAAAAAAGTATGACAGTATTTCATATGCATGCCATAGAATGTAGAAATTAATTTAACTCATCATTGATCATTATCTACTATAGAAAACCCCCATTTTTATTGCTTTCAGTTTCTTTTTTTCCTTTCCTTCTTGCCTGTTCTCTTCATTTCTTCAGGTTCTCTTCTGGCCAGCATGTCTTATATTTGAGGTAGAGCAAAATAAGACCCCCAAACAGACACACAGAAAAATAACCACACCTAGCTGAAGAGAAGCAGGTTTTCTGTGTTTGGCCTGTCCTTCTGTGTTAATAAAATCAGCTCATACGTTCTGCCACAAAAATTCAGCTTGGAAGTAATCCTCTGCTACTTAAAGCTGGATGAAAAGAGTACTCATTGTGAATTATGTTTCATCTGCCACAATAACCTTCTTTATTCTTTCATGGACCTCCCCTTTGCCTGTGGCAATTGGAGAAAATAGGTATGCCTAAAAGTATGAGATGGTGGTTTTTTGAAGCTAAAAAAAAAAAATAACAAAATAAGAACCCATGACACATATAAACAATATTTCCTAAGTATTAGCCTAGCATATTAGACACTTGAAGTACACTTGATTTTATAAGCATTCAGTAAAAGAATATATTTAGAATGAGCAGGTGTTATAGTTGTCATTGGTTATTGGTGGCGAGCAGTAAATTGTGATTGTATTAAGAATGAAAAGTAAAGGACATATTTTTGCATTTCATGCTTTCTAATTAAATCATGTCTTAAGATAGCTACTACGCACTACAGCTATATGGTATTTCTATAACATGTTAAATCATTGTACTGAATTTTTATGCAATGCTTCAGAATAACAGTTTCACACATTTTTTTTTTTTTTAATGGGAGAAGTAAAGAAAAAAAAATCTGTACTAGAGCTTATCAAACAATTTTGTTTAGCATGTTATTCTAGCAACTTAAAATCAATGTGATTATTTGATTTACTTACTCTTACAAATCACTGAAATTACCTCGAGGCAGTTCAAGTTCACCTTTCTGGAATTAAACCTGTTAAATGATAGATATCATCTAATCATCTCCTTAAAAAGATACCTCAAATTTCTGGCTTAATAAGCTACAGTAAAAGTTAACCTCACTTCAAGTTACAAATGAATCAAGCTAGAAAATCTTAAAAAGAAAACCAAAAGAAAAGAAAAGAAAAGAAAAGAAATACAGTTGACAGAAAAGAAAATACCCCTTCTACCCCCAAACAACAGTCACTGCTAATGAAATAATTGAAACGGTCATCATAACAAGTGGATAAAAGCATATAAATAATGAAAGCTAACAAGAAATTAGTGAAGTCTGAAGAAAAAAAGAAATTGAGACTAAAAGGAAAACATTTTGGCCACTGCACAGGTTGGGCACAAAAGTGCTGGCTAAGCTATCTATTTCACACATGCAACGACAGAAGGTTCGATATTCATTCGATCGATGAGTGAAAAGGCACAATGGCAAAATCAGACAGACTTCTTTTCAAATACAGATCTCCAATGTCCCCCTGCAGACTGCAGATGCACGGCCGGCGGTGTGGCTCAGACGGAGCAAGGGTTACGTCAAGGCTGTTCTCTGGACCGTGCAAACAGTCTAGACCAATGACCTGCAGCATCATGCCCTTTGAAGAAGAGGCAAGTTCGGTCATGATGAAGAAAAATCAAGGCGTACCCCTTTTAACAATAGGGAGCAGCTCAAGACTGCAAAGAGGTAAGCAGGGGTAAGAAGAAACGACATCTGCTTCCATGGTTACAGGCCAACTATGAGAACCTTGCTTTTCAAGAGTCTGTTCTCAGGCTCCCTCACGGGGTATGTCATGCATTATAAGCAAAGGCAGGTTGAGCTGAAATCCGCATAGTTATTTCAGAGTAAAATGATATGGAGCACATGGCTGGCAGGGGGAAAAAAAGTCACATGACTATTAAGAACCAGACTTGAGCTATTTCAGAATAGAATTTTTTCCCCCTTATACCAACGCAGACAAAGGAAGTAAATTTGTATAAAATAAACAGTGATGAAAAACATGATTTTCATTTCTCAGGCTGTTATGTGAGTAGAGGCCAAGGGTCAAGAAACCCCCTATACAGGACCAGATAGCCTATTGTTAATATAACTTTATTATGAATATCATTAAAAACATTTATTTTGAATGACCCATAAATAGACTATACCTTCTTGTGAATTTTTCTGCAAGACCTGATTCTCTTTGATTTCCTGCCCTCTATATTTCCATATTATGTTCATTTCCATGCTTAGATATCATGAGGAAAGGCAAGAGGTTTGGTGAGAAACTTCCTTGGTGTGGTGGTACTGTTCTAAGAAAGTGCGGGCTTTCCTCTGCCGTTTGAAATATATTTAAAGTGAATTTAAATCCGTGGCAAAACCATTAGCCTTTGACAGTAGTTCTGTTTTTATGCATTTATATCTCATTCTTTGCTTGATAAATCAATGATTTTTTTTTTTTTTTTTTTTCTGCTAGATGTTTGGGTATTAAAGTTGAACATTGTGGTATAGTATAGCCGCTGATATTTGAATAAAAATTTAACTTATAGGAAATTTAGTATGGTCTGTAGTTTTGAGATACATATTCTACAATAACTGCACAAAATGCAGAAATGAATAAACAGAGAAAAAACGTTCCTCTAACAATGTGCCATAACTGAATATTACAAGTGCTCATATTTTGTTATCTTCTACCTACCTTCTACATGCTACAAGCTATAGATGTCTCATGTACTCTATTCTTTGAACAATTTTTGTTTTTAAGTATATTGTTAAAATTAGGAAAAGAATGCCCCAAAGCACAAGGCGTAAAACAACTTTCATTATTTATCAAATGCTGTATCTATTCCTAGAAATGAACTCCAAATGGTCATGTTGTATGTGGATATTCATTTCAAATACTCACTTTGAAAGTAAGTTTCCTACAGGTTTAAAAAGCAGTTAAGTGATGGTGCTCATGACAACAACAATTTTATGCTCATCGAGAAGTCAGAAAATAATTTGGTGGTAGATTTCTTCATAATGATGCCTTGTTCTGAGGTTTGGTTCATGGCTAAACACATACATGCTTTTTTCCTTTTCCTTTAAATGAGTAGGGATACATTAATTTGTATGCTTGCATGGTGAGTAAAAAGTATATGGTAAAAACACAAGCTATGTAGATGTACTAATAATTTACACACTATTATAAAGCAGTGAACATGTTATCTTAGTGATGTTTGTTCTAGTTTTATTAAATTGTTCATGTAACACTCAGATAATTCAACATCAGAGTTTATTTGATGTAACGAACAGATCATGCTAACTGTCAGAGGTAGATAATAGAAAATTCACCTGCCAATTCTCCAAAGGAAAACAAAAACAAATACAAATACACTAAGGTTTACATGTAGCATGACAATTTGAGTTGTAGTGAAAGGAAAATGAGTCCATGGCATGAAATTTGTGGGGAAATAAGTAGTTGGGCTCTTGTGTTTTTTTTTTTTTTTTCTTTTTTTTTCCCCTTTCTTTGTATTAACCTTTAGCTATTAGTCCTGATCTTTCATTGTCAAAAACATATTAATTTTTATAAATATTTATATGTGAAAGCTAACTCTAACTTGCCAAATGTGGATATATATATAAACACTTTGAGATATCTCCACAGAAATAGATAGATAGTTTTTAAAATGCTATTACTTTAACAAAATAGCATGAAGATATGGGCATTTAATATTGGGAGCTGGGGCAGGGTGGCAGGAAATGACAGCTGCTTTCCTTAAGAAAAATTCTTCATATATGAGGTAAAAAGTAGCTAAGTATATGTACATACTGCATGTAGTTTGCAACAAAAATCCCACTCATATAATAAAATACGTTAGATTCAAATATTCCTTACAATTAAACTTTAGTGATTAGTGTTTTTCCCTCCACATCTGCAAGATCAAAAGAAGAGAAAGAGAGAGACCAAAACAACAACAACAACAAAACCCAAAACCTTACCTAATGAACCATTTAAGGAGCTCTGGTGGCACAGTGCCTGAGACATTTGCCTGCTAACCAGAAGATTGGTGGTTCAAACACCCCAGCAGCTCTGTGGAAGGAAGACGGGGCAATCTACTTCCCTAAAGACTTATCACCTTAGAAATCCAATGGGGGTCACTATGAGTCATAATGGACTTGATGACAGTAAGTTTTTATTTTTTTTTTAATGAATGAAACATTTACCCCTATAAGAGAAATAAAAGGCTGAAATTTTCTAATGTCTTAACATCTGATAGTAGTTATATAGTCTAGTATATACTCTGATAGTGAATACCGTAGATGCTAAATATATATCTCCTAAGAAATGAGAGTATTTGTGGTTGCACCAATGAAAAGATCACCTAAAATAATCCAAACTTATGAATAAGAAGACAGAATTTCTTCTACTTACTCGTATATATATATATATATAAACTTTTTTATGTAACCTTTCACAAAATGAGTACTTTTTGTCAGAAATCTTTGAATGTTAAATGCCTACTATGTATCTTAACAACAACAACATGTGTCCAGTAAGACTAGAAGCATGTGTTTAGAGTCATATGTTCCCAGTAAAGTTCTATGAAATGTTATTATTGCAAAAGATATTAGAAGTTGTTCTAGGAAAAAAAAAAATCCAGTAATCAAAAATGTATAAAAAGTGTTTGCTATGTCATCTAATTTCAGTGGTTTGGTGAAGCTGACTTAAACCATCTCAGGCCCATTGTAACTATCTCTTCCTGAACTCCATTTTCAGTAACAGCACTTTCTTATCTTGAAACTAGCATGGTCATGGCAATATTTACATCATAAAGCAAAATAAAACCAAATCCCTGCCATTGAGTCCATTTGGACTCATAGCCTCCCCCCTGTGTTTCCAAGGCTGGGAATTTTCATGGAAGTACATTGCCTCATCTTCCTTTTGCAGACTGGCTGGTGGGTTTGAATCACTGACCTTCTGGTTAGCCAGATGCCTTACCCAGTATGGCACCAGAGCTCTTTATTTGCACCATAGAAATTGGCAAATCCTTTTTTTTTTTTTTTTTTGAGAACCTGTGTTAAACATTTACCAGCAGACTACAGCCTAATTTCCTGTCTAATTTAATCTCTATAGATAAGTTATGACTACTAAGAGTGATTAAGTTCTAAGCTTTTCTATTCATCAATTGTCTTGAGTACAAACTATTTAAATCACATGTGAAGTTTAGACATAAATGAAAAAACACCATGTTGTAGAAAATATTGGATATCCTCACTCTCAAAAGATTTATGTTTTGTTCCATGAAATCATATAATTTATTTTTCTGACATCCCAATTTACCTGGATAAACATTATGTTTATCCCTTTATCACTTTCCTATCAAAAATGTTGATTTAATCCAATATATAATTGTCTAATCATTTTTGAGTCCCCAACAACAGGGTTCTCAAAATTGTCAGACATCCTTCATTTGTGTCTTTAACTCTATCTCATTAACACTGGGTTTTTATCAAACTTAGAGGTGGTATTTTAAAGCAATTTACACTTACATATTGCATATCATTTAATTTCAGGTATTTTATTAGATGTATTAACCCACTTGACATCTTGGTTGAGATTATTGGGAGGAAAACAGAAATGGAAGATCTATGGATGGAGAAATTGAAATACACATTTCTGACAGATAATCCACTTAATTAACAATTGATCTTGTGTCTACTAAATTACTGTAGACAGGTTATGGATAAAATCTCTAAATATGGTGTATTGTAAATATAGCTATTTGGCTAAATATAGAGTACTTGGGATCTTAAATGCATTTTTATCTTATTGATTGGAGAAATATATTCTATCATAATACATTTTGAAGGGTCTTGGGATCTACTTTGTGATAACACATGAAATGATTTATACCAGGGTTCTGATTTTCCTTTGCAAACACATACACCCCAAATACTACGCACTTCGATTTATATGACCCTCAAATTAGTTGATTAATTTGAATATATTTTTGGACCAACTATTGAACTATTCGTTGGAAATTCAAACATAACTAAGGCATGGTCTTTGTCTTATAGCATGCACAGTCAAATATGGGAAGAAATCAGCTTACGTGTGCTGATATCATGAGATAAAAATCATCTGAATTTGATTCTGTCCTATGAATATGAGTATTTATATCTGATATACATCTATAGTTAAAAACTCTTAAAATGCTCTGAGTTTCATCTTAGTATCTCATATACTCTCATCTTTGTTGTTGCTATTGCCCATCATGGCAATCTTATGTATAACAAAACAAAATACGGCTTTTGTGTCAGTCCATCTCATTGAGAGTTTCCCTAGTTTTCACTGACCCTCTACTTTGTCATGATGTTCTTCTACAACGATTGTGTTTCCTGATGATATTTCCTAAGTAAGGGAGCCAAATTCTCCGCATCCTTGCTTCTAAGGAACGTTCTGGCTGTATGTACAATCATTACATAACAGGCATCACACACAGTTCACAAATACAGCTATGAACAATAGAAGCAAGATGGCAAGGATATGATTCATAATATAGTACCAAGGAAAGAGTAAATGAAGGTGAATAAATTGCAGAAGAAATTTATTTGTAAACACAGGAGAGATTTCAAAAAAGAGCATAGATACCCAAAGGATACTTTGCCATTAGTATAAGATAAACATAATGATTTCTAGACTCAATGAAAATTCTCATAGGCATTCAGCTTAAATGATAGTGTGTTTATGTGTATTTGTGTGTGTGTGAGAGAGAAATGTATGTTTGAATACTATTGAATAAGATGTTTCTTGAAGTTAGAAAAAAACTGTTGATCATACTACTATTCATCTGAAAACGCTAAAACTAAAGAAAAGTTGTAAGAGGATTTACTTTGCCATTAAAACAACCATATTGGAAACGCATACACAATGTTAGCAATGGAGAATTCTCTTTTCTGTACCATCTAACCTGGAACTCTTCTTTCTTTCAAATGGTACTTCACAGTTTTGAAAATATATTAATATAAAATATTTACACTTAATGTTTCAAATGAATTATTTGACGTCAAGTATTTTATTAAAGTATTGTTGCTCTTGATAGATATTTTAAACTCATATCCACTGTTGTCTTTTAATTGCAGTTCCCAAAATAGTCCTTGTTTATGGCTCTTTTAAGCACCTATCTCTCTTTTCCATAATGTATAGTGATTTTTTTAAAAAAATTTTCTACTGAGAAACTTTAATTCATTTTTCCAAACTTAGTTGAACTATTCTTCCTTCTGTATGTTAAAATCTCCCTTCTCATTGAAATATAGTCCCTTCCTACTTTCTCCTTTTTTTATCCTCTCACCTTCTTTTTCTTTCTGTTCTGTTTATATTTTTACTAAGGTACAAATAATAGTAACAAATAGATGTTGTTGTTGTTATGTGCCGTCGAGTCGAACCCAACTCATAGCGACCCCTCCTTGGGTTTCTGAGGTGGTATCACTACCTAAGTAGATTACCCAACCTTCTTTCTGAGAAGTGGCTGGTGGATTTGAGCCATCAGACTTCTGGTTAGCAGTCATGTGCTTTAGGCACTGCATTACCAGAACAAATAGATAGCAATGTGTAAATTTCAGGCTATATGCAGAATTCCTCTCATTGGAAAGGTATAGGAACTGTGCATGAAATTCAGCCCTGATTTTGTAACCTCTTTTTAAAATATGCTTTGTCAGATCTATCTACAATGTAAAAAAAAAAAAAAAATCATCTTTCTGAATGCAGAAATTACTTCCTACTCCTGATCATTCTTTTATTTGAGCAATGAGGGGTACATATGTTTATAATAAACCTTATGTAGATTCCATATTCCCTTGATTGGAAGCAAATTTCCCAAAATTATTGTTTATTATTACTAACATAAGATCAGCAAAAGCGATTTCCCTTAATTAGCATGATATAACCCTCATATTTTGGTTGAGCATCCAATCAATTCTACTCAGCTATTGTGTATTTATGTATAAACAGACCCCTTAAGTTAACTTTTGTTGAAGTAGACTTCTCTCAATACTTGTTTTTTGCAAATGGATGCCAAATCTTTTGCTCCATGTATTACTTTGTGTTGCCATTTGTAATCTTTTTTTCCCAGAGACTTGATTGAATTCTTCTTAATATTCCCACTAGTCTGCTTTATTTTACTTTAAAAAGAGGCTCATTCCTTTAAATCTTTTTTTTTTTTAAAGGCCATATTCGTGGACCTAATTTATGTTCCTTTCTAATTCACATTTATTACCATATATTTTATGTAAATCATATTATCATTTAATAACTATACATGTTATTATTAAATAAGGATAACATTTCTATATGATGGTTATCCTCATGCTCTCTTTCTATTTAATAAAACAGATAAATTTATATCTAGTTTTGTATCAATTAAGCAATTAACTTTAATGTTGCCAGGAATGTCCTGGTGATATTATTTGTATTCAGATTTTTTTCATGCATCTAAGGTGGAGTCTGAAATTCTGCATTTCAACAAACTCCCAGGGGATGACAATGCTCCTGGTCTATAAATCACACTTAAAATGTCAAATATTAGGAAACCTTGGTTCAAGTTTTGAATTTAGAGCTGATTCTGATCTTGGCCTAGAGACTTAACCTTCCAGATTCCATTCCTTATCTTTAAAATGGGTTGTTGTTGTTGTGTTGTTAAGTGCCATCGATTTGGACCCACTCATAGCAATCCCTCCTTGGGTTTCTGAGGTGGTATCATTACAGAAGTAGATTGCCCAACCTTTCTTCTGAGGAATGGCTGGTGGGTTTGAACTACCAAACTTCTGGTTTAGCAGTCAAGTTCCTTAGGCTCTACGTTACCAGAGCTCCCATAAAATGGGTATAATCATGCTTTTTATATCTGCTTACGGAATTGTTCTGTGGTTTAAAGTAAATAAGAAAAGGCTCGGATAAACAGAAGTGCACACCGGATATATTGCTGTCAGATAGTTCCCATCATACTTTGAATAGTTATTTTATCCTATTAAGTAAATTTTGAAGGATCTCTGATGGCTCAAGCGATAAATGCTCAGCTGCTAACAAAAGGTGGGCAATTGGATATACTGATTGGCTCCGTGGGAGAAAGACAATTTGATCCCGTAGAGATTGTTGTTGTTGTTGTTATGTGCCGTCGAGTCAAACCCGACTCATAGCGACCCCTCCTTGGGTTTCCGAGGCAGTATCACTACGGAAGTAGGATTGCCCAACCTTCCTTCCGAGGATTACAGCCTAGAAAAACCCTATGAGGCAGTTCCACTCTGTCACTTGAGGTAGCTATCAGTCAGGGTCTACTTGATGGTAGTGTCTAAGGCATTTGATTGCTAACCAGGAGGCTTGTGGTTCAAACCCATCAGCTACTTCTCAGAAGGAAGATTAGGCACTCTACTTCCATAGAGAGACCCCCTCAGAAACTCAAAGAGGGGTTGCTTAGTTGAATCGACTCCACAGCCGTGAACTGGGGACCCATTTTGCCTAAAATAATGGACCCAGTTTTAAGATTTTCTTTCAAAAATTGTTATCCTCTTTAACCCTCCTCATTTAGGATAGTGCCTAAGGTGCTTGACTGCTAACCGGACAGCTGGCAGTTCAAACCCAGCAGTCACTCCTCGGAAGGAAAGTTGGGCAATCTACTTCCATAGTGATACTGCCTCAGAAACCCAAGGAGGTGTCCTATGAGTTGAGTATGACTCAAGGGTAGTGGTTTGTCCATTCAGTCATTTATTCATTCAACAGACATTTATTGAGTAGCTAGTGTGAACCATGCATTGTCCTCTGATGATATACCAAGTGTACTGTACTTCTGAAGATACAACTGGCTTCTTCCATTTACTTCTACTTTTCTCTATTCTCTTAAATGGTTTCATTTATTGATTTCATTCTAGCTCTATGTTTCCCATTATCTTTCCTTTTTGCCTTTAATAGAGTGTCAGAATTATTAATCTGAAGGTTAGATTTTTTTCTTTGAAGCAATTCATTCCCCAGCGTATGCCAGATTCTCTGAGAAAGAATATACATAGGAAGAAGACACAGTTCTTTCCTAAAATAGTTCACATTTTATTTGGGGGTAAAGGTGATTGAGAAGTTGCTCAAATTACTCTAGTAAAAGCCTGAATCTGATGGGTATTACGAGAAAGATTTCAAAGTGTGCTATAGAGAGGAGAAACCATAACTGATTCTAACGACTTGCAAAATAGTTCTTAAAGGTGGTTAAACTGTGACAGAAAGAAATGAGAGGTAGAAGAGCATAGGTATTACAGGTGGAAGAAATTGTGCTTTCTTTTATCTTTGCTTCCTTCCATGCTAAGTGACTTGGGCCAACAGTCTGGGTTGATTGATGTAAAAATCTTGTAAGTATATAAGAAAATCTCTTAGCAGTCACACTCTGGTGGCTTTAGGTGCCAGCTACAGGAGTCTGTGCTTAATTTAGGGATGTTAAGGAATCTTTGAAAGGTACTGTCACTGTTGTCCTTTCTTCCACGCATTCAAGTCAACCCTTCATTTAAGTCTATGGAATTAAATGTAAATTAACTGTCGAGGTCTGAGTTACATACAGAGAATATTGGTAAGCAGCCAGTAATCTTTTGCAAGTTTTCGTAAAGGTGGCATAGCATAATGGACAGTGTATAATGGACTGTGTAAGGACACCTAGCTTCTAGGCCTGGTTCTTGAACTTGCTAGCCTTTTGACATTAGAGAAGGCTTTACCTCTGTAAGTCTTAGGCTCTTTTTCTGAATGATGGAAATAATAAACAGCTTATTTTAAAAGGTTTTTGTGTGAGATAAATATGATAAATAAATTTGAAAATGCAAACTTTAAAATAATGAAACCCAAAAAACCAAACCCAGTGCCATCAAGTCAATTCCAACCTATAGTGAACTTTTAGAACAGAATAGAATGGTTCCATAAGGTTTCCAGGGCTGTAAATCTTTACAGAAGCAGATTGCTTCATCTTTCTTCCATAGAGCACCTGGTAAGTTCTATCTATCAACCTTTGATTAACAGCTAAATGTTTTAACCACTACAC
The DNA here is from genome assembly GCF_000298275.1 of Orycteropus afer afer. Classification (NCBI taxonomy): domain Eukaryota; kingdom Metazoa; phylum Chordata; class Mammalia; order Tubulidentata; family Orycteropodidae; genus Orycteropus; species Orycteropus afer. The sequence goes on along the minus strand of NW_006921609.1, from coordinate 5,539,379 downwards.
CACCAGAGCTCTTCTTAGAAAGGTAAAGGACCCATAAAGATATGATGCTCTCTTGTTATTTTTTCCCACCCCTCGTTATCCTTATTCCAGGGTGCAAGCTGAGAAGGAAGGAATGATCTTTTCTGCCTCAATTCCATGTCCTTTAAATGAAATATCATCTTTTTACTCATTCATTTACAAATCAGTATGCACTTCTTCAGAACATATCTAAAAATTGATCTGTTTTATCAATTCTCCATTAAAACGCTAAAATTATTCACAAAACCACTGCTTCTCTTTCATCTTGTAATGAATGTTTTATTCATATGCAGACAATATTAATTGCATTGTCATCTGGCCTTAGGTTAAATATCACCTCTTGAGATATTCATTGCCTACCCTTGACTGCACCCTCCAAGGATCATTCAACTTCCTCCTTTAATTTGGTTTATAGCACTTTCATTACCTAAATTTCCTCCTTTGTTTATCTGATTTTTTTTTTTTTTATGTCTCTTTATTCAGTAAGATTTTATTAGTTCATTATGTGGCGATCACTAACTATATCATAGCAATATGCCCAGTCTTAGGAACTGGGGATATACCTATGAACCAATGTACAGGCTCTTAAGGGGACATCCAGTAATAAATAATAACTATTACCTGGTGGTTCAGTGCCTAATACATTTGACTGCTAACCAGAGGTGGTGGTTCAAACCCACCAGGCACTCTTTGGAAGGAAGATTGGGCAATCTACTTCCATAGTGATATCGCCTCGGAAACCTAAGGAGGCCTTGGTGTGAGTCGGATCCAACTCAATGGCAGTTGATTTTGGTTTGTTGGGTATTAACTATCTAGAAGCCCTGATGCTGTAGTGGTTAAGTACTCGGCTGCCAACCAAAAGGTTAGTTGTTGGAATCCACTGGTCACTCTGCATGGGAAAGATTTGGCAGTCTGCTTCCATAGAGATTTACAGCCTTGGAAACTCTATGGAGTAGTTCTATTCTGTCTTACAACTGTAAGTTGGAACTGACTGGACAGCGGTGGGTGTGGTTTGATTTTATCTATCTGTCCTTTCATGTGCTTTGGTCATATTGTCAGAAGGGACCAGTCCCTGGACAAGGATATCATGCTTGGTAGAGTGTCAATGCAAAGGGGAAAGACCCTCAATGAGATGAATTGACACAATGGTTGTGATGATGGGCTCAAGTATAGCAAAGATTATGAAGATGGTGCAGGATCAGGCAGTGTTTCATTCTGTTCTACGAGGGTCCCTATGAGTCAGAGCTGACTTGATGGCATCTAACAACAACAACATCTATCTATCAATGTAAATGTCAAATGGTGCTCAAATAATTTCTTTCATAAGGATCAACACTAGGCTGCTCCTTGTGGAGCAGAGGTTAAAGATGTTCCAAATGTCCAACTTTTCCAAACTGCTGTATCACCCCATCATCTCTAACATCAATTCCTCCTCCTTCCCTCAGTACTCTCCCTTCTGTCTTAGTGTTTTGTATTTCACTATAACATCTTACAAAACTTACAAACTGACAAGGAAATGGCTCACACAGTGGTGGGGGCTGGAGGCTGGCAAGTCTCAAATCCTTGCAGGTGGAGGCCTGGAGGATACTTCCTACACATGGATGTAGGGGCTGGTGAACCAACATCATCAGGTCAGATGACTGGCTGCTTTCTCAAGTCCAGGGGTGAGATGTTGTCAAAACAAATGCAGGAGCTTGAACAAGAGAGAATGAACTTTGCCAGAATATCCACATATCTACCCTCAAGGAAACTAAGGGTGACTTGAGCAAAGCGGAATTCAAGGTACATTCCACCCTAATCAGACATAGAGGCTAGGATTTACAATACATTACAAAATGGAGGACTATGACTAGAGGGGCCATATTAAGTAATTCACTACACTGCAGATAGTAAAAAGTGTTGTAAAGAAAAATAAAGCCAGCTGAAGGATGTGAGAGTGAAGGTCATTATGCCATTTCCTATCAGATGATCAGGGCTGAGCTCCCTGATAAGGCCTTACTTATTCAAAAACTCTAAGAAAGTAAGGAAGAGGACTAAACTCGTATCTAGATAAAAGAAGTTTTCCAAGGAGAAGGAACTGAAAATAAAGAGCCTGAGATGGGAATATGCTTTTTATGTTCAATGACAAGTATGGAGGCCAAAGTGATTGGATTGCAATGAGATAGGCCAGGGTGGTAGTCCATGAGACCAGAGAGTTAAAGGGCTGGCAGCTAGGCACAGGTAAGTGTCTTTGTAGTTCAACATTTTACTCTGTGTGATATGGGAAACCTCTGGGAGATTTGGGATAGAAAAATATGATCAGACTCAGATCCCCCTGACTGCTATGTGATGAATAGGATATAAGCTGGGAAAAATGAAAGCAAAGAAAACCAGTGGTACACTAGAACTGGCTCCTATCAGTTCAGCAGATGCCATTGTGCACAGTTTTCTTTTTTTTACTGGGATAAAGATCAGTGAACTCATGTCACTGGAAATCAGCCATGGTGAGAGTACTTATGCCTTGGAAATCTGCAAAAAAAACTCTATGTCAGAGATTCTTTCCCTTCCTTTCCTTACCTTCCTTTTCCTTTTCTCCCTCTTCCTCTTCTGTCCCTTTCTTTTGCAGTAGTATAAATATGCATTTATTGTTTATGAATAAAGGAGCTCTGGTGGTGTAGTGCCTAAGGTATTTGACTGCTAACCAGAAGGTTGGTGGTTCAAACCCACCAGCCACTCTGTTGAAGGAAGACTGGGCAATCTATTTCCATAAGGATTTACCACCTCAGAGACACAGAGGGGGTCACTATGAGTTGGAATTGACTTGATGGCTGTGAGTTTGGTTTGATTTTCCAAATTTATAAATAAATGTATGAAAAATAATTACCAGCATATCTCTGATGAGACCACTCAGAGACTATTGAAACTTTCCAAGTTAGATATGATGGTGAATTAGAGTAGGATGGTACTGATAAAGACAATACAACCCCCACCACTGTGTGAGCCATTTCCTTGTCAGTTTGTAAGTTTTGTGAGATGTTATAGTGAAATACAAAATGATGCAAAATGGTCAGATATTGAAAGGAATCTTCAAAGGAATTCCTGACAGGCTTTGCTGATAGACTAAATGTATGTTGCTAAGAAAAGACATGCATCAAGGATTGCTTCAAGGTATTTGGCTGAATAACTGGAAGAATAGTTTCTATTGATTGAGATGATATGACTTCAGGAGAAGCAATTTTGAAGGTTAAAATTAGGCATCAGATTTTGGATCTATAGATTGTGAGGCTATCCTAGTAGCGTTCAAAAACCAAACTGAGTAGAAATTTTGGTATGTAAGCATGGAATTCAGGAAAGATTCTGAATTACAGTTGTCAATTTGGGAATCCTCAGTGAAGAGAATGATAGCCTCTGTTATCCTTTATTTACATAGAGACTAATTGCACATCATGTATTCAAGGTTTTCATACAGAGCAGAGAAGCAATGTTACTGCATAGCTATTGAAGTTTTTGAGACCACTGAGTCAGGTGTTCTTTTGATGCATTTTCTTAAATTGTGGTAAGTATATAGGTAGCAGACCATTTGGCATTTCTGCAGTATTCATATGTGACTTTCATTGCATTCATCATGTTTTTCATCCATCACCATTAACCATTTGCAAATTTTTCTATCACCCTTAACAGAAACTCAGTGTTTCCTAAGCATTCTGTTTTCCCTTCCCCCATCCTCCCACACACCCATAGTAAACACTAATTAACTCTGGTTTCCAGACATTTATTTATTCTAGATATTTTATATAATTGGGATTATATAATATTTATACTTTTATTACAGACTTATTTCACTCAGCATAATGTTTTCAAGGATGTTTTAATAATTTTAATACCTTTAATGTTATGAATAATATAATAACAATATGAAACTCATTGCCTTTGAGTCAGATCCAACTCATAGCAACCCCTCCTTGGGTTCCCAAGGAGGTATCACTATGGAAATAGATTGCCAGCCTTCCTTTAGAGGAGTGGCTGGTGGGTTTGAACCGCCAACCTTCTGATTATCAGTCAAATGCTTTAGGGATTATGCCATCAGAGCTCCTAAAATAATATAATATTATTTTTAATAATATAATTTCAGCAACTAAGTAAAGTTTGTACTATTTGTCCTTCCCCAATTCAGTTTCATGCTTATATTTTTGCTTCTTAGAACCAATTAGCTATTGCATCATTTCTGAAAACAAGGTCCTAAGACCCAGCACTCCCTACATCAGAATTCAGTGGATGCATTTAAAAATGCATATTCCTGGAATCAAATGCAGGCCTATTAAATCATAATATTAGTAACCCCCCCCCCATCGCCATCAAGTCGGATCTGACTCATAACGACCCCTCTTTGGGTTTCTGAGGCAGTATCACTACGGAAGTAGATTGCCCAACCTTCCTTCCGAGAAGTGGCTGGTGGGTTTGAAAGGCCAGCCTTTTGGTTAGCAGTCAAATGCCTTAGCCACTATGCCACGACTCTGGAATCTGCATTTTAACAAGCATCCATTGTCCTTAGTATTCCCATAAAGATTTGACCGCTCCTGCTATAAAGTGCAAATATGAAGTATGTTTTTATCTTTTTGTAAGGATCTCCTATTGTAAAAATTTAAATTATTATTTATATAATTTATGTATTTAAACATTCCCAGTTTATATTCTAGGTTCCTTAAGGTAGAATAGATTTAAGTTATATAATTTTAAATCTTTAGTTAAGCAATTAATTTCCAAAACCAAATTTCATCATCACCTTTATTTCTTTCAAAAAGTGTATTTTGGGGATATACTCAACTTTAAGATATACCATTAAAAATAGAAAAATATAGCTTTCAATTGTAGATATTGAATTCCTATGGTAATTTAGATTACTACCGCTATTTGGAGAAAATGCTGAAGTTGTCAAGACTTCATATTACTTGGTTCTACAATCAACACCAAAGGAAGCAGCAGTCAAGATATCAGATGATGTATAACACTGGGAAAATCGGCTGCAAAAGACTTCTTCCTAGTACTGAAGAGCAAAGATATCTCTTTGAGGACTAAGGTGTACCTGAAACAAGCCAGGGTATTTTCAATCACGTCATATGCTTGTGAGAGCTGGACAATGAATAACAAGACCAAAGAAGAGTCAATGCTTTTGAGTTGTGGTGCTGCGAAGAATGCTGAAAGTACTGTGAACTGCTAAAAGAAGTAACAAATTTGTCCTGGAAGAAGTCCAGCCAGAATGCTCCTTGGAAGCGAGAATGGCCACACTTTGTCTCACCTACTTTGGTCATGTAATAAGAAGAACATATCATGCTTGGTAAAGTTGAAGATAAACGAAAGAGGGGAAGACCCTCAATAAGATGGATTGACACAGTGGCTACAGTGATGGGCTCAGGTATAGCAGGGATTGAGGAGTTGTCTCAGGACTGGGCAGTGTTTATTTCTGCTGTACATAGGGTCGCTATGACTCACAGATGACTTGATGGTACTAACAATACCAACATGACCATTTGTGTTGTCCACTATATATTTCTGATTCTCCCCACTTCTGTACACAGGATAAATTTGCACTGCATTACCTAGCCTCTTGTGATTAGGGTGGGGCCACAAAAGGGGTTGAAGCCAGTATATGTTGTATCTAGGCCAGAGCATTTAATTACTAGTATCCCTTCATCCTTTTTGTGTGATGATAGGCCCCAATCCTGCTTACCTATGGTACCATGATTAACAGAGCTCCCTAACCAATTTCTATTGACATTCATTGTGAGTGAAAAATACATCTTTGCAGTTCTAAACCACTAGGGTGGAGATTGATTCTTACTCTAGCATAATCCAAGCATTCTGACTGATACTTTCTCTAACTAAATTGAGCTACCTGAATTTGAGTTCTCTCCTATTCAACAGGCTGATATAGTGAATCAACCTAAGCTACTTTGTTTTTTCAATAATTTTCAGGGACTTTTGTCAACATTTTAACCTATGACTATAACTTCTAGAATTCTCTACCAGATGGTTTATTAAAAAAAATAGGTTAATTTCTGCAAAAGTTAACTTTTTAACAATCATTTGTAGAGTTGGTCAAACGTCCTGTTCTAGTAATTTTTGGATGGTTTCTGTTTTGACTTTTTAGGCACACCATCCAGCAACTTGTAGGACAGGCTTACTGCCAAGCAAATGCAACAGTATTCCAGTGGCAGCAGCAATGAACTTTCTAAAAGGAACAAGGGAAGGGGTTTCAGGGTGGGTAACAAGTCTCAGAATTCTGGGTCTAGGGTGCCGCTTTAAAGGTGTTAGGCTCTTAATATCATCCTGGAATGTCTATACTTTGTTCACATAAGAGGGAGATGATTGCCCAATATTTCTAGCTAATAACATTTCTTGATCCCACTTATCACACAAATGAAAAATTATTTATTACAATCCTTTGTAAATTACCAAATCCACCTGTAGGTGTTTGGAGAAGTATTTACAATTTTGAAGTATTTATCACAGTTTATCCATAAAGTGTAAAATATTGGTAAGGAAACTTTGAATCCCAACCAAATTTAGAAGGTGAATCTTTAAATAAAATTCTTGAAATCTTACTTTATCTAGTGTGCAGATTAAAGATAAACTAGTATAATGCATACTGAAGGTATTGGAATATTTAAAGTAAATTGCAGGCACTGTCAGCTGTTTTAGTGCTCAATTTTAATAGTTTATATATTGTTCTCATTATTCAGTAGTTTACTTTGCTATCAAATAGATTAAGAACTGCTTATAATTATTTAAACAAAATATATAAGTGAACCAGTTACAGATTATGTAAGGTTTTTTAAACAATAACAAAAAATAAACATCAGCTTAAATGGAAAATCATGAATATTTGGTTATAAGCTTAGACTCCACTTTCTTCTTTCTGCATATTCATGGTCTGGAAAGGAGACTGCCTTCCTTAATATTTTAGTTTCCAAATATTTTGCCAACTCTGAATGAACCAGGTCAACAGAGGAAAACATTCTTTCGGCAGCTTACATTAATATTCTGCTGCTTAAAAAACTGGACTAGCCCATCAATCATTTTATTAATATTTGTAGCTTCTGACAGAGTTGGAAGAACAGTTGTAAAACCTCATCAGTAAGCATATGTTTTCCAATATCTTCACCTCATTTCAAATTCCTTTTATTTACTGTTATGGATAAATAATTTCTAGATGTATATGATAGCAAATAAAATTGGTCAGGAAATAAATTTTAAACAGAGCATATAAGATGACTTATTTCCAAAACATTTCTAAAAACATTACTTGAAGTAGTATCTTAAATATTATAATTTTAGACATTAGACTTATTTTATGATAATATATTTTATATACTTTTATATATGTAAGCATATTTTAATATTAACATTTTACAATAAATTTACAATAAAATTTTACAATAAAAATGTTAATATTAAAATACATATTTTGTGTGGCCAGATTTCATCTAAACCACTTTGGTCATGTTGTTAGAAGGGACCATTCCCTGGAAAAAGACATCATACTTAGTAAAGTGGAGGGTTAGCGAAAAAACTTTCAAGGAGATGGAGTGATACAGTGGGTGCAATGATGGGCTCAAGCATTGCAAGGATTGTGAGGATGGTGCGCCACCAGGCAGTATTTCATTCTGTTGTACGTAAGGTCACTATGAGTCAGAGCCGACTCAACAGCATCTAACAACAACAACAAAGTAAACTTTGTTTAAAAGTAGCATTTTAGGCAAATGCAAGAGTTTACCGGTAGTTACCAGGGGTTTGGGTGAGAAGGAAATGGAGAGTCATTGCTTAAGGGGTCCTGAGTTTAGGATGATAAACAAATTTGTAAATAAGCAGTGTTGATAGTTGAGAAATATGTTGTTGTGGTTGTTACGTGCCGTCCAGTCAGACCTGATTCATAGTGACTCCTCCCTGGGTTTTTGAGGCAGTACCACTACGGAGGTAGATTGCCCCATCTTTTTTCCGAGGAGTGGCTGGTGGGTTTGAACCGCCAGCCTTCTGGTTAGCAATATGGTGAATGTAATTAATGTCACCGAATTATACACCTTAAAATGGCAAATGTTTTGTTATATTTACTTTGCCACAATGGAAAAAAAAAAAAAGATAAAGTACCATTTTACTAGTAATTTCTGAATTGGAAAAAAAAATAGATCTTATAAAGTTAAAGATAGTAAACAAATTATTTAGTGATGTTTTGCATGTTCACCCAGGTGACAACTTTCTGTCTCTGAAACTTTGTGTAAACAACAACAATAATAACAACAGCAACAATAACAATAGTAACAGCACAATTTATGCAAATGGAACTTCAGCTGAAATGTTTTAATATTTTTATTAATTTTCACACCTGTGAATTGCTTGATTTTTGAATGTTATATATGTGCAAGGTTAGGAAAAAAGATCTACAATGAGTAGAATTCATTAGGTCCTAGTAAAGGACTTTATTGACTTACAGTACAGTGTTTTTCAGGAAATCAAGAGGATGACTTTTTAAATATAAGGGAGGTCGTTCCAACTTACAGATTTAAAATGAAATATTTAAATATTTAATTTAGATATTACATTTTATTAAGTATATTTTAGTTTTAAGATAGATTTTTTGAAGAATAAATCTGAAAAAATATATTGAATGTATGTTAGTTCATAGCAATTTTTAACAATGATCATACCTTTATTTCTTTTCTTTCCAGGTTATTGATCATTAACATCTCTTTGGAAAAGGGATAGCTCAGAAATTAAAAGTAAGTCTTACTTTAAAGGCATATTATTTTAATATTGCAATATAACTTACCTTAACATATTTGGTAAGTTTTCCCTTCTAATTTTTTATGGTCGTGCAGGGCATAGACTGTGAGTAGAACCTTTAGACCTCAAAGTATGTTTTTATGTGAAGTCAAAATATTTTTAACTCAATTCTGCTAGTCAATAATTTTTGGATCTGGCAAGCTGCAATATACTAGTCCTATTTTTGAGAAAAGTCAACAAAAGCATTTCCTTCTAATTCAATGTCCTTTTTTCCCCCTTAAACAGTTTTTCCTTTGGGTGCAATGGTTTATAAATTCAGTGTTTTTACAGTAACACTAATATATCCTGTGTCTTCTGTGGTGAAAATAAATACATTTATGCTGAATTTAAACTTTTGTCAGTTCAAAGATATATTTGTTAAACCAATTGAAATAAGTATAAGAGCTCTTCTTTTCCTTATTGGAGGAATATGATCCCTGTTAATAATACAGTTTCATTTAATATTTATATGTTAAATTGCTCTTTTAAAACTATGACTCTTAGTACATTTTATATTTATAACAAAATATTTTGATCTGTTGTATGCTTTCTTCTGAAATGAACATAGATCATATGCAATGGGCTGGCAGAAATGTTTTACTTTTTGTTCTTAATCATTAAAATAATTTAAAATCTCTATTTTGGTTAAATTATTCACCAATAATTTAATAAAATGTTTGTTAATGCAATAGATTTACTTCCTTTTCTGACATTAAAATATACAGTAATATTTCTTATCCAGATAATTGATATACTTAATGAAGATAGCCTCAAAAATGAAAAGAGGGAAGCAATATTAAATTGAAAATAACCAGTGAAACAGATAACATATATATAATATTACATATAATATAGATATTTAATTATACATTATATATGTTGTTGTTGTTGTTGTTATGTGCCTTCGAGTAGGACCCAACTCATTATATATAATTATATTTAAATAAATTACATCATAATATATACATGAATATTTAAATTTATATAATTATGAAGGTAATTATTGTACAATCCCAATTAAAAAAGAGATACATAAAGAGAACATTGCTAATCTTTTCCTCCTGCCTCTCTAGCCCCCTTCCTTGAGGCAGTCAATTTTAAAGAGTGGTGTGGACCCTTTCACCTGTTACATATCAGACTCTCTAGATTTGGAGAGCAGGTATGCAAATTTTTACATCTCTTCTGTCAGAAGGAAGGGGTATTTTTGCACATGTGGTTTGTTTTTATAAACAAATTAACCAACACATTGTTCTTCAGCTTGTTTTTTCATAGATACCCTTTAGGTCAATATATACAATATTCTATATTATGGCACACTAACTGTTAATTTAAAAAATTAAAATCTGAATATTCAGTGTATCTTCCTTCTATCAACAGCCACAAAACTGAACACACCAATACTGCTATGACCTACATGCCTCAAGGATATTTTAACTCTGAATCTGACAGCTAGATGAAGATGACTCCAATGCCTATTTTAGAGCAGGATAACAAAATTTACAAAGTGAATTATTATTCAATTAACAATGAGTTATTTTACTTTTCTACATGTTATCTAATGTCGTTGTCCAAAAATATCCAGTTCCAATTGCAGCACGCATACTGTTTTGCCAGGATGTAATGGTTGCAATTCTTAAAACATCACCACTAGTACCAGTTGCTGTTCAGTCACCTCTTACTCATGGCAACCTGTTGTGTATCAGAGTAGAACAGAGGGTTTTCAATGGTTTATTTTTTGTAAATCACTAGGCTTTTCTTCTGATGTGCCTCCAGGTGAACTGGAACCTCCAATCTTTAGTTAGCAGTCCATAGGTTAAGTATTTGGACCACCCAGAGACTCAATCCACTTGATGAAAATTTCTCATTATTAAAGCCACGTGCTTTGGTAGAAGTGAATGGGTGAGGGTATGAATTTGCTATTTTTGCTACTTTTCACCTATGGTTCAAAGGTTCAAAATAGTGAAGGTTTTTTTTTTTTAGATTAGAATCAATATAATGAGGAAGCAAAAACAATGTGAGCCATACACTTTAAAATGAATGTAATTCTGGGAAAATAAACATGGTAAGTAAAATCACATGAGAGAAAATAAGGCCATTTAGTGAAAACATTATCAGCAATTTTGTTTAGAATAGCATGGATTATCAGAATGATATGTGTATGTGTGTGTAGATATAAATATTGTCATTGTGGGCTGACATCAAGTCTTCTCTGACTCATGGTGACCTCATGTACAAGAGAGGGAAACATTGCCTGATTCTGCATTCTTCTCACAATTGTCAGAGTGTTTGAGTCCATTGTTCAAGCTATTGTGCTAATCCATCTCACAAAGTGTCTTCCATGCCCTAAAGAGTCTTCCATTCCCTTGTTGTCCTACTTCAGTAAACACGATGGTCTCCTCTCGTCATCCATCCCTTCTGATGACAAGATATACATATACATTATACATATTGCATCCATATTGACAGATGTCTTTGGCTTTTGTCCCATTAAATTTTCTATAGAGAATATTTTTACCTTATAGATTTTATATTCTAACACAAAAGTAAAGCAAAGCTAGGTTGTGTTTTTGAGATTTAGTCAAACAAAAACTTTTTTTTTTCCAGTTGTGATTTGACTTATTTTACTCACGATAATGTACTCCAAGTTCATCCATGTTATGAGGTGTTTTGTAGAGTTTACATTATTCTTTAGTATTGCATATTCTATTGTGTGTATGTACCATAGTTTGGTTATCCATTCCTCCATCAATGGGCACTTAGGCTGTTCCATCTCTTTGCTATTGTCAATAGTGTTGCAATGAACATAGGGGTGCATATGTCTATTCATGCCTGGCTCTCTCTTCCTTAAGATAGATACCTAATAATGAGATTGCTGGATTAAATGATATTTCTATTTCCAACTTTTTAAGGAATCTTTATACTATTTTTCTGAGTGGTTGTATCATTTTGCAGTACCACCAACAGTGTAGAAGAGTCTCAATCTCTCCACATCCTCATCATCATTTGTTATTTTCTGTCTTCTGTTGAACTTTGCTATTAGTACTGGGGTAAGATGATATCTCATAGTTGTTTTGAGTTTTATCCCTCTAATGGCTGATGATCATGAACATTTCTTCATGTTTTTTGGCCACTCGAGTATCTTCTTGGTGAAATGTCTGTTCATGTCTTCTGCCCATTTGTTAATTGGATTGTTTTTCTTTTTGATGTTGGGTGTTGGAGTTTTTTATAAATTGTAGAGATAGTTGCTTGTCAGATATGTCATTCCCAGATATTTCCCCCAATCTGTAGGTTGTCTTGTTACTCTTTTGGAAAAGTCTTTTTGATGTACATAAGAATTTAATTTTTAGAAGGTCTCAATAATCTAGTCTGTCTTCTGCTATCTGTGCATTTTCACTTATGTTTGGTAGTCCATTAATGCCATATATTAGGGCCCCTTATTTTACCCCTAGTTTTTCTTTGATGAACTTAATAGTTTACATTTAAGTCTTTGATTCAGCTGGAGTTAGCTATTGTGTATGGTGTGAGGTATTGATCTTGTTTCATTTTTCTGTAAAGGGATATCTAGTTTTGCTAGAACCATTTGTTAAAGAGACTATATCTTCCTCATATAATGGATTTGACCCTTTGTCAAAGATCAGCTGACCATAGGTGGGTGGAACTATTTCTGGGTTCTCAATTCTGTTCTGTGATCTATGTGTCTGTGATTGTACCAATACCAGGCTTTTTTAACTACTGTGGCTGTATAGTAGGTTCTGAGATCTACGAGTATGAAATCTCCTAATTTTTTCTTCTTCTTTAGTAATGCTTTGCTCATCTGAGGGCTTTTTCTTTTCTGTATAAAATTGTTGTTGTTGTTGTTGTTATGTGCCGTCGAGTCGGCCCCGACTCATAGCGACCCCTCCTTGGGTTTTCGAGGCAGTATCACTACGGAAGTAGGATTG
>NW_006921609.1:5516183-5521854 GCF_000298275.1 Orycteropus afer afer | reverse complement strand
CGTTCTGCTGTGCATGGGGTCGCTATGAGTCGGAAACGACTCGACGGCACTTAACAACAACAACAACAACAACAGTATGTACCATGCACTAAGTTTTAGGGGTGCACCATACATGTACCATGCACTAAGTCGTAGGAGTGCAGTAGTGAACACAAGTCTCTGCAAACATGGATATTACATTCTCATAGGGGAAAGGAGAGAGTAGACATTAAGTCAACTATTTGATAGATACCATTCTAGTAGCCATTAAATTGTTTCCAACTTATGGTGACCCCATGTGTCTCAGAGTAGAATCTTATGTACTCCATAGATTTTTCTTTTTCTTTTAAATAACATTCTGTTATGTTTTGGTAAGAGATTACACAGTAAATTAGGTTCCCCCTTAACAATTTTTATATCATTTGTTAGTGACTTACTTACATTTTTAACAATGAGTCAACATTCTCTTTTACCTTGTTCTATTTGTTCTTTTTCTGGCTCTCTAGTTTCCCTGTCCCCTATATTCTCACCTTTGCTTTAGAGTCATCTTTGACCTTTTGGTCTCATATAGATGTTTTTGTTTGGTTTTTCATAGAGAGTCACACTCATGAGTAATCTATTTTGTGTGTCACTCTATTATTTCACTAAAAGTGGCCTTGGAATAATTTTTGTTCAAGGTTTAAAGAGTATTTTAGGGCTATATTATCAGGGAGTACTCTGGTCTCAATTGGTCCATAAAGTCTGGACTTTTTAAAAAGTTGAGTTCTGTTCTATATTTTTCTCCCATTCTATCAGGGTTCATCTATTGTGGCCCTGATCAGAATGGTCAGTAGTGGTAGTCAGGCACCATATAATTCTTCTGGTCTCAGAGTGGATGAGGCCCTGGCTCATGTGGGCTATTTGCCCTGTAGACTAGTTTCTTCTCTGAGACTTTTGTTTCCTTCTTTCTCTTTTGCTCCTGATGAGTAGGATGAACAGTTTTATCTTGGATGGTAAACTTTTAATACTCCAGATGCTATTCACCTCAATAGGTTGCAGAACGTGAACTTTGTGAACTATATTATGCCACCTGACTGAGTTATCCCATGATACTAAAGTCCTAAGCATTCAAACCCAGATGACCAGTCTCTTAAGGTGTTTGAGGCTTGGATTAGGCACACCTTACTCTTCAAAGAGACATCTTTGCTCCTCAGCACTTTAAAGTGGTCTTTTGCAGCAAATTTTCTCAGTGCAATACGGTGTCTGATTTCTTGACTACTGCTTTGAATGGTGTTGATTGTGGAACCAAATGATATGAAATCTTTGACAACTTAAATCTTTTCTCCATTTATCATGATGCTGCTTATTGGTCCAACTGTGAGAATTTTCATTTTCTTTATGTTGAAGTGTAGTCTATATAGTTACTTCTATTTGTGTACATGTATGTATACACTACTATTACTGATACACCTACATTCCTTTACACAGGTATCAGACCATATGCTAGTGTTTTTTTCTTTTTTGGTCATTGTTGATGTTGTTTCCAACTTATGTATGTCAAATTATTTAGTAAAAGCATTCTTTTCTCTTGAGTGTTTCCTAGTGACATCATTTACTTTGCTCAAGCTGTGCTGACTACACATGGGTGTTACCTTTCTCATCTCCAAAAATAACAAGTACCTATGATCCAAGTTGTGATTTCCCCCTCTGTCTTCCACACCTCCCTGGTGACCACCAGTGAACACTGGTCTGTTTATATAGATATAGATAGATATAGGTATAGATATAGATATGTGTGTATATGTATGTATGCATATATGTATATATACTCCCCAGCCACTCCTTAGAAGGAAGACTGGGCAACCTACTTCTGTAGAGATACCACCTCAGAAACTCAAATAGGGGTCACTATGAGTAGGAATCAACTCAAGGGCAATGAGTTATGTATATGTCTAATCTTGTCTTCTTTTGAAAGTGGTATTATATAATATCTGTCCTTATGTGATTGATTTATTTCACTTAGCATTATGTCATCCAGGTCCATCTATGTTATGATATATTTTGTGGACTCATCATAGTCCTTTTTGGTTGCATAGTATTCCATTGTATATAAGTACCAAATTTTGCTTATCAATTTATCTGCTGATTGGCATTTAGGTTGTTTCCTTTTTTTTTTTTGCTATTGTCAAAACTGCAGTGAATATAGATGTGCAAATATCTATCCATGTCTCTTATATTATATATCTCTAGGGATATAACTAGTAAAGGTTTGCTAAACCAAGCCAAACTCACTGCTGTCAAGTCAAACCCAACTCGTAGCGACCCCTCCTTGGGTTTCCAAGGCAGTATCACTATAGAAGTAGATTGCCCAACCTTCCTTCTGAGTGGCTGGTGGGTTTGAACTGCCAGCCTTCTGGTTACAGTCAAATGCCTTAGGCACAACACCACCAGAGCTCCCGAAAGGTTTGCTGGACCATAAAATATTTCTATTTCTAGTTTTTTGAGGAAGAATCATACTGTTTTTCATAGTGTTTGTACCATTTTACAGTCCCATCAGCAAGCAATGAGTAAGGGTTCCAATCTTCACATCCTTGCCAAAATTGTTATTTATTTATATTTTTACCCCCATCTCTCCAATGCCTAATGATCATAAGCATCTGTTCATGTGTTTGTTAGTCACTTTAGTGTCCTCTTTTGTGAAGTATCTTTTCTTATCTTTTGCACATTTTACACGTAGGTTATTTGTCTTTTTCTTCTAGAGTTGTTTAAGTTCTATAAATTTTAATGATATGTCATTTCCAAAGATTTTTTTTTTCCCCAGTCAATAGGTTGCCTTTTTACTCTTTTGATAAAATGTTTTGATGAGCATATGTTTTAACTTTTTTTTTCAGAAAAATTTTTATTGTAATTTGGGTGAAATTTTACAAATCAGATTTGTTTTACATTCAACAGTTCATAAACATTTTGTTTTATGACACTCATTAAACTGCCCACATTATAGCAGCTCTCCTCCCACTTCCTCCCTGTATTTACCCTTTCTCTGTGTCCTACTTGCCTATGCACTCCTCCTTCCCTACCTTTCTACCTGTGTAAATGCTGCCCTTCTGATCTCCCATGGTTGATTGTTCTAAGGATTGCATTTCCTTAGTGTGATTGTTCACCTTTTAGGCTTGTCTATTGTTTGGATGACAGTTAAGCCACAGGAGTGAGTTCAATTCCAGGCCCATAGGGTGACTTGGAGCCATAGTCTCAGAGTTTCCACCAATTCCTATTTGACCAGTAAACCTGATCTTCTATTATAATTTTGTTCCACCATTTTTCTCCCACTTGATCTAAGATCTCCAATTTTGATCCCTTTCCAAGTGATTGGCATTGGTAGCTGGATACCAGCTAGTTCTTCTGGTCTCATGGTCATATAACCTGAGGTTCTCATGGTCCATTAGTCCTTTGGACTAGCTGTTTCTATGTGTCTTTTATTAGCTTCACTCTTTGCTCCAGACAAGCAGAGACCAATAGTTGCATCTTAGATGTCCACTCAAAAGCTTTTAAGACCCTAGTTGCTATTTACTGAAGTAAGATGTAGAACAATATTTTGTACACTATATTGTGCCAATTGAGATTTATGTTCCCTGTGACCATGATACGTTTTTAATTTTTAGAAGTTTCCAATGATCTATTTTGTCTTTTGCTGTTCGTGCATTTATAGTTATGTTTGTTAGCTAGTGTTTACAAAAGGTTAGGTCCCATCATTTTCTCCCCTTGTTTTCTTACAGAGACTTTATAGTTTTAAATTTCACATTTAGGTCTTTGATCCAAGTTGTGTTAGTTTTAGTATATGGTGTGAGATATGGGTCCTCTTTCATTGTCTCTGTAAGGTTTTCAATCTCTAATTTTTTGGAACTAGACTTTCTGATTGTTCTTCCAAGGTGCCTCTGGGTGAAATCAAATCTCCAACCTTTCAGTTAGCAGCTGAGCTCATTAACCATTTTTATGACCCAGGGATTCCATTGCTTTTGGTAGGATCACATAAAGTGAAGGAAAATAAAATTGGATAACAGGGTCAAAATTGATGAGGATTCAGGTAAGACTCCCACCGGCCCTTCAAGTTGGATAAGGCTTTTCTGAGCAGGTATCCTATTTATGAAGTCATATACCTGAAATGTAGTTATCTGAAAAAGAACATCCCAGGAAGAAGGAAGAACCAGGGTTAAGTTCCTATGGTGAGAACAATCTGACATATTTGAAGAACACCAAAGAGAACACTGTGGTTGGCAAGGCAGTGCGAGGCTGTGTCGACCATATTAAGGATATTGGATTTTATTTTTTTTCCAAGTCAAGTGTGATGCCATTGGAGGGTTTTAATCAGCCATGTAAATTGATCTGAATTTTATATTTTACAAGTTCATTTTGCTTTTTAAAGAATAGCTTGCATGGGGGTAAAAGAGAAATGTGGGAAATTAGTAAAGATCTTGTTGCTATGCTTCAGAAGAGTAGATTTATGTACACTAGATGCTTTTAGGAGTCTATGGGTAGTGCAAACACGTAAGAACTCATCTGCTAACTGAAAATTGTCAGTTCAAGCCAATCTAGTGGTGCCTCAGAAGAAAGACTTAGAGATCTACTTCCAAAAATACCATTAAATTAAAACTCTATGGAGAACAGTTCTAGTGTGATACAAATGGGGTCACTTTGAGTTGGAATCAACTCAATGGCAACTAATTTTTTTTTTTTTTTTGGCTTTAGGTGCTTTTATACAGAATGATTTGAATACTATGGTGTGTGATTTATAATTTATTTAATCCTCACAACAAAATAATATAATAAATTTAGATTTTTTTTGAAGACTATTAAAACTAAAAAACTTACTGCTGTCAAGTTGGTTCTGACTCATAGCAACCCCTCCTTGGGTTTCTGAGGTGATATCTCTACGGAACTAAATTGCCCAGTTTTCCTTCCAAGGAGTGGCTGGTAGGTTTGAACTGCCAGCCTTATAGTTAGCAGTCAAGCTCCTTAGGCACTACGCCACCAGAACTCCTGAAGATTGTTAGCATGTTGCAAATTCTATTTAAATGTTAGGGAGCCTTGGTGGCAGTGGTAAAAGCAGGTGGCTGCTAACCAAAATTTCAGGGGTTTGAACGCACCAGTTGCTTTGTGGGAAAAAGATGTGGCCATCTGCTTCTGTAAAGATTACAGGCTTGACAACCCTATGGGGCAGCTTTTCTCTGTCCTATAGGATCTCCATGACTTGGAATTGACTCGATGACAATTAGTATTTAAATGTTCATTATTATTTTCATCATCATTGTCATAGTTATCATAGTCATGAAAAGGTATAAAAAATGTACATAGGAAAAATTATGTTGCTTTCAAATGTTTTTACAAATTTGATTTTTCTCTATTAAAGACAAACATAAATTGAAGAATTTGAGGTTACTCTATACTACATAAATAAAATGTGTGAAACACTGAATATTTATTCTAAAAATTGTTGTATAAGTTATAATTAAAACCTTTTTTATAAAAAAATTGCAGCTAAAATAAACCTTTTTACCTAGTATCTATTTACATGTTTTAAATGGAGCCCTAATTAAGCTTTTTTAATTTCATTATTTATTTGAAAATTGGTTCACCATTTAAGTATATTCATTGTAAGTATACTTTATACAGCACCAATTTTCTTTATATAAGACTGTCTTCATTTTTTTTTTTTTTT
>NW_006921609.1:5515497-5516083 GCF_000298275.1 Orycteropus afer afer | reverse complement strand
AGGTTGGGCAATCCTACTTCCGTAGTGATACTGCCTCGAAAACCCAAGGAGGGGTCACTATGAGTCGGGGCCGACTCCACGGCACATAACAACAATGTATAAAATTAGGGATTGTTTTTCTCATGTCCTTATAGAATGTTGATGGGATATGGGTTGGAATTGCAGTGAATGTACAGATTACTTTGGGTAGTAGTGACATTATCGCAATGTTCTGTCTTCCTATCCACGAGCATGATATGTTCTTCCATTTATATAGATATTTTACAGTCTCTTGAAGTAGCATTTTGTAGTTTTCTTCTTATAGGTCTTTTGTGTCCCTGGTAAGATTTATTCCCAAGCAAACTAACATGTTTTTAAAGACTGTGTGTGACTGTGTGATGAGCAGTTAGGTTAGTTAACAGTGTATTAGGCAGACTTAACCCAGCTGAAGTGTGAAGAGAAAGTTGACAAGAATGATTCTATATGAACTATCAATATTTATTGAACACTAGTATGTACCATTTAACTTCAAGTGGAATTTGCATATGAGCAGTTGATGGTCTGTTCCACAATCAGCTCCTGGCCTGGTTTTGGCTGAAGATATTGA
>NW_006921609.1:5503552-5513620 GCF_000298275.1 Orycteropus afer afer | reverse complement strand
ATGTGCCGTCGAGTCAGCCCTGACTCATAGCGACCCCTCCTTGGGTTTCCGAGGCAGTATCACTACGGAAGTAGGATTGCCCAACCGCTCTATTAAATCAATAAGCCTCATCTTTTTCTTATGATTTGGAGTTTTGTTCTACATTGTTCTCCCACTCTATCCAGGATCTCTTGCACTGATCCCTTTCCAGTTAGTCGGCAATGATAGCCGAGCAACATCTAGTTCTGGTCTCATAGTCATATAGATTGAGGTTCACATGGTTCACTAGTCCCTAGGACTAATTGTTTCCATGCATCTTTGATTTTCTTCGTATTCTTTGCTTTGGAAGAGGAGAGACTAATTATTTTCTGGTTACAAGCTTTTAAGACCCCAATTTCTACCCAACAAAATAGGATGTAGAACAATATTTTTGTGTAGTATGTTATGCCAATTAAGTTTGATGTTCCCTGTGACCATGGTACCAAGCCCACAGGTCCAACAAACTCACTCCATCAAGGTGGTTGACTGTGGCTAAGAAGTCATCATAACTTTGCTTCTGTTAGTTATATTTATATGGATTTTCTTATAACACATACAATTATGTATGTAGAGATATCATTTTCCAACCTCATATATGGTAATGAGTGTATTCAAGCATATTAAACTTTAATGAAACATGAAAACATTTGATTACTCTTGAAAAATTATAAAGGTTTTGCAAGAAACACACTGACCACACATACAGATTATATGCATATAAAATAATGTATATTAGTAGTATCTCATATAGTTAGCTATAAAATCATTGGATGTTAGGTTGGAAGTATATAATATTAGAAAATTAGAATATAATCCTTATATAAGCTCTTTTTCAAATAGTTGTATCTTTAGTTCCTGAAGACTACTTTCTTAGAAAGTCTTCATAGGGCATACAAATCAGTTTTGTGTACTGTTTTTTGTTTGTTTTATTTTATTTTTGTTTTAGCCTGGCAGAGTCATGAGTGGTATTAATTTTAATTTGAGTTTCAAATACTTATTGATATTTCAAAATAAACATCTTTGATATCATAACAACAAACAAAAATAGGCCACTAAGCCAAAGGGAGAAATACTGTTGCTGTTGTTAGTTGCCATCCAGTTGATTCCAATTCATAGTAACCCCAGCTATACAGAG
The DNA here is from genome assembly GCF_000298275.1 of Orycteropus afer afer. NCBI lineage: Eukaryota > Metazoa > Chordata > Mammalia > Tubulidentata > Orycteropodidae > Orycteropus > Orycteropus afer. The sequence goes on along the minus strand of NW_006921609.1, from coordinate 5,512,467 downwards.
TGTAATTGTACCGCAGAGTTTTCAGAACTATGACCTTTCAGAAGCAGAGCACCAAGTGTCTTGTGAGGTGCCTTTAGGTGGGTTTGAACCACCAACTTTTGACTAGGAGTTTTGCATGCTTAACTATGCTACTTAGGTATCCTGGAGAAATGCTACTCAAAACCAAACCAAACTCATTGCCATCAACTCGATTCTGACTCATAGCAACTCCCATTGAATTTCCAAAGCTGTCAATCTTTACAGAAACAGCCTGCCTCATCTTTCTTTTGCAGAGCAGCTGGTGGGTTCAAACCACTGAGGTTTTGGTTAGCAGCCAAATGTCTTAACCACTACACCACCAGAACTTCTTTTGGAGAAATATTAGTGGAGCTAAAATATTCCAGGTTTTTAATCTATGTCTGAAAAATCAATTTAAAATCTATTTTAAAAACTTAGGTATAGTCATAAATTTGGTTTGCAGTAAACTAGAAAATTTCAACATATTCCACATTAGAGTAGAAGAAAACAGCATAGAAAATATTTTTTAAATCATAAAAGTTATTATTAATGTTCTGAAGTATAAAATGATTCAATGCTTATTCCTCTTTTAATAAGCATTTCCAGTTTGGTCATAAATGAATTTATATAGCTAAGGCTAAATCCAAAGTAATTTAATGCTGAAATTCAGCCCGGTCTCAGCTAAATTATATATAATTAACTAATAAATGTTGACACTGAGCTCATTTTAGATTTTAGACGTACAACATATGTTGTAAAAGTTAGTTTGGCATATGTCAAACACCTTCAAAATAGATATATCAATATTTATGTAATATATTTCATAAATACATCTTTATGTAATGATTTTGAAATCAAATGCTGGTCTTTAGGAAGTTAATATGACAATAACTAAACAGAATTGAGATCTCAGACTAAAAACATAAGCCTAGACCTGTTTGTGATTGGCCTAGCACATAGTGACTTCTGAAAGCTGTCAACACAGAAAAGCTGTTTGTTTGGCTCTTCATGCTGCTACCCAGTGGGCATACATAACTCAGCTGATGTCTAGGAGCTGTTCAATTTTGTGAGCATACATAAGGCTTCTCCTTCTTTGTATGGTTGAGGTTGACATTGACATTGTGGGAGAGAGTATGGTTATTGGTACTCCAAAAAAAGAAAAGAAAGAAAGACAGGAAGAAAGGAGCAGAGAGGAGGAATTCAAATAGTGTCAAGAGACCAAGATCCCACCCGAAAGCTACAGGCCCAGAGGGAGACACGTATCAACCTCTGTGCCTAGGAACCTAATTGCGGCACCCATTCTATGCTGAGTATAAATCCAGAGTTGAAATATATATATATTTTTATACTAGCCTAAATACAAGTGAACTTCATTTGGATTAAACAAAGAAACCACATTTTAAAATTAAAAAACAAAGACAACCAACCTCTGTTAGACTAATTAAGGACCACAGGTTGGTCATCAAGTTGGCCCCTGCCATATCAGAGATTTAAAAAAAAAAAAAAATCTAACTAAACCTGCTTTACCCTTCATTAATCACATTAGAACCTGACTCCTTAGCGTGATTCAGCTTTACTCTGCTAAGGAGCAGCTTTGTTGTTGTTAGCTGTGGTCAAGTGACCCCAAATGTATAGATTATAACTGCTCTGTGGGGTTTAGGGTCTCTAGGAGTTGGATCCGACACAACAGCAGTGGGTTTGTTCATTCGTTCGACCTTTCAGAAGCAGGTCTCCAGGCCTGTCTTCTAGGCACCTCTGGGTGGGTTGGAACTGCCAACCTTCCACAAATATTCTAGTACTTAATCATTTGTACCAACCAGGGACTCTGTGAACCACTGAGTAGTGCTATTCAAAGTGTCGTCCTTGGGCCAGGCCCTTCTGAGAACTGTTTGATGCCAATGATAAAAGATAAGTACAAAAATGAGAGTAAGCCTTTAGAAAACTTTATATTTGACAGTTATTTTTTATCTATTGAATCTATTGAAAAAGACTTTTATTTTTTTTTTTTTTAATTCAAGTGTTTCTAGTAATTAATTTTCAATTTAACTTTAAAAGATTCAGTCTATGAAGTTTTGGGGAAAAAAATGTCTGGTTCTTCACCATAAATTGTTTGAGAAGCGCTGGTCTAGCACTGTCACAGTTTTAACGCAGATCACTTAGGATGCCACTGATCACCAGTATAATGTGTTGTATTTCTACCTCCCATTAAGACTACTATATCTCAGAATGAAGTTATATTTTGATTAATCAACTCCTTTTCCTACTTCCTCCTCATTTATTTAAATTGTTAAATATTTTTGTGAAAACATTATGAATGCAAACAACCCCCCCCAAAAAAAAAAAATCCAAATTCACTGCTGTCAATTTGGATATGACTCGTAGCGACCCCTCCTTGGATTTCCAAGGCAGTATCTCTATGGATGTAGATTGACCAACCTTCCTTCCAAGGAGTGGCTGGTGGGTTTGAACCTCCAGCCTTCTGTTTAGCCGTCAAATGTCTTAGGCACCACACCACGAGAGCTCAAGAAGTAGTTTTTAAACACTAAATAGAATGTCTGTAGAATTGAATTTATGTGTTAAAATCTTACTGTCATTTTATTGTAAGCTCTCTTACTCTGTTTTACTGTTTTTGTTTAACTTCTATAGAATTTTTGAAAATGGTGCTGTTAAAATATTTATTAAGAGAACACTTAATGCAAGTTTAATTTATCGACCCAAGATATTATTTCTCATGAAAATCTTAGAGTTAGAAACTATAAATAAATGACCTTTTTATGGAGAAGAAATTAAAAACAAAATTAAGAACTAGAATAATAAAATGCTTTATTGACATATGAACAGAGTACTTCATTTTAGCAACTGCTTGCCTATTTTCAAACTCTTACCAGTGAAAATTATTCAAAATAGCTAATTCCTTTAGTGAGCGGTAAAGAGAGATACGAACATGACTGCTTTCAATGTTGCAAAGCATGTAAATACAAAATTTAAACATAGACATCAATAGAGAAAACTGTTCTCTAATTTGTCACTAAGTCATTACTCCCTATATTAAAACCAGCAGTTCATGCAATGAAACCCATATCCACAAGGAATCATTGTTAAACTTGTGTGGCAAGCTGGCAGTTGCTTTATATATATTATTAAATTGTCGTTACTGCCATCTAGTGGGACGAAATAATCCCTGTCACAATGTGTGGAAGTTGCACAATTCTGGAAGTAAAGGGAAAGCTACAGTTGGTGTCTATTGCTTAAAATAAAATAACCTACTGTAAAACACAATCTCAAGAAGATGAAACAATAACAGGCATTTATTCACTAAATAAATTAAAGAAGTATCTCAGAAGAAAACAGGTGGTGGGGTGGGGAGGGATACATGCATCTATGATATAACTTCTATATAGGACAAAAATTACATATGAAATGTTATTTCTCACTGAGCACAGTAAGTTTACATGGATCAAGTATACAAGTCATTTTTATTACTTACATACTAATTATCTCTTTACCTACTTGAAAGTTGATTAACTGTTTAGAATATGCTCCTCCATTTTAAAATTAAAAACAGCCTAGATGAATTATTTTGTGATCAGTAGAATTTTCTCAGCCCTGCATCAAAACTTAATTAACATGGCAATGACAGTAAATATGGCACAAGACTGGGCAATGTTTCACTGTTATCCATGAGGTTGCCATAAATAGGAGTCAACTCAACAGCAACTACCAATATCACCAATACATCGATTCCTTTTAAATTTCTAGAACATTCAAATTACCTGGGCATCTTGTTACAATGCTGATTTCAACTCAGTAGGTCTAGGGTGGTATCTGAGATTGTGCATTTTTAACAACTCTCAAGTAATACTCATGTTACTTTTTACCATCAGACCATGCCTGTGTTGTGAGAGCTTATGTTATTTTTTAAAAGATGACAGAGAACACTCACTATATATTATCTTATCATAATGTAGTAGTTAATTCAACAGTCTGTAAAGTATACCAAATTCATCTCTTGGCTTGACTTCTTACTTACCTTGGGCAAGAAACTTATCATCTCTAAGGCATAGTTTCATCATCTGTAAAAGAAAATAGCAGTCATAGTTGTGTCCTGTAGCTCTTAAGAGGAATGAATGAGCTAAAAATCTGTGGTTGAACCATAAGAAGATGTCTTTTTTTGAGGTCAAATACAAACATTCATAATTGTATATGGTTCAGCCCAAATGCGTAAATTTTTTAGCATAATGCTTGGCACCTAGTGCTCAATAAATGCTAGTATAATCACCAAGTGTCATTCAGTAAATGTATGGAAATGGATGAATGTACTCAAGCCCTAAAAATTTGCATTCAATGAAGAGGGAATTTTGAAATCTTTTTGAAAGAAACATGGGATAATAAATCTTTGAAAGATGACATTGCCTTGAAGTTTCATTGAAAAATAAACTAGATATTTGTGAATTATTATATAAAAAAGTTCATTTAGGTGTAAGAAACAGAAAGACACATATTAGATTCCATAAGTACTGGGATATTTTCACTTGTGCCTTTTATATTACATGAAACCAAGCCTGGAAAGGATGGGTTACGCATTTTTCTTTTCAGCATCAAATTCACATCATGCAGCAGCACCTATAAAGTATGAGGACAGTAAAGGACAAGAACTCTGAATATATTTCATAATATGATATGTTGGTTGTGGGGACAATAGACCACAAAAATCTTTATTGTTTTCTAAATTGTTAGAGCATAGACAATCATGTTTTATGTATTTGAAGTCTGTGTCATGTTTCTCTTCTATGAATTATAAAAACTGTGATAAATTATTCATAAAGCTTTGCTTAAAAATAGTATTTTAGCACTGCAATTGGATGAAAGGATAATAACCTTCATCCATTTAGATAAAAAAGGACTCTGCATCTATTTTAGTAGTTACTGACTTTGCCTACATGATTAGATCCTTTCCAGTTATGACCCCCAGATTGTAAGCTTTTCCTGAAGTGCACTCATTTTTCCTGTATAGAAGTATAGTTGGTAAACTGTAGAGAAATACATGAAGAATTCCAAACCTGAAATCTAAAATTATATGTTAGAATTAGGGTAAGATGTAATTAACTTAAACTGATGCCAAGTGAGAGGGGGAAAAAAAAACTTTTAATTCTTTCTGCAAATTATTCTTTTCTTTAAAACTTTAGTGGAAATTTGAAATATTGTCAACATTTTAATATAGATGAACCACAAGCTATAAACATTTTATAAATAAGTAATTTGTGTTACCTGCCATGTACTTCAGAGACTAACCTTATACATTTTAAGGATAGTGGCAGGAAGAGTGTAAACCAGCATAACCCAGTGACTATGGACAACATAATGCTGTCAAGGAATAAAATTATTAGACTATATTTATAGGAAGATGAAGTTGAAGTTGGTGTTAAAAAAAGGGATCAAGGACTCATTGAATTCTATTACCCAAATGTGTAATACCAATGTTCTGCTGTAGCAAATAAAGGAATAACAAGCGACCAGTCATGATACAATATAAAGATGGTTATGAGAGACTATAAAATTAAACAAATGAAAGTTATTAGTCTATACTTATACCTCTATCCTAAATTCAAATGGAAATCTATGCTTACCCCATCTTTAGAAGAATAAAAGGTGAATGTGGTGGTGATGCCATTTAAAAAAGCCAAACTCACAGCCATTCACTCATTTGAGTCATGCAACCCTCTGATAAAGAATGAGTGGATATAGTCACAAAAACGTAAGGAAACTGAGGCAACAGAGCAACGCTTACATTACTTGAGGCAAAGCTAATTAGCCTTCAGTATCTTAGTTTCCTGTTTATAAAAAAGATAACTATGAGAATTAGGAGCTCTGGTGGCACAGTGTCTAAGGCAGATTTATCATCATCCAGAAGTCTGTGGGTGGGGCAGATAGTTAAATGCTTGACTACTTTCTGAAGAGTTGGTGACTTGAACCAACCCAGAGGAGCCTCAGTAGACAGACCTGGTGATCTGCTTCTGAAAGTCACAGCTCTGAAAACTCTATAGGGCAGGTATACTCTGCACACCTGGAGCTGTCATGAGTTGGAACTGACTCAACAGCAACTAAAAGCAACATCAGTCCAGATACATAGTAAGTTCTTAATAATGTGTCATTATTACTGTTTTTCTATTGTTGATGCTGCTCTTGCCATTTTCTATGGCTGATTAATTTTCAAGATGGACAGAGATAAAATTACTATAAATGAGAAGTTCAAAAGAACGATGCATCATAAATATGTGGATTATGGTGGTTTAAGGTTTAAAGATTATCTCAGGGCATTTATTTTGGATGGTGCCCAGCTACTATCACTGAATATTTTTATTAAACATTCCACAGAAAAATCATGATCACCTGGTAAAATGTGCAGAGTAGAATTTCAGTTTTCCATGGACTCCACTTTTTGAGCTATTCAGGCTGGATGAACCCCTAAAACTACTGCTTTGCGATAATGTTTAAAATGTAAACCAAAAATATACCCTGAAGTCTTCAAGTCTTCTTCTTCTTCTTTTTTTTTTTTTTTTTTTACTGTGATTTGGGTGAAAATTTACAGAGCAAATTCACTTTCCATACAGCAGTTCACATACACTTTGTCTCATTACATTGCCTACACTTTACCACAATGCAACAGCTCCTCTCCCACTTCCTCCCAATAGTTACCTCTTCCCTGTGTCCATCCCTCCATGCATTCCTTCCCCCTGAGCTGTGTCCCTGTGAATAAACAGACCTTCTTTCTCCCATGATTGTTCTTTCCAAGGAGTGTATTTATGTCAGGTTAATGTTCAAGTCATATACCTATCTTTTGTTTGGGTGGAAGCCACAGGTGTGGGTTCAATTCCAGACCTGAAGGTCAGCTAGGGGCCATAGTCTCAGGGGTTCCACCAGCTCTAACAGACTAACAGACCAGCAAACCTTGTCCACCCTTTTTTTTTTTTTTCCCCCCAAATGATTTTGAGTTTCCTTCCACATTGTTCTCCCTCTCTGCCCAGGATCTCCCAAGTAGATCCCCCTCTGAGTGGTTGACATTGGTAGCCGGGCACCATCTAGTTCTGGTCTCATAGTCATATGGGCTGAGGATTGCATGGTGTAGCAGTCGCTAGGACTAATTGTTTCCATGAGTCTTTAGTTTTCTTCATTCTTCTTTGCTCTGGATGAGGAGAGAACAGCATCTAGATGGCAGCTTGCAAGCTTTTATGATCCCAGTCACTACCCGCCAAAGTAGGAGGTAGAACAATGTTTTGTGTAGTATGTTATGCCAATTGAGCTTGATGTCCCCTGCAACTATGGTCCCGAGCCCACAGCTTCAACTACTCAGTCCCTCTGGGTAGCTGGCTGTGACCAAGAACTAACTACAACCTTATCCCTTGTCAGCTCTACTGCACACCTGGGAATTCAGATCATACAAATACACTTCTAAGACCATTGTCTGCCAACCCTATACATGGTCTTGGGTATACTCCCCACTTCATAGACATACCTACTAGTTCAGCCTGTCCACCTATCTATCCACCCTTATACCCATGCTTGCCTTCACTGACAACACAGTACTGTGTGTGCAAAAGGGTTCATCTTTGTTGTCTGTGCCTCCCATGTACCTCTCTATGTCTTCCTTTTTCTCAATGCTACCAGGTTGATCACTCACATTTGGTACATTGCCCTTCTCTTCACCTAAATCAATACTTAACCTCTCCCTATCTAACAGTGTTCCCTTCCCTCCCCTGCTACCCCTGGTAACTAACAAAGAAAATTTTCTTCCATAGATAAACCTTTCCTTGGCTTTTACAATAATGGACTAATACAATATTTGTCCTTCTGTGACTGACTTATTTCACTCAGCATAATGTCCTCCAAGTTCATCCATGCTATGCAGTGTTTTGCAGATTCTACATTATTCGTTAGCATTGCAAGGTATTCCATTGTGTGTATGTACCGTAGTTTGGTTATCCATTCTTCAGTTGATGGATACCTAGGTTGTTTCCATCTTTTGGCTATTGTAAATAGTGCTCTGATGAACATGGGTGTGCATATGTCTGTTCTTGTCATGGCTTTCACTTCTTTAGGATATATACCTAGTAATGGAATGCCTGGGTCAAATGGTATTTCTAATTCCAACTTTTTAAGGAATCACCATACTGCTTTCCACAGTGGTTTTACTATTTGACATTCCCACCGGCAGTGTATGAGAGTCCCAGTCTCTCCACATACTCGTCAGCATTTGTTATTTTCTGTCCTATTGAACTTTGCTACTAGTGCTGGAGCAAGATGGCATCTCATTGCTGCTTTGATTTGCATCTCGCTAATGGCTAATGATTGTGGGCATTTCCTCATATGTTTGTTGGTCACCTGAATATCCTCTTTGGTGAAGTGTCTATTCATGTCTACTGCCCACTTTTTAATTGGATTATTTGTCTTTTTGATTGAGGTGTTGGAGTTTTCAATAAATTCTAGACATAAGTCCCTTGTCAGATATGTCATTACCAAATATTTTTCCCAATCTATAGGTTCTCTTTTGACTCTTTTGGAGAAGTCTTTGGAAGCACATAAAAATTTAATTTTGGGAAGGTCCCATTCATCTAGTTTCTCTTCTGCTGTTTGTGCATTTTGAGTTAGCTTGATAGTCTTTTTATGCCATATATTAGGGCCCCTAAATTTGCCCCTAGTTTTTCCTTGAGGAACTCTATAGTTTCAGGTTTTACATTTAAGTCTTTGATCCACCTGGAGTTCATTTTTGTGTATGGTGTGAGGTACAGATCTTGTTTCATTTTTCTGCAAATGGATCTCCCGTTTTGCCAGCACCATTTATTAAACAAACATTCTCTTCCCCACTTAATGGATTTGGGGCCTTTGTCAAAGATCAGCTGACTATAGGTCAATGGATCTAT
>NW_006921609.1:5490488-5501586 GCF_000298275.1 Orycteropus afer afer | reverse complement strand
GCTGATCTCCCTATTGTTGATTTCTAATTTGATATCAGTATGATCTGAAAAGATGCTTTGCAGTATTTCAATATTTTTAAATTTGTTAAGGCTTGCTTTATAGCCTACCAAGTGGTCTCTCATGGAAAATATTCCATGGGCACTGGCAAAGAAGGTATATCATGCTGTTGTTGGATGAAGTACTCTGTAGATGTCTATAAGGTCAAGTTGGTGGATTGTATTGTTTAGCTCTTCTGCAACTTTATTGAGTTTGTTTCCTGTTACTCTATCTTTCAAAGAAAGTGGTGTATTAAAGTCTCCCACTATGACTGTGGAGTTATCTATTTGACTTTTCAGCTATTTTAAAGTCGGACTTATGTATTTTGGGGCTCTTTCATTCGGTCCATAGATATTTATTATGGTTTTATCATTGTGTTCAATTGATCCTTTAATCATTACATAATGTCCTTCCTTGTCCCATGTGATGATATTGGTCTTAAAGTCAATTTGATTAGAAATTAATATTGCCACTCCTGCTCTTTTTTGGTGGCAAATGATATATCCATTTGCTTGATATATCTTTTTCCAAACTTTGATTTTTAGTGTATTTTTGTTTTTGTCTCTAACGTTTTTCTCTTGTAGACAGCATATTGATGGGTTTTGTTTTCTTATCCAATCTGCAATTCTCTGTCTCTTGAGTTGTGCATTTAATCCATTAGCATTCAATGTAAGCATCAACAAGTATGAATTGGTTGCTGTCATTTTGTTATGTATTTTTTCATGGTGTCCCTGGTTTCTTTGTTCCATATTATTTTCTGTGCTGAGCACATTATGTTTATGAACGATGTTATCATTTCCTTTGTTACTATTGTTGGAGTATTTGCTGAATATTTGTGCTTGTCCTCCTTTTTATTGTGATGTAAAGGTTTATCATTTTTCTTTGAGGTTACCCTGTGATTTATAATTTTTTCCCCTGAAGATTAGAACAGTCCATTCTACCTTTCAACTGTCTTGACTTCCTCACCATTTAGAAGATCTGTAACTAGACAGTTTTTTTTCCCTATTTTTGGTTTGTAGTTGTCCTCATTTACCAATTGATGTCTCTGGTTCTCTGTTTACAATCCTGTAAGCTTATTTTACTTTGAATATGTCCATAGCTGTGGTTTCTGGGTTATATCATCTTGTGTGTTAATGGTTGGTTGTTATTTGCTATTTTTGGTTCTCTGTTCAAAAGACTCCCTTTCATATCTCTTGTAAGGTTGGTCTTGTTTTAACCAAGGAAGAATAAAGAATAATAGTAAAAAGGACAAAAGTAATAATAATAATAGTCCCTTAGTTTCTGCTTATCTGGAATTCTCCTAATTTTACCATCATATTTGAGGGACAATTTTGCCAGGTATATAATTCTTGGTTGAAAATTTTTCTCTTTCAGCCTTTTATGTATACCATCCCATTGCCTTCTTGCTTACATGGTTTCTGCTGAAAAATCAGAGCTTATTCTTACTGGTTGTCCTTTGTAAGTAACTTTTTGTTTTTCCCATGCTGCTCAGCATTCTTTCTTTGTCTTTGGTTTTGGTGAGTTTGATGATGATGTGTTTTGGTGATTTTCTTTTGGGTTCTATCCTGTTTGGGGTTAATTGGACTTCCTGAATGGATATATTCTCACCTTTTATCATATCAGGGAAGTTCTCCTCCAACAAATCTTGGACTATTTTCTCAGCGATTTTATTTTTCTCTTCCTGTTCTGGAATTCCAATGACATGTAAGTTATTCCTTTTGATGGTATTCCACTTGAACTTCAGGCTTTCTTCATTTTATTTTGATCTTTTTTCTGATTGATCCCTTTCCAAAGAAGTATTCAGGTATTTGTCTTCAATCGCATTAATTTTGTCTTCAATTGCATGAATTCTACTCCTTTGTCCTTTCAATGTGTTATCTATTTCTGACAATTTGATATTAATCTTTTGGATTTCTATCAGTAGATTTAGAGTAATTTCTAATTTTTCATTTATTTTGTCATTTTGTTCTTGTATTTTCTTCCAAAATTCTTCTAGGGTTTTGTCTGTGTTTTCCTTGGTCTGTCTCTCAATCCTTTGAAGATCCTAAATATAATATTTTGAATTCCTTATCAGGAAGTTCCAATTCTGCTGCTTCTTCGGAGTTGTGTTCTAGGTCTGTATCCTTCTCCCTTGTTTCTACCACTTTATCTTGCTTCTTTGTGTGGACTGTGATGGTCTGTTGTCTCTGAGTCATCATGGCATTGTTGTATTTAGATCTCTGTTAACTGTTTGTGAAGAGCAGCCTTGAGTGAGTCAGGCTCTTCTTGGTGGTTTTTATCATTGGTCTGTTGGTGGAGAAGGAAATGGTGTCTCTCACTCAGTAAGTGAAGCTGCAGGAGGTGTGGGTATAGTGTGTCATATGGGGATTGTTGCTGTCTTCCACTCCATTAGAGAAAAATAACAATTGAATAACAATAAAAAAGTAAAATCACATGGACATAAAATCCACCATGTAACCATGTAATCACACAAGAACATTAACCAAGAAAAGAAAATAAGAAAAAGAACAGGGAAAGAAAGAAAGAAAGAAAGAGAGAGGGAGAAAGAAAAAAAGAAGGAAGGAAAGAAGAAGGAAGGAAGGAAAGAAGGAAGGAAGGAAGATTCCTGCAATATTTGGGGAGAGGGCAATAAGATAAAAAGGTAGAAAATGAGAATAATGAAGAGAAATATGGGGGAAAAAAAAGGAAAGGGGTTAACCACAGAAAGAAAGGGGGAAAAAAAAATCGCAACCAGGAACAGAGAAAAGAAGAAAAGCTGAAAACTAGAACCTGGGAGGGGAAGAATAAAGAATAATAGTAAAAAGGACAAAAGTAATAATAATAGTAGTAGTTTTAAAACAGACAAAAACAAACAAACTAAAAAAAGAAGAAAAAAATTAAGCGAGGGCAGGGCAGGGCACCCAGGCTCTGTGGAAGTGCACAGACTGGGATGGAGTTCCTGTGGGCCCAGAAGGTAGGTGGGAGTGAAGGATAGCCACACCTCTGTTCACCAAGAAGGTGTAGGCTATAAGAGTAACAGGAAGAATGTTGCACCTTTCCAGTTGTCTGGGTCCAGAGTGTTCTTGGGGTTCGCAGCAAGTGTAGCTTGTTCTTAAGTCCCTGGAATCTGGGAGAATACTGTCACTTTAAATATCCAAAACTCAAGCCTCTTGTAAACATTCAAAATAGCTGCACCTCTGGATGGGCAAAAGTCCACAGCTCAGCCTGCCTTCCTCTTCACTACTTCCCCTTTTATTCACTAGCCACCAGAGCAGTCCTCCATGCAGTTCCTGGCTAGCAGTGCCGACTTTTAGGTTAATCCTTAGGTCCTACAGCCACTCGGCAATGTCTAATCCATCTGTGCATCAGGATTGCTGCCAGACAGCAGCCCCACATGACTCCTTTTTTGGTATTTTCATGCAAATTATGCTGCTAGTTGGAGTTTATAATGGAGTGGTCCATTTCTATATCCTTCCCTTTAAGGCTTAGGGGTCCATGTTTATCTTCTGTATCTGTGTTAATTGGTTCCCCTTCTCTTTGTTGAAGAGGGTCTGTGCAGTCTTTCTGCCTATTACACCATCTTACCTGAACTCCCCTTGAAGTTTTCTGAAAACCAAACAATAGTTTAGCTTAATAGGTTAAAAAAAAAAAAAAGGAAAAGAAAAGAAAAAAAAGTCTACCTTGAACTTAAACATTCCCTAGAAAAATCCTGATCAAATTGTAAAATGTGCAGAATAGGATTTCAGATTTCCATGGACTCGACTTTCTTGAGCTTTCCAGGCTAGATGAATCCCTGAAACTATTGCTTTGAGATAATGTTTAAAACGTAAACCAAAAATATCCCCTGAAGTTTTCTTAAAACCAAACAATAGTTTAGCTTAACTGGTAAAGAAAAAATGTCTGCCTTGCACTTTCTACTCTCTTAAGAACTATTCATATGGGATCAAATTGACAAAAACAACTTGAAGAATTAGATAGGAATCTCAGGACTTTGTGAGTTTATATTAAAACCAAAAAAAAAAAAAAAAAAAAATTAAACTCACTGTTATTGAGTTGATTCTGACTTATAAAGACCCCCATTGTGTTTCTTAAGTGGTAAATCCTTATGGAAGTAGATCACCCCATCCTTCTTCCACAGAGCAGCTGGTGGATTTGAACTGCTGACCTTCTAGTAAGCAGCCAAATGTCTTATTCATGATGCCACCAATTCAGAATCAGAGGATGAGAATGGTTGCACAAAAATGAAAGCAATGTCACTGAATTGTACATGTAGAAAGTGCTGAAATGGTGTATGTTTTGCTGTGTATACTGTAACACAACAATATAAAATTATATATAGCACTTTCATCCTCTGTCTTATTCCAGATGGCCTAAAATTTAATAGTTTCTCTTTTGTATCTATTTACCAAGGTTTTGCTTTACAAAGGCCCAAGCAGAATTTTATTATCACAACTTCTTCTAAAGTTATTCACATTCGGTCAGTGTCCCAGGCTGATACTACAAATATAAGTATTACTTTAGTTCAGAAAACAAGAGTACATATGGCTTGGTTTTCATGGAATGTTGTATACCTGGATTGCTGAGCTAATATAGTAGTAGGCAAAGGTTTGCAGATCACTTTTATTGTCAAAAAATTTGGTATAGTTCATTTTCATACTTTGTTACAGAGTTATAATTTTTTCAGCTTTGATGTATAAAAGACATGTTATTTACATTGTTAAATGTCTTAAAATTGATTACTCCTCAAAAGGAAATTATAACTTTGTTCTTTTCAGAGATGCTTAAAAGCAAAATGACTTAAGTTGCTTTCAGAGTACTCTATTTATTTTCTGGATAGATGAAGTGAAAACTACATGTGTATAACAAAATTTGTTTTAATAATTTTTTTCTGGATACATTTTGTTTTTAATGAAGACATTTTTTAAAAAAACAAACAAACAAACAAAAACCCTTTTTATTGTGATTTCTGTGAAACTTTAAAGAGCAATTGGCTTTCCATTCAACAATTCATACCTATTTTCATTTGTGAAATCCCCACAAGTACATTTGTGCAATCCTCACAAAGTAATAACACTCTTCCCACTTCGTCTCTGAGTTTACCATTTCCATTTGTTGTTCTTCCCTATCCTTCCTGCCTTCTGAACTTTACTAGTTGGCAAATGTTGCCTATTTGATCTTGTATGGTGGATTGTTCTAAGGAGTGTGTACTTCCCTGATGTTATTGTTCATATTATAGGCCTGTCTATCATTTGACTAAAAGTTGAGCCACAAAGGTGAGTTCAATTCCAGGCTTGAAGAATGTCTATTGGCCATAATATTGGGGATGAACTTGCTTTGTCAGACCAGTAAGCCTTGTCTTTTTTATTTTTTATTTTCAGTATTGTTACACATTCTTCTCCCACTGTACCAGGAACTTCTATTGTGATCCCTTTCAGAGCGGTTAGCAGTGGTAGCTGGGCACATCAGGTTCTTCTGGTCTGAGGGTCATGAATTATCTTGGTTCTCTAGTGCTGCTATAAAAGAAATCCAAAAAATGGATGGCTTTAACAGTTTATTCTTTTACAATTTAGGAGGGTAGAAGTCCAAATTCAGAGTGCTGACTCCGGGGACTGGGTGAAAACCCCTTGACCTTAGGCTTCAGCTACTCCCCTTGATCCTGGCCCCCTGATGCTGGAGGCTTCTTCTAATTTAGGCAGCTGTTGGCTGCTATGGCTGACAAATCCAAGGTTGACAGATAAAATGGCACAATCCCAAGGCAACATCACAGGCCACTGATTCAAGTCCAGGAACAATTCCAAGATTGACAGGCAGCACTGTCCAAAATGGGCCAAAAAGCTAGGGACCTTTCTCAAAGCTTTGCTATATATACTTGGAGAAAGCCACACTCTAAAGGCAGCTCCTCTTCAACCAATTAGTTACTCATAGCAGATTCCACGATAAACCAAAAAAATCCAAACTCACTGTCATAAAGTAGATTACAACTCACAGTGACCTCTATTGAGTTTCCAAGGCAGTAAATTATTACAGAAGTTGACTGCCCCATCTTCCTTTCATGGAGCAGCTGGGGGATTTGTACTGCTAAACTTCTGGTTAACAGTCAAATGCCTTGGGCAATGTGTCACCAGAGCCCACGGAGGTGATTATAATCTCGTCACAGGGAATAATTATATCCAGCTGTCAAATAGTCAAAACCATGTCGAGCCAAGTTGACACAAACCTTAACTACCACATGAAGGCTGGGGTTCACATGGTCCATTGGTTTTTTTGGATCAATTGTTTCCTTATATCTTTGATTTTCTTTATTTTTCATTGCTCTGTAAAGGAAGAGACCAGTAATTATACCTTAGATGGTTGCTCACAAGCTTTTAGGACCCTATCACACCTTACTAATGTAGGGTGTAGACTGTATTCTTTGTGGATTATGATATGACACTTGATCTTGGTGTTCTCCAAGACTGTGGTTCTTAACTTCAGACCCTGTGACTAATTCCCTCAAGGTGTTTGATATGGCTAAGTTTTCATTATTTTGCCCCCCATATACTCTACTATATATTACATGGATATATTTGCAGCACATGAAGATACATATGTAGAAATATCCTCAATCAAACCTGTATGTATTGGTGAGTGTTTTTTTCCTTCCCATCCCTCTTTAGCTGCAGTGTTTGTCTATGTATCCACTTGTAGATTATGTTTTTTACTGTTATTACAGGATTGGGTATAGTAGTATTTACCTTTTGTTGCCTTTAACTCTTGTGCTCCTCCTAGTGTCTTCCTTTGTCTTGATAAATTTTATGCTGACCTCCCCCTTATCATATATTGGCTTTCCTTTTGTTTTGGTTCTCTAGTGCTGATGTAACAGACATATCACAAACGAATATAAACAATCAGGGATTTATTTGAACAAACAGATTTATTCTCTTAGAGTTTGGGAGGCTAGAAGTCTGAGTTCAACGTGCTGGTTCTAGGGGCTGGGAGAAAGCCCCTCAACCTTGGGCTTGAGCTCTGCCTCTTGCTCCCAGCCCACTGAAGCTACAGGTATCTCTTAGCTCAGGCTGCTGCTGTTTGCTAAGGGGCTGACAAACTCAAGGTCAACAAGTAAAATGGCACAGTATCAAGATTATCAAGCAATCCGGCAAGCCACTAATTCAAGTCCATTAACTCTGGTGGCATAATTCCTAAGACATTTGACTGCTAACCAGAAGGTTGGAGGTTCAAACCCACCAGACACTCTGAGGAAGGAGGACTGGGCAATCTACTTCCATAAAGATTGACCACATTGCACACCCCAAGGAGATCGCTATGAGTTGGAATTGGCTCAATGGCAGTGAGTTTGGTTTTGATTTTTGAAACAGTCCCAAAGTCATCAGACAACATGGCAGGTCATTGAGATGAAGACTTTGGTCCAAGACACAGGGTCCAAGTGCCAAAAAGCTCTGAGACCTTTCTCAAAGCTGTCTTCTTATATTCTTGAAGCACCCCACATCCCTAAGGCAGCTACTCAGCTACTCCAGTAGATTCGACAATGGAAATAATTACTATTATCATCATGGGAAATAACTACATCCAGCTGCCCAGCCACTCACAACCAGGCCCAACCAAATTGACAAACAACTTAACTATGACACCCTTCACCCAAGTCAATATTCATCTACCTTCTAGTTAATGATTTACCCTCCCTTGCCTAATACCCCTGGAAACCTTCAAAGAATGTTTGTTTCTGTATGGAAATATTTTATTGACTTTTTACAGTAATTTGTTGTTGTTGTTGTTAAGTGCCGTCGAGTCGTTTCTGACTCATAACGACCCCATGCACAGCAGAACAAAACACTGCCCGATCCTGCGCTAGCCCCACAATCCCTGCTATACTTGAGCCCATAATTGCAGCCACTGTGTCAATCCATCTTGTTGAAGGCCTCCCCCTCTTTCGTCGACCCTCCACCCTACCAAGCATGACATCCTTCTCCAGGGAATGGTCCCTTCTTACAACATGACCAAAATAGGTGAGACGAAGTCTGGCCATTCTTGCTTCCAAGGAGCATTCTGGCTGCACTTCCTCCAGGACAGATCTGTTAGTTCTTTTAGCAGTCCATGGTACTTTCAGCATTCTTCGCCAGCACCACAACTCAAAAGCATCAACTCTTCTTCGGTCTTCCTTATTCATTGTCCAGCTCTCACATGCATACGAGGCGATTGGAAATATCATGGCTTGTGTCAGGCGCACCTTAGTCCTCAAGGAGATATCCTTGCTCCTCAGCACTTGATACAGTTCCTTCGCAGTTGACTTTCCCAATGCTACACTTCGTCTAATGTTCTGACTGCTGCTTCCGTTGGCATCGATTGTAGAACCAAGCAGCGTGAATTTTACTATTATTTTACAGTAATAGTCTTATACAATATTTATCCTTTTGTGATCAACTAATTTCACTCAGCATAATGTCCCAAAGGTCCATCCATGTTATGAGATGTTTCTCAGATTTACTCTTACTCTTTGACATTGTGTGGTTTTCCATTTTGTGTATGGTATTGTTGTTGTTGTTTTTGTGTGCCATTGAGTCTGACCTGACTCAGTGACCCCTCCTTGGGTTGCGGAGACAGTATCACTACAGAAGTAGATTGCCCAACCTTCCTTCCGAGGAGTGGCTGCTGTTGTTAGGTACTGTCAAGTCGGCTCTGGCTCATAGCGACCCTGATTACAGCAGAACAAAACACTGCCCAGTCCTGCACCATCCTCACAATCCTTGTTGTACTTGAGCCCCTCATTGCAGCCATATTAATCCATTTCATGAGGGCTTTTCCCTTTTTCATTTACCCTCCACTTTACTAAACATGATGTCTTTTTCCAGAGAATGGTTCCTTCTGACAACATGACTAAAGTGTGTGAGATGTAGTATAGTTTATTTATCAATTCATTCATTAAGGGAAACTTATATTGTTTCCATCTTTTTGCTATTGTGAATAGTACTGTTCATGTCATCTAGGCTATATACCTAGAAGTGAGATAGCTGTATCATATGAGATTTCTTTTTCAGCTTGTTAAGGAAGCATCATACTGTTTTCCACAGTGATTGTACCCATTTTATAGTTCCACCAGCAGTATATGTCAACATTTGTTGTTTTCTGTTTTTTTGAACTTTGAGATTAGTGCTGCGGTGAGATGCTATCTCATTGTTCTGATTTGCATCTCTCTAAAGGCTAATGATTGTGAGCATTTCTTCATGTGTTTCTTAGCCACCTGAATGTCTTCTTTGATGAAGTGTCTATGGATGTCCTCTGTCCATTTCTTAAAGGGATTGTTTGTCTTTTTAAAATATTTGTTGATGTGTTGAAGTTTTCTATACAGTTTAGAGATTAATCCCTTGTCTGATATGTTATTGCCAAAATTTTTTCCCAGTCTGTACGTTCTCTATTTAATCTTTTGCTGAAGTATTTTGATGGGGACAAATGTTTGATTTTTAGATGATCGCCATTGTTTAGTTTGTCTTCTACTGTTTGTGTTTTTAGTTATGTTTGATAGTTTATGTATGCCATATATTAGGGTTGCTAAGTTTGCCTCTATTTTTTTCTTTGATGATGTTAATAGATTTAGGTTTTACATTTAGGTCTTCGATCCATCTTGAGTTAGTTTTTGTATATGGTGAAGGATACAGATCCTATTTCATTCTTCTGCATATGAATATCCAGTTTTGCCAGCACCATTTGCTAAAGAGACAATCTCTTCCCCATGTAAGGGGTTTCTGCTCTTTCTCAAAGATCATCTATACATAAGCAGATGGATTTAGTTCTGGGTTCTCAAATCTGTTCCATTGGTTTATGTGTCTGTCATTGTACTAATACCAGGCTGTTTTGGCCACTATGGCTGTATAGTAGGTTATGATATTTTGGAGTGTGAGACTTCCTATTTTGCTCTTCTTCTATAATAGTGCTTTACTTATCTGTGGTCTCCTTCCTTCCCATATAAAGTTGGTGATAAAATTTTCCATACCTCTGAAGAATGAAGATGAAATCTGCATGAGAATTGCATTGTATCTGTAGATTACTTTGGGTAGTATTGACATTTTCACAATGTTAAGTCTCATCCATTAGCATGGAAGAATATATTCTTCCAGTTATGTAAGTCTGTAAGTCTCTTTTTGTTCCTCATAGTTTTCTTTGTATAAGCCTTTTGTGTCTCTGGTTAGATTTATGCATAAGTACTACATCTTTTGAGCAGTTACAGTAAATGGACTTGTTTTACTGATTTCTTTTTCAGAGTTCCCTTTGTTAATGTAGAAGAATCTTACTGATTTTTGCATGTTGATCTTGTATTCTGCCATTTTGCTGAATTATTCTATTAGCTCCAGTAAGTTTTTTTTTTATTTCCTCTGTGTTTCTATGTATTGGATCATATCATCTGCAGTTAGAGATAGTATAACTTCTTCTTTGCCAATTTGGATCTCTTACATTCCCATTTCTTGCCTTATTACTCAGGCTAGGACTTGCAATACAATAGTGAATAGGAGTGAGGATGAAAGGAATCCTTATCTGGTTCCCATACTAAGGGGGGAATGTTTTCAGTCTCTCTCCATTGATAATAATGTTGTCTGTTGGTTTTGTGTATATGTGCTTCATTATGTTGAGGAATTTCCTTTCTATTCCTGTATTCCTAAGCATTTCTATCAAGAAAGATGTTGGATTTTGCAAATGCCTTTTCTGCATCAATCAATATGATTCCATGGTTCTTTTCCTTTGTTTTATATTATCTAATGGATTACATATTGATAGTCTTTCTAATGTTGAAATATCCTTGCAGACCTGCTATGAATGCTATGGATTCCATTTGGTAATGACTTTTTTTTTTTTTTTAAATGTTGGAGTCTATTGGCTGGTATTTTGTTGACAATTTTTATATTTTGCTTCTGATGAACATTGATATATAATTTTCTTTTTTAGTGGTGTCTTTGCCACCATCAGGTTTATGCTTCATAAACTGAGGTCAGTAATATCTCATCCTCTTCTATTTACTGGAATACTTTGAGTAAAATTTGTGTAAACTCTTCTCTGAATGTTGGGTAGAATTCACCAGTGAACCAGTGAAGCCAT
>NW_006921609.1:5485923-5489718 GCF_000298275.1 Orycteropus afer afer | reverse complement strand
CCGAGGAGTGGCTGGTGGGTTTGAACCGCCAGCTTTCTGGTTAGCAGTCAAGTGCTTAGGCACTATGCTACCTATATAAAGAAAAGGCTTGGGAACGGTCTCTACCTTTTTGGCATCCTTGAGCCCTGCATGTAGCTCAGTCATTATTTTGTAGCCTGCCATGCTCTGCTGATCTTGGGACTTTTAATGGATTTGAATTAATGGCTTGCTGCGTGGTTTGGTAAAATTAGGACTATGCCTTTTCACTTGCCAACCTTGGGTTTGCCAGCCTAAGCAGCTAGCAGCTGCCTGAGTGAAGAGATGCCTCTAGCTTCAGTGGGTTGGGAGCAAGAGGCAGAGCTGAAGCTCAAGGTCGAGTGGCTTTCACCCAATCCCCAGAGCTTGGCACTTTGAACTAGGACTTAAAGCCTCCAAAATTGTAAGAGAATAAACTCTTATTTTTTCAAGCCACTTTTTCATTCCACTTCTGGTATATTCCTGTCAGAGTGGCACTAGGAAGACATTATATTTATTTATTTATTTTTTCATTTATATCTGCTAGAGTCTTTATTATTTATTTCTTCCATTAGCTATAGCCTTTTTTTTTTTTTTTTCCTGGTCTTTTTCTAATTGTTGATGATGTTGGGTTAGGGTGTTGATTTTGATTCTTTCTTCTTTTTTGTTGTATGTATTTATTGCTTTAAATTGTCCTCTGTGCACTGCTTTGGCTGTATCCCAAAGATTTTGATATGTTGTTTTTTCATTCTCATTTAATTAAAGAAATTCTTTTTAATTTCATTTTTTATTTCTTCTAATACTCAGTAGTTTTTAAACAAGGTGCTATTCAGTTTCCATGTTTTTCCCCCCCTTAATCTTCCTATTGTTGATTTCTAAGTTTTTAAGTTTCAGTGTGATCTTCTATATACACATGTTGTGTAGTAGTTTGATGTTTTAAAATTTATTGAGGCATGCTATGTGGCCTAACATATGGTCTATACTGGGGAATGTTCCATGTGAGCTGGAGAAGAATGTGTATTTTGGTATTTATTAGATGCAGTGTTCTGTATGTCTATGAGGTCTACTTGGTTGATTGCATTGTTTAGATCTTCTGTATGTTTGCTGAGTTTCTTTCTTGTCATTCTGTCCTTCAGCAAAAGTGGTGTATTAAAGTCTCCTACTATTATTGTAGAGTTGTCTATTTCTCTTTTCAATTCTATTAAAGTTTGATTCATGTATTTTGAGGCTCTTTCATTGGGCACGTAGATATTTATTATGCTTATGTATTCTTGTTGGATTGACACTTCAATCATTATATAATGCCTGACCTTGTCTCTTTTGCTGTTTTTTGCTTTAAAATCTATTTTATCAGAAGCTAATATTACCACTCCTGCTCTTTATTGGTTGTTATCACTTAATATGTGTTTTTCCATCCTTTGATTTTTATTGTTGTTGTTGTTGTTATGTGCCACCGAGTCAGACCCGACTCATAGCGACCCCTCCTTGGGTTTCCGAGGCAGTATCACTATGGAAGTAGATTGCCCCATCGTTCTTCTGAGGAGTGGCTGGTAGGTATGAACCGTCAGCCTTCTGACTAGCAGTCAAGTGCCTTAGGCACTATGCTACCAGAGCTCTCCCTTTGATTTTTAGCTTAATTTTTTTTTCTTTGTGTCTAAGTTGTGTCTCTTATAGACAGTGTATTACTGAATCATGTTTTCTTATCAATTCTGATACTCTTTGTCTATTACTTTGCCTCTTAGTCTAATTGCATTGGACTAAATGAAATTATTGATAGTTATGAATATACTGCTGTTATTTTGCTATATATATATATATATTTTTTTTTTTTTCTGTGTGTGTATGACGCTGATCGTTTCTTTGTTCCACGTATTTTTTCTGTGCTCAGTTCATTTTGCTTACAGATTTTCTTATCATTTCATTTGTTGCTGTTGTATTAGTTTTTAGTGTTTAGTTTCTTCTTTTTTATTTGGCGAGAAGATTAATTAATTAATTATTTTTTTAGATTACCAGTCAATTTATTATTATCTTCCCAAGTTTAAAATAGTGCATTCTATTTTGATATTGTCTTAATTCCTCTCTATTTGGAAGTTCTGTAACTATACTATTTGTTCACTCTTTTGGTTTTGTAGTTATCATTTACAAATTGACATATCAAGTTCCCTGTTTTCAGTCTTAAAGATGTATTTTATTTTTGATACTTCTTTATCTGGGTTGATTTCTGGATGATATTGTTGGAAGTTCTGTAACTATATTATTTATTCCCTCTTTTGGCTTTGTAGTTATCATCATTTACAAATTGACATATCAAGTTCCTTGTTTTCAGTCTTAAAGATTTATTTTATTTTTGATACTTCTTTATCTGGGTTGATTTCCAGATGATATTGTTGTGTGTCTTAATCTCTGTTCTGTGTTCAAAGGATTGCTGTTAACATTTCTCATAAGGTTTGTCTAGTTTTTACAAATAACCTTAATTTCTGTTTATCTAGAAAGCTACTTTGGTCATGTTGTCAGAAGGAACCATTCCCTGAAAGATATTGTGCTTGGTAAAGTGGAGGGTCAACAAAAAAGGGGAAGGCCCTCAATGAGATGGATGAACACAGTGGTTGCAATGATGGGCTTCGGTATATAGCAAAGATCATGAGGCTGTCACAGGACCAGGCAGTGTTTTGTTCTGTCGTATGTAGTGTCACTATGAGTCAGAGATGTTCCAATGGCACTTAAGAACAACAAGAAGAAATGTCCTAATTTCACCATTCTATTTGAGCGACAATTTTACTGGTTTTATAATTCTTTTGTTCACCTTTTTTTACCCCCCTCAGGGTTTTATATGTGATCCCATTGCCTTCTTGCCTGCCAAGAAAACAGAACTTAGTCTTCTTGGTTATCCTATGTTAGTGACTTTTTCTTTTTTCAAACTGCCTTCAGGATTCTTTCTTTGTCATTGGTTTTGAAAAGTTTGATTTTGATATGTACTTGTGATTTTCTTCTGAGGTTTGTACTGTTTGGGATTCATTGATCTTCTTGTATGCATATCTACTTATTTTTCATGATATTAGAAATTTTTTCTTCCAATTTTCTGAATGCTTTTTTTGTTTGTTTGTTTCTGGTCTCTTCCTGTTCTGGATTTCCTGTCACACTTAACTTATTCCTCTGGATCATGTCCCATAAATTTCTTAGGCTTTCTTTCTTTCTTTTATTCTCTTTTCTGAATGTTCCTCTAAGAACATTAAGACATTTGTCTTTAATATCACTAATTCTGTCTTCCATCGATTCAATTCTATCCTTTGCCCTTCGAATACATTACCTATTTCTGTAATTTCATTCTTAATCTTCTGGATTTCTATTTGCTGTTTTTGTATGATTTCTAATTTTCTATTTATTTTGTAAATTTGTTCTAGTATTCTGAATTCTTCTAGTTTTTTTTTTTTTTTTTGTATGTTTACCTTGATTTTTGTGTGTGTGTTTTCTTTGATCTGCCTCTCAATCTTTTGAAGGTACCTGAATACAATTCTCTTGAATTCCTTATCACCTATCTCCAGTAGTAATCTTCCTCTGGAAGATTTTTCTGGCCGTGCATTTTGCTCACTTTCTGAGCCATCTTATCCTGCTTTTTGTGTGATTTGCAGTTGTCTGTTGTCTCCGAATGTGATTTTACTCTATTAATTTATTAGTTGCATGTTGGTTTAATTCTCTCTGATTTTTTTTAAAATTTTTATTGTGCTTTGTGTGAAAGTTTACACAGCAAGTTCATTTTCCATACAGCAGCTCACATACACTTTTTTTTTTTTTTTTTTTTTT
>NW_006921609.1:5456417-5478821 GCF_000298275.1 Orycteropus afer afer | reverse complement strand
AAGGCTCAGGGGTCCAAGATTATCTTCTGTGTCTGTGTTAATTGGTTTCCCTTTTCTTTGTTGAAGAGGGTCTGTGCAATCCTTCTGCCTAGTCCGCCATCTTGCCCCGCCTCCACATACACTTTTTCTCATGACATTTATTGCAATTTCCCATAATGCAATGGCTCCCAGTACAATTCCTCCCCATAGATACTTCTTCCCTATGTCCTTACCTCCCATGTACTCCTACCCCCAAGCTGTCTCCCTGTGCATACACAGCACTTCTATTCTCCCATGGTTGATCTCTCCAAGAAATGTATCTGTCTAATGTAAATATTTAGCACATATGGCTTTCTTTTATTTGGCTGGAAGCCACAGGAGTGGGTTCAATTCCAGATCTGAAGGGCAGCTAGGGGCCATAGTCTCAGGGCTTCCAGCAAGCTCTATCAGGCAATCAAACCTGGTCCCTTTGATTTTTTCCAAACAATTTTGAATTTTATTCCACATTTTTGTCCCAGTCTATCCAGGATCTCCTACATAGATCTCCCTCCTATTGATTTACAGTGGTAGCTGGGCACCATCTAGTTCTTCTGGTTTCATAGTCATATAGACTGAGCATCACATGGTGTACCAGTCTCTTGGACTAATTATTTCCATGAGTCTTTGGTTTTCTTCATTCTTCTTTGCTCTGGATAAGGAGAGATCCATCATTGCATCTAGATGGCTGCCTGAAAACTTTTAAGATCCTAGTCACTACTACCCAAAGTAGGATATGGAACAATGTTTTTGTGTAACATGTTATGCCAATTGAGCTTGATGTCCCCTGATGAGTCTCCCTGATTTTTTGTTTTGTTTTGTTCTAATATAGGCTGGCAACAGGTAGGCGTACTAGTCTAGTCATTACTTTGACAACACTGAGGCACTCACCACTAGTTTCTGAGTAGTTGTGGCAACAGATAATTGGTGCTTATTTGTTCAAATATTCAAAATACATTAAAAATATTATCTCTCATTATGTTAATTGGTGAACTCCATCATTTTTAGATAATGAATTTGCAATTTAAAATAAAGGGCAATTTTTTTTTTTTCCTATATTTTTAGGAATGTGAACATAGGCTATGAAGGTAGCTCTTAGACAAGGATTTCTTTTTTAATTTTTGGTGAACTCATTTCTGAGAAAAGAGAAGGGCTTCTATGTGTGTTTCACATGTTTTTTGGCTTTTTGTAGCCAAGTATTTTCAAGTATGTTCTATAATAAGTGCCTCATTATTTCCAGTTTCTGTTTACCAAAGATGTCATCCAATTTATCTTTCACAGGAATGTTGAGTTTCAGTCACACATGGAAATGTTAGGAAACTGAGTTTTATTTTAGTATTTGTATTGTCATTAAATATATGACAGATTCTATTTGGTGAAGAGTTGATAATAAATGGAACTAATTTGGGCCCTCAAGTTAAGAATGATGGTAAAACAACAATTGATGTGCTATTGATTTTTAGGAAGTTGGTTAGAGAAAATTATAATAATATTTTAGTAAAATTAATTCCATTTTGAACCAAAGTCTAAGAATAATTCTACTACTACTGACAAATTTGTAAGCGTTAGCTATTGTAAAAAGGACATCCTCCTCCTCTGATCTCCTCCAGCTTCATGAAGGAGAAACAGAATCACCATCAGCAGCCCAAAGCTTATTCCTATGACACCAGACATGCTGCCACCCTTCAACCTTTTTACCAACCAACCATCCCTCCCATGGCACTCTCTACTTCTTTGCTGAGTTTGATGAGTTCTTGCAATGACCACACAGCTCACAGACAATAGTTATGATGATGGGGTTTATTAGAGAAGTAACAGGTGACAACTGAGGTTCAGGAACACTTAGAATATAATTCTTTGATAATGACAGGTTCCTCTCAGCCATGCCCAAAGGCCTACCTCTCGTTTGGCCCTCAGCCTTTCAGCCTGGCTTCTACACTACTTGGGCAAGTGTTACAAAGCTCTGTTAGCTCTGCAGACAGGTGCACCCTGGCCACCTGCAAGCCTCCTGCCCAAAAGTAATCAGCTTTCTGGCCCTTCCTCTGTGGAGCAGCTGATAGTTTCAAACTGATGACTTTTCAGTTTCCAGCTGATCACTTTAATCATTATGCCATGTAAACGCCTTGCTTATAGCAATAGCTAGAGAATAAATCTATAATTTTGGAGAAAAACATCTAAACCTGAGGCTCAAATTAAATTTCTTGAAATTCTTTTTGAAGGCATTTTTAATTTTTATTCATTTCAAATTGCTGTGCTAATTTCTCAGGTATTTCTCTATAGAGCTTAGAAAGTTATGCTATTACTGATATGTATTTCCTGAAGGCATAATTGGAAGTTATATCTTGTATATTCAGTGATTTCAGGATAGTATGCTGAGTCTGAACTCCTCATGTGTAAATATTCAAATTATGGTCGGAATCAAGGACTTGAATCTCAGGGCAGATTTTCTGTCTCCAAGAAAAGAAATGGATTATCCATTTAAGAATTTTGGATTTTATATTTTAAGTTGCATTCTAATGTGAATTCCTCTGTCTTGAGCTCTTGGTTACTTTAAGTTTTGTCAAATCCCTGCTCCTTTAAGTCAATTTTGTTTAGTTATACATTTTCTCAAGAATGTAGAGAAGCCACGCTGAACAACTGGACATTTTCTTTTATCCTATACCTCCTCTCAGCTATCAATGCTGATCCAATTCTCTGCCATCACCTAGGCTTCTCACATGTTATGCTTGCCTCCACTAGTGTTCTATAATTGTGGTTTTAAAATCAGCTTAATTAAGCTCCAGGCACTTGTTTTTGACAACTTAAATTTTCATTAGAGTCACATGAAGTGTGCTTAAAGAATTGCCAGCTTTTTCCTATAATGTGTTAAAATATTCTGTTTTAGAATTTATTTGATGACCAATATAACATTAAACATTGGATGATTATGGCAATAAAGGACAGTGGTAGTTCAGTAATAGAAGGCAAAGGAGATAGCCATGATATCCAATTTACAAGGTACAGTACAAAACCACATTATGATTTTAATTTGAATTTCCCTGTTTACTGGTAAAATCAACTTTTGATACATGTATAGTAAATTTGGTTTTCCTCATTAATGGGAGTAATTATTTTTAACTTTTGCCAATTTTTCTGTTGTATTGTTTGTCTTTTCTTATTGATTTGAAGGAAATTTTATATATATATATAAGATACTAATCCTTGGTTAGCTATATGCATTCCAAATAATTTATTTTAACCTTGTTACTTTCTATTTGCTTTATTTAAATGTAACTTTTATTCAATAGAATTATTTAATTTTTATTAAGTAGAATTTATTAAGATTTTATATTATGATTTAAACTTTCTGAAACATTTTTAAGAAATTCTTTCCTACCTTATGGCTTGGTCTAAGGTTTGACAAATAGATCAATGGAAAGGAGTAGAGATCCTAGAAATATACTCAAATCTTTACAGGAAATTTAGCATATCATGAGGGGGAATTAATGATTCAGATTAGGACTCTAAAAAGTCATTACTAATAATGGCATCTCAATGCAGGTATAATGGGACCATATCAATTGCAGATGGGTTAGAAACAAAAACATGAAAAGTAAATATTTAAAACATGTAGGAGAAAATACAGCAGTCATATACAACCAAAAGTTAGAGGAGAATTTCTTAAATACACTTCATAAAGTGTAAAGCATAAGGGAAAATCTTAATAAATTTTACTTAATGAAAATGAAATAATTCTGTTGAACAAAAGTTACTTTTAAAAAAGTGAAAAGAAAATCACAGAGCTAAAATAAAATTACAAGGTAAAAGTCCAACTACTGATCCTTCTTTGTTTCCAAGTTTAGCATTCCAATACCAGCAATTAACAACGCATCTTCATTGCACGTTTGATCAATTTCAGACTATAGCAGTTGATAAAAATCTTCCAGTTTTTCCATCTTTAGCATTAGTAACTGGTACATAAATTTGAATAATAGATATATTAACTGGTCTTTCTTATCAGTGTATAGATATTATTTTGTCATTTACAGCATAGTACTTCAGTGATAGACCTGAAATATTCTTTCTGATAATGAATGTGACACCATTTCTCTTAAATTTGTCATTCCAGGCTTAGTGATGAACTATGAATGTCTGATTCAAAATGACCAATACTGGTTCATTTCAGTTCATCAATGCCTAAGATGTTGATTTTCAAGCATTCCATTTCATCTTTGACAACTTCCAATATTCTTAGATTTGCTTACTACATTCCACATTCAGATTATTAACGGATATTTGCAGCTGTTTCTTCTCGGTTTGAATTGTACTCAGCAAAGATTTAAATTAGGAAAGGTGCTCATCAGTGTTGTACCTTTACACTATACTTATTCAATCTATCTGCTAAACACATAATCCCAGAAACTGGACTATATGAAGAAAATTGCATCAGGATTGGAGGAAGATTCATTAACAACCGACAATATGTAGATAACACAACCTGGCTTACTGGAAGTAAAGAGGACTTGAAACATTTACTGATAAATATCAAAGACTATAGCATTCAGTATGGATTGCATTTCAATATGAAAACCAAAACCAAACCAAATGCACTGCCGTCAAGTCAGATCCTACTCATAGCGACCCCTCCTTGGGTTTCTGAGGCAGTATCACTATAGAATAGATTGCCCCGTCTTCCTTCTGAGGAGTGGCTGCTGGGTTTGAACTACCAGTCTTCTGGTTAGCAATCAAATGCCTTAGGCACTATTCCACCAGACAAAAATCCTCACAACTGCATTGCTAAGTAACATCAGCTTAAAAAGAGATTCAAATTGTCAGGGATTTCATTTTGCTTGGATCCACAATCAATGCTCACAGAAGCAGCAGTCAGAAAATCAAATGACATATTGCATTGGAAAATCTGAAGCAAAAGATCTCTTTACAGTGTTAAAAAGCAAAAAATTCACTTTTAGGACTAAGATGCACCTGATCCAAATCATAGAATTTTCATTCACTTTATGTGTATATGAAAGCTGGGCAATGAATAAGAGTGAAGAAGAATGGATTCCTTTGAAATATGGTGTTGGTGAAGAACACTGAATATACTATCCAAACAAACCACTCACTGCCATTGAGTCAATTCCGACTGATAGAGACCCGCTTTGGGTTTCCAAGGAGGTAAATCTTTACAGAAGTAGATTGCCCAGTCTTCTTTCCTCAGAGTGGCTGGTGGTTTGAATCACAAACCTTCTGGTTAGCAGTCAAATGCCTTAGATACTGAGAAATACAAAAAAAAAAAAAAAAAAAAAAAAAAAAAAAAAAAAAAACCTGTCTTAGAGGAAGTACAGCCAGAATGCTCCTTGGAAGCAAGGATGGAAGATTTAGTCTCACATACTTTGGACATGTTATGAGGAAGGACTAGTCCCTGTAGGGATGTTTTGGTGGCATAGTGCCCAAAGCATTTGAGTACTAACCAGAAGCCTGGTGGTTCAAACCCATTAGTGACTTCATGGAAGGAAGATTGGGCAATCTACTTCTATAGAGATACCACCTCAAAAACCCAAAGAGGGGTTACTATGAGTCAAATCGACTGGATGGCAGTGAGTTTTTTTTTTTTTTTTTTTAAGTCCCTGTAGAAAGACATCATGCTTGGTAGAGAATCAGTGCAAAAGAGAAAGACTCCCAAGGAGATGAATTAACGTAATGGCTGCAACAGTGGGCTGACACATAGCAGCTATTGTGAGGATAGTACAGGACTGTTGTTGTGAATGTTGTTGTATGTTGTTGTTATGTACCATGGAGTCGGACCTGACTCATAGTGACTCCTCCTTGGCTTTCCAAGGCCGTATCACTACAAAAGTAAATTTCCCCAACTTCCTTCTGAGGAGTGGCTGGTGGTTTGAACTTCAGCCTTCTGGTTAGCAGTCAAGTGCCTTAGGCACTATGCTACCAGAGCTCCTATTGAGCATAGGGTCCCTATAAATGGAAACCATCCCTAAGGCACCTAACAACAACAACTGTTGTTGTTATTTGCCATCCAGTGGGACCCAACTCATAGCAACCCCTCCTTGAGTTTCCGAGGCAGTATCACTACAGAAGTTGATTGTCCAACCTTCCGTCCAAGGAGTGGCTGATGGGTTTGAACTGCCAGCTTTCTGCTTAGCAGTCAAATGCCTTAGGCATTATGCTACCAGAGCTCCTAACAAAGCATATTATATAATTCTCCCCATTAGGCTTTTTTTGTCTTAAAAAATTATGTAGATATCCTTTGATCTGTGCTCTTGTATTTGAAATGTTGCATTAACTTTTCAAATTCAAAGAAATTTCCCACTGGGATATTTTCTGTAACATGAACAAATTATTTTTTAAAATTAGGGTCAAATGTTTAAACATTTTAAATCCTTTAAAATGTTTTGCAATGTTGTTGTAATGTTAAAAGATGTTAATTTTTTTGCTAGATACAGAACAAAAATGTTACAGATTGGGTATTAGTTCTATTAGTGGGTCTGTAGATTCTATTAAACTTTTTATGTCCACGTATTGACAACAAATAAGTTAGTTTTTCGATTCTTATACTTCCCTTTTCTTTTTCTTTTTCTTATTGCCCAGGCTATCATTTTTAGAACATTGCTAACTAGAATTCTTCCTTCTTTTTCATCTTTATGAATTTACCAGGTCTGTTTCTAACATTTCCTCACTAGGTATGGTGTTAAGAATAACTTTTGCTATTACTCTTAATTGATTAAAAACATTTCTATTGATTTCTGGTTTAACAAATTTCTTTCTCATGAATGAATGTTTTATCACATCTCTGTTGTGGTTATTATATAATTTTAACTACTGTAACCTGCTAGATTTAAATTAGAAAAGATTATATGATGAGGAACCAACCTATTATTATCAAGGTAATCTCTTAGTTTTAATACATTAATTATAATATATTTTTAAAAGATCATTGTATTTTTATGCAACTATCACGTGCCTTCTACTTTTGTTTGCCAAATTCTCTCTCCTCCTAGGAAATATTTTCATAAGTGCCGCTATGACACTTTTTTACTTTATTTTTTACCACTTTCACAAAAAATATCTTGGGGGGAGGGATTGACAAACAAGCATAGATCAACCAAACCAAACCAAACACTGCCGCGGAGTCGGACCAAACTCATAGTGAACCCTCTTTGGGTTTCCGGGACGGTATCACTACGGGAGTAGATTGCCTAACCTTCCTTCCCATGAGTGGCTGGTGGGTTTGAACCACCAGCCTTCTTCTTAGCAGTCAAATGCCTTATGTGCTATTTGTGTAAAAATATGGCAATACAACCTTATTTTGATCTGTTGGTATTTAAGATTTCTTTCATCTATGCCAATGAAATTGGACTCTGATTTTTTTTTTTTTATTGAACTTACTGATTTTATTACCAAAATGATAATAACTTTGTAAAGTGATTTGGAAAGTTTTCTGTCATCTATCCATGAAGAATGTGTGTCCAACATAAATTATGTGTTCTTTGAAGAGATGACAAAATTTGCCTATGAAACTGAATGATTTGTTGTTAGATTGTTACATTAATTAATCTGACATGAATTAAATTTACAATTGTTGACATTGTTTTTCTTTCCCATTTTTATACATCTTCATTTACTTAGGTATTTAGATTTACATGCTCATTTTAAGTGAGAGGGTTTTGTTATGGGATTTGTCTTCTTTCACTCTCTGTATTCTCACCAGTTTTACAGTTGCCTTTCACTCTCTGTATTCTCACCAGTTTTACACCCACTGGAACTCTAGGTCAAGGAAATGGTGTTCCCAGTCTTCTTTTCCACATTCACATTGGAAACCCATTTTCCCAATCACAGAGCAAGTGGCTAGCTTGGTTTGATGTCTGAATGAAAAACTCTAAAATGCATTGAGTTTAGTTCAACTTACACCTGCCTTAAAGGGAAGAGTATAACTGCCCTATAGGATTTCCAAAAATTTATAAACCTTCACACAAGCAGACTTCCTCATCTTTTTCCCGTGGAGCAGTTGGTAAGTTCACACCACAGACCTTTTGGTTAATAGCCTAATCCTTTACTATGTCACCAAAACTCCTCAAAAAACTACCTAGATACTCATTCATGTAAACCCTGGGCCTCATATGAGTTAATTCCCCAAGCTGCTTCAACTGTAATTTTTTTTGTTGTTGTTGCTGTTGTATTTATATTCTTTTTTTCATTTTGTTTTAATCTCCTACTCAATAAGGAATTTTATCCCAATCTTTCATTTGAAGCAAAGAACATGACTTTCTCTGTTCCCCAAACTTACACAGAAGATCTTTTGTCAGCCCTGTACCACCAGGGGGTGAACACACGATCACTCCTCTTCACTTTCAAACTTTGGGCTTAACCCTTTAGCCTATGTATTGATTTATGTTTTTCTTCTCATTTTCATTCATTACGATTTCATCTTGGTTTCAAACCTGGCTGTGCCTTTTGGATTCTGGAGAAGTACATACCTGATAAAGTAGAGGGTCAGAGAATAAAAGGAAGACCATCAATGAGATGGATTGACACGGTAGCTGCAACAATGGGCTCAAACATAGAAATGATTGTGAAGATGGTGCGAGAAATGGCAGTTTTGTTCTGTTGTACATAGGGGTGCTATGAGTTGAAACCAACTTGATGGCCCCTAACAACAACACTATGCCTTTTTTTTTTTTCCCTTTCTACACTTTATATTGCTTGCTATGTGTTTGAAATGGGAGCTCTGGAGGTGTAGTGGTTGGTGGTTCAAACCCACCAGCCACTCCTTGGAAGGAAGGTTGGACAATCTATTTCCATGGAGATACTGCCTCAGAAACCCAAGGAGGGGTCACTACGAGGCGGATCTTACTCCATGGCAGTGTGTTTGGTTTGGTTTGGTGTTTGAAATGGTAGGAATATGTCAAATCATGAGGGTTGTCCTATCTTGGTTTGAATTCTCCATTTACTAGAATGAAATCTGTATATAGTTCCTTAAAAAGTGCTATTTAATTGGGGTTCCCTAATGCAGTTTAAACAAATTAAAAAATAAAATTAAAAGTAAAGAGGATATTAAAAAGGACTTTACTTGGTGAAACAAAATTTTGAAGGAGACCCAAAATCTGAGAAAAATGATGTATGTGCACACACATCTAACAAGATATTGCAGACCCTCCAATTGGATATTAAGGGAAGTAAACTATTTAGTTTCATCTTGAAAAGGGGTCCACTCAAAGGCAACACTGCAAGGATATCCCATTAGAAAATGCTTGTTGGACCAGGAACTAAAGAGGTAGTCATTGCCCACAAGAACCTTCAAAAGACTCTCATGGGAAATGGCAACAACAGAAGTTACAACTGCACGAATGAAGTAAGAACCTCTTTGTACCTTAAGTTCTTTTATTTTGCTTCTCTAATTCTGAGCCAACAGAGTGAGTGGCAAAAAGATGTCATTGGGCTTACTCTTCCCTCTTTCTTTGTCATTGCAGTTTTCTAAGCATGAGTGAAGCCTAGATAGAAGAGAGAAAAATACAGGTATGCTTCCCTTAACATCCATGATACGTTCTGTGAAATAGGATGTTACATGGTTTGGACATTGTTTGAACACTTGTGTCTGCAAACACGGGGCTCCCAGGTGCACTGGCCAGGGGCTGCTGTGCAGTATGCATATGGGACAGCTCCTGGTGAGCACTTGGCCAGTTCCTACATTGTTATCACTGCCTTCTCTGCTAAGGCAGTTGCAGGGAAGGCCAGCTTGCGTGTGATAACCTGCCAGGAAAAGAAAAGGTATGGACCAAGGGAACCAAGGGTGCTTGAGCCATGGCTGAGGCACCTCTGGTACACATCTTTCCATTGAACCATACCAGGCAAGACAAGGGGACTAGTGGTGGGAGCTGGGGTTGGGAGTTTGGGCTTGAGCTACCATCACTGCAAACAAGGCTTCTGGGCTGTGCATAGCAGCTGGGCAGAAGAGGGGTTCCAACTTCAAGAGGAGGATCTAGCATCCTTGCACTCAGACACCTGGATGCTCCAGCCCACATTTGTATATGTGATCAGACATTGTATGAGCAGATGTTAAGTGACACATCCATATTAGAAAGGACTATAAATTTTAAGTTCTGAAAACAAGCTATGGATCTTTCCAAGATTTTGTCCATGAACAAATTGTATAGGCTCAGAGATACCTAAGTAAAAGACAGTAATGAGAAAAATAAAGTTGTTTTCTAACTGGTTCCTACTTATAAAGAACCTTGTTACCCCAAGTAAGGTGGCCTTCTTGGCTCTAAAGAAATAACCCTTAGATCAATTGAGGTGCTTTGGTCTGGAACTTCCAAGCCACACCTGAAAATTTGTTCTGGCAAACAGGGACGGGCCAGACCAGAAAAAAGTCAATCAGAAGACTGTATCAACTAGCTTCTGGAGGCATGAATTAGCCTATCATGCAGGACTGGC
Source organism: Orycteropus afer afer (assembly GCF_000298275.1). Lineage (NCBI taxonomy): Eukaryota > Metazoa > Chordata > Mammalia > Tubulidentata > Orycteropodidae > Orycteropus > Orycteropus afer. The sequence goes on along the minus strand of NW_006921609.1, from coordinate 5,468,378 downwards.
TGACAAAAGCCCTGAATACTGAGACTCAAACAGATTCCTAGTTGGCAAGACCATCTTCTCTCAGGAGGGTGGCACATCCCTTGGGACATGGATGCTTTGTGTTGAGAATCCTTCAAGATCTTACCCTATGCATCTCTTCATTCATCCTTTTTGGCTATAATAAATCTATAGTTGAAGCTAGGTATACTCTATGACTTCCAAGTTTTCCATTAAATTATTAAACTGAAAGGGGAAGTGGAAACCAGCAGTTCAGAAAGTAAAGGTGTCATGTGGACTCCTTAGCTTGCAGCTGGCATCTGGACAGGATAGTAGGAAATCAGCCCCAAATTGGTGGTCAGCTGGTCATAAGTTTGGGGTGTCATTTGGATTCATCAAATTTGCAACTGGCATTGCCTATTGGGCAGTCTAAAGGTTGAAGACCTTTTGACTTGTGAGCTGTGATCTAGCTCTGGGATAATAGGGTCACACAGAGAGAAAATGCCTCAGGGGTGGCTGGCGATGAAGATGGAGAAGTGGGAATGTAAGGATTGGATCAATGTCCATATTCTGAGGACTGTATTCATCCTCATCCTTACCACCCGCTACCAAATCCAGCTTGTTCAATGAACTTATTCACAAAATTTTCATGTTAGACTCTATTTGTACATTTTCTTTGCCTTTATGCTAATAATGAATTGTGAGAAATCTTAAAAGAAATCAATACTGATTTTGAAATGTTCATGTGTGTACAGACTTTTTGATTAAAACAAAATGTTTAATAAAATCAAACCTTCTAGAATTTAAATTGCAATTCATTTCACATGAATATAAAGGAGCTTAAAAATAATATCACATATGTATAAAAAGTCAAATAAGGGAAATGTAAACAGGCAGCTGTACTACTCTCTGTTTGATTTTAAGCCATTGTAAAAGAATTACTCTGCTGTAGCTCATTAACACACTGCTAAAAAACAAATTGTCATTTTTTCCTCCATTTTATTTGGCCTGATTATGTGTGCTCATAAAATAGGCCTGTTTGCCTTATATAATGTAGAAAAAAGTTCTGAGACGTGTTATTAGCAATAAGAAATTGCTTTAGGTAAACTGTTTTAGAAGTAAACCCATTGCCATTGATTCTGACTCATTGTGACGCTGTAGAACAGGGTAGAACTGCCACATAAGGTTTCCAAGACTGTAATCTTTACGGAAGCAGACTGTCACATCTTCCACAGACTGACTGGTGGGTTCAGATTGCCAACCTTTCATTTAGCAGTGGAGTGCTTAACCACTGCACCATAAGTACTCCTTTTTTAGGATTACTGGGGGGTTATATCCACCACTCATCTGTCTATATGTAGTACTGTGGTAGCTTCTGTGTTGCTGTGATCTTGAAAACTATACCACCAGTATTCCAAATACCAGCAAGGTCACCCATGGTGGATATTTTGGTCAAGCTTCTAGACTAAGACACTAGAAAGAAGGACATGGCCAGGTCTACTTCTGAAAGAACTGACCATTGAAAACCTTTCAAATAGCAGGAAACACAGTCTGATATGATGACTGAAGATGAGTCCCTCAGGGCTTTGAAGAAAGTGCCTCATATGCATGTGAGAGCTTGACAGTGAAGAAGATGACAAAGTAATTGATGCATTTGAGTTTTGGTGTTGGTGAAGAATATTGAATATCCTTCTACCATGGACTGCTAGAAGAATGAATAACTCTGTCTTAGAGGAAGTATATCTAGAATGCAAGGTGTGAGAATGGCCAGACTTAGTCTCACATACTTTGGTCATGTTGTCTGAAGGTACTACTCCCTGGAGAAGGATATCGTGCTTGGAAGTGGAGAGGGTCAGTGAAAAAGCGTAAGACTCTCAACAGAAGAATGACACAGTGGCTATGATTATGGCTCAAGCCCACAACCATAACATAATAGTTGTGAAGATGATGCAGGAACAGGCAGTGTTATGTTCTGTTGTATATAGGGTGGCTATGAGTCAAAGCCAGCTTAATGGCAGGTAACAACAACAAAAACAAAACAAAACAAAAAATCTTACTTCCATCCAGTCAATTCCAATTCATGGAGACACCTAATGGGTTTCCAATGCTGTAAAGCAGACCCCTCATCTTTTTTCCAAAGAGCAGCTGGTGGGTTTGAACCACTGACCTTTTGTTTAGCAGCCATAGGCTTTAACTGCTACACCACCAGATCTCCTTTAACAAAAACAGGGACTTATATACGAGTCCTGGTGGTTCAATGGTTAAATAGCTCAGCTGGTAACCAAAAGTCCACTGTTCCAACACACCAGCTGCTTGGTGGGAGAAAGATGAGGCAATCTGCTTCCATTTTACAGACTTGGAAACCCTATGGGTCAGTCCTACTCTGTCCTACAGGATGGCTATGAATCAGAATCAACTCAATGGCAGGGGGTTTGGTTTTGGGTTAGAGGTTTATATGGAGATGAACTTTTATCACCATGTATATTTAAATAGCATATTCATTTAATTTCACAGCTTTGTTGTTATTATTATTTTCATTGTGTACCTATCTTAATATATTCCCAGTTGTTTCCCACATTCTCCCTGTCTCTGATTTCTTCTCTGGGCCCCCCTTGTGTTTACTTTCTCTAAGTTTTTGATTTATTGAATGTTGTTAGTAGTAGTGATGTAATTAGAATGTTTTTATGAACCTCATAAAACATTATGTTACTAGAGTAAAGGAGTCAGCATATGATTTGGCCCTTCAGCCAAAATCATCTCTAAATTATATTGGACTATAGAAGATTTAGACGTTCTGGTAACATAGTGCCTAAGGCACTTGGCTGCTAACCAGAAGGCTGGTGGTTCAAACCCACCAGCCACTCCTCGGAAAGAAGATGGGGCGATCTACTTCCATAGTGATACTGCCTCAGAAACCCAAGGAGGGGTCACTATGAGTTGGATCCAACTTGACGGCACATAACAACAACAACAATAGAAGATTTAGTAATATCTGATATTTATAAATATTAATTACCAAGATATTATTTAGAGTGAGTAACTAAATGATATTTTGTAATATTAAGGATCTACTTTCTTATTGCAAGATTAATCAGCATAGTCTCTGTTATGGAGTATTTGCCAGCCTAATAAAAATAAACATGAATATGAACATGTAAATGCATAAAGGACAACAGAAGTGCTATAATATGGGGAAAAAAAAAAAACATTAAATGCATGATGTGCAATTTGGCCTTTATAATAAATGTTTTCTTTTAATTTAATTTGCCTGCATTGTTAGGCAAAGTTCTAACATTTTAAGCAGCCTTCAAGAGAGGTAAAAGGAAAAGATTCAAAAGCAAATATTAATAAATAGTCCATAATTACCATTTTTGGTGTGAACTTAATAGTGGGCTGCATAGAGGTTTATCATCTAGAATACCTATTACTAAAACTTGCCCAGTAGCAGTAGGTTGACCTTAATAAGGAAAAAAGTAAATATAATTAATTTACCAAGACATTATACGATGCTAAACAAGTTAAAAATTACAGAATAATTTTGAAAATTTTAAGTAACACTGAAATGTAAATAATTTAATCTTAGTTAATATAATTATTGTTAATGAGCAAAGCGAATTCTATTCACCAATATTATTTATTTTAGTTTAGATTTAAAGTTGCTTCCTGATGAATGAATTGGCTCAGTGTCTACTTTTCTTAGATGTTATTGACTGAAACATGTTGATTAAATTTTGAAGTAAATTAATTACAAGATTCATAGATTCATACATCACCCTTGATATAGTTCATAATTTTATAATATGAAATGACATTTCTCTAGTGTTCTGCAGTTTTCAAAATGCCTTCATAGGCATTACCTCTTTCGAGTTCTACAACAGCAGTAGGAAATAAATCAGTTGCTGTCTAGTTGATTCTCACTCATCGTGACCCCAAGTGTGTCAGAGTAGAACTGTCCTCCATAGAATTTTTAGTGGCTAATTTTTCAGAAATAGTTCTCCAGGTCTTTCTTCCAGGATGACTGAGTGAACTTGAAAATCCAATCTTTCTTTTGTTAGAAATCCAGCTGGTTAAGAGTTTGTATCATACAGGGACATTTAGTAGAAAACAGTGTTCCTCTTTCGTTGTTCTTAAGGAGTCCTGGTGGCACAGTGGCTAAGTACTCAGCTGCTAATGGAAAGGTTGGCTGTTCCAACCCACCAAGCAGTTCATGGGAGAAAGATGTGGTGATCTGTTTCCTTAAAAATTTAAAGCCCTGGAGTCCAATGGCACAGTTCTACTCTACCTTATAGGGCTGCTGTGTGTCCAAATTGAATTGAATTGATGGTACCTTTTTTTTTGCTCTTGGGTCAATTCCAACTCATGGTGAACCCAAGTGTGCACACTAGAACTGTTCTTTAGGGCTCTGACGCTGTTACCTTTCAGAAGCAGATCATCAGATGTCTCCTTTCAGATGCTTCTGAGTGGGTTCCAACTGTCAACTTTTCAGTCAAGGGTGTACTCATTTGCACTATTTATGGACTCCATCCTTCTTTTAGAGAGGAAAATAGTAAGTTTCAGAGAGACTGAAATACTGTGCTAGAGCTCTGGTAGCATAATTCCTAAGGCACTTGACTACTAACCAGAAGGCTGGCAGTTGAGACTCACCAGCCACTCCTTGGAAGGAGGGTTGGACAATCTACTTCCATAGTGATACCACCTCAGAAACCCAAGGAGGGGTTACTATGAGTTGGCTCCAACTCAATGGCACATAACAACAACAACAACATGTGGCTAAATCAGAGCATGCTTCATGTCAAGAGAGGGATTATAGAGTTGAGGTTAAGAGTTTGTGCCCTGGAGTCAGGTGATCCATGTTCAAATTCAGAAATTTATCATTTACTAGTTGTATGTCCTTGGGCAGGAGCCTTGGTGACACAATGGTTAACCACTTGGCTGTTAACTGAAAGGCTTGTGGTTCAAACCCACTGGCTGTTTCATAGGAGAAAGCTGTGACAGTCTGCTTCTGTAAAATTTTACAACCCTGGAAACTCTATGAGACAGTTCTACTCATCCCTTTTTGAGTTGGGATTGACTCAATGGCAAAGGGTATGCCCTTGGGCAATTAGAAATCTCTTTAGGTCTCAGTTTAACTTGATCTGTTGATTGAGAATGACACTATCTTATATTTCTTACAGAGTTGTTGTGCTGATTAAATGAGTTGGTATCTGAAAAGTATTTAGAATTTACTTTGTACATATTAAGCAGATAGCCAATAAATGTATGTTGATTATTGTTGATTAGTACATGTAGAGAACACCAATTAAATATAACATTTGCTTGCATAATTTTACATCACCAGACAGCTAGGCTGCTGATGGTCTGATTTTAAAAATAGATCAGTGTGCAACTACCTAATCAATGACACATTTACCAGAAGTTTGTGTGTGTGTGTGTGTGTATACACACACACATATTTATACTAAGAAGGAAGAAGATATTAAAGGTACTAGAAGCTTGGCTCTGATAGTTATACAAAATGAATTTACAAACCTAATCATACCTGCTTATTTGTGGTTAATCTGCCATCAAGATTGCACTCATGTATTACACTTGAGTAAGTATTCATATTGTTAAAATATTTCAAAGTCATTCAAAGGTGTAATATTTATACCAAGATTTGAAGTAAATAGTTAACTTTTCCCACAAACATATTTGTAGTTCCTGGACAATATTTTGCAAACCTCCAATATATAAAATATATATAAATTTCAGGAAATTGAATTAAAACTCTGTTGCATTAAATTGTTGATTTGGAGCACTAAGAACTTCACTTTAAAAAAGAACTATGTATTTAAAAATACAGTTTACATAAGGTGATGTATTCATCCTTCAATTTCTGTGCAACCAATTTACTAATGAAATCATTTGATGATATATTGAAGCTTCATAGCCATAACTATTTTTGCTCTACCTTGTTGTTGTTGTTAGGTGCCATTGAGTTGGTTGCTGGTATGCATTCCTTCTTTTTTGTATTATATAATGTTTTTAAGTTATATTCTATGTCTAAATTTGAACTCATCAAACCTCCCCAAAATCTACTCCACTTCTTATTATTTCCAACTCTGTAGTTGCCAAGTTAGACACCTAGGTGTCCTTAACCTCTTTCTCAACTCCTAGTACATATTCAATCAATCTCATGAATCTAACTCCTTATCAACTCTATATTCTATCTATTTATTTCTACAATTACTTTCAGGCCCTTAAATTAGTCAATGCCTTTCCACTGAATTACTGAAATTGTCTCCTTATTTGTTTCCTTTTTGGTCTCCTTGTTTTTCATCTTCCCCTTTCTGAACCATTCTCTGTAATTTCAGAAAAATAACCTTTATAAAATGTGTATTTTATTTCTGAAATGGGTATCATACTTAAGAACCATGCAATAGCTTCATTGCACTTAGCATTTCTGGACTTGGACTTCTAAACTCTTTATGATATGACTTTTGGTTATCTCCACAGTAGTAACATGCTCCAGATGTGAATTCCTTTAATATATAATCAAATAGGCTAAAATATTCATTACATCCAGTTTTCTGATCTTAATACAAATGAATTGTTTTATTGTGTATTTACATAAATTAATTGATTAATTTCCATGTCATTATGTTGTTTGGTGAAAAATAGGAAATTGTTCTGCATTTCTCAAAAGAATATTGAAGAATGTAATATCTAGTTAGAAAAAAAATATATAACTGGGGCTTGGATAATATTACATCTTCTAATTTTCCTACTTATATGTTATATCTAACAAATCCTTTTGTTTGCAGATAATAAGGAATTATATTATTATGCTCATGTTATTTTTGTTGTCTTATATATACAGCAGGCATAAAGTGTACTTGCTGGAGACACATGGTCTAGTTGATATTTGAATAACTTAGAATATTCTATTCATTTTCTGAACTAGGAAGATCAATGACTTGTCTTTGATTCTATTTTCTCATAAAATTTCAGTACAGTAGATATTCTCACTGATCATTTGTAATTATATATGTTCTTCTGCATTTCCCCTGATCCTTGTGTAGATGAACAAATTTTAGTGTAAATATAATGCAAAATGCAACTGCTGTCTAGTGGGATCCAACTCCTAGTGACCCCTCCTTTGGTTTCCAAGGCAGTATCACTACAGCAGTAGATTGCCCAACCTTCCTTCTGAGGAGTGGCTGGTGGATTTGAACCACCAGCCTTCTGGTTAGTAGTCAAATGCCTTAGGCACTACGCCACCAGAGCTCCTAGTATAAATATGTTGTTGTCGTTGTTGTTATGTGCCGTAGAGTCGGCCTCGACTCATAGCGACCCCTCCTTAGGTTGCCAAGGCAGTATCACTATGGAAGTAGATTGCCCAACCTTCCTTCCGAGGAGTGGCTGGTGGGTTTGAACCACCAGCCTTCTGGTTAGCAGTCAAGTGCCTTAGGCACTCTGCTATGAATCTCCTCTGAAATTTTGACTGCTAATTCCTTGGGGAAATGAAGGCTGAGGACTGAATGTAGCATAAAATACACTTTGTGGTTGTCTTCACTAAACCAATAAATAAATAAATAACTCACTGCTGTCGAATCATTCAACTCATAGCGACCCCTCCTTGGGCTTCCGAGACGGTATCTCTATGGTTGTAGATTATCTGGTGATGGTGTGTAGACACTTCATAGCCACAAGATTTTCTTAGCTGCAGGTACAACTTGATTTTTAATTTGAGTTACATTTTAACTCAAATAAAATACAACTGAAGGTGCTATACTGTATCTGATCTCATGCAATAGTTAGTGTTCCTTTGAGATGGAATGAAGTTTGTTGGTTACCAATTAAGTCTATTGCAAAACTTGTTCAAAATGTTCTATTACAAAGTATTTTGAATAAAAAGAAAGGAAAAGCAGAAAAAAAAATAACAATGTCTTAGATAATGTTTCTAGTGAAACTTTCATTTCTTCAAAATATAATTAATGATTATTGTTTTCTTATTTTGTGAGTCTGTATAGATAATCCAATGCCAGGGGGTAGGATTATTATAAAGTAAAATATTTTATGATAAACAATTTAAAAACATAAAATTAAAATTACTCATAATCTTATAACCTACAAATAATCATTTTATATTTTATTATTTAGTTCTAACATTTTTACAAGTAAATCTGTCTATCTATCTATCTATCTATCTATATATCTCGACCTGTGATATGCAAGTGACACAACCTTGTTTGTTGAAAGGGAAAATGACTTTAAGCACTTAGAGATGAAGAACAAAGACTACAGTCTTCAATGTGGATTATACCTCAACATAAAGAAAACAAAAATCCTCAAACCTGGACCGATAAGCAATATCATGATAAATGTCAGGGATTTCATTTTATTTGGATCCAGAGTCCACACCAATGGAAGCAGTAGCCAGGAAAGCAAATGTTGTATTGTACTGTGCAAATCCACTGCAAAGACCTATTTAAGGGTTAAGAAGCAAAGATGTCACTTTGAAGATTAAGGTGTGCTTGACCTAAGCTATGGTATTTTCAATAGTGTTATATGCATATGAAAGCTGCATAATGAATAAAGAAGACTGAAGGAAAGTTGATACCTTTGAATGATGGTGTTGATGAAGAATACTGCAAATACGGTGGACTGCCAGAAGAATGAATCCATCTGTCCTGGAACAAGCACAGCTGGAATACTCCTTGAAAATGAGAATGGCCAGACTTTGTTTCACCTACTTTGATCATGTTGTCAGAAAGGATCATCCCCTGGAAAAGGAAAAGTACAGGGTCAGCAAGGAAGAGGAAGTCCTTCAACAAAATGGATTGACACAGTGGCTGCAATGATGGGCTCAAACATAGCAAGGAGTGTGAGGATGACACAGGACCAGGCAGTGTTTCATTCTGTTGTACATAGGGTTGGTGAGTCAGAGCTGAATTGATGGCACATAATAGCACACACTTAGTAAACATGGGAAAATTGTGGCAAATATTATCCTTTTTCAATTAACACAATTACATGAAAATTGTTAAGTGTTCAAAATACTGTTTTAATGGTTATGAAATTGAATATTTAATGGTCTATTGCCATGTGCTCCACAGCTCATCTATCAGTTTGTTGTACAGTGGTGGATTGCATGTTGCTGTGAAGGGGGAGAGTATGACACTGGTATTTCAAATATCAGCAGGGTCCATGGTGGACAGGTTTTAGCAGAAATTCCATACTAAGAAGGAGTAAGAAGAAGGACAGGGCCATCCACTTCTGAAAAAATTGGTGAGTGACAATCTTATGAATAGTCCTGAAACACTGTCTTATACAGTGCTATAAAATGAGCCCCACACATTTGAAGGTTCTCAATATATGACTGGGAAAGAGCTGCCTCCTCAAATCAGAGTCAACCGTGATGCCATAGATGGAGTGAAACTTTTGGGACCACTATTTGCTTATGGGGCACAACTTAAAATGGGGAGAAACAGCTGCAAACATCCATTAATAATCAGAAAGTGGAGTGTACAAAGTATGAATTGAAAGGGAAATTGAAAGTTGTCAAAAATGAAATGGAATGCACAAACATCGATATCCTAGTCATGAGTGACTTTAAATGGATTGGTATTGGCCATTTTGAATCAAACAATGGTATGGTCTACTATGCCAAGAATGATAAATTGAAAAGAAATAGCATTGCATTCATTGCCAAAAAAGAATGTTTCAAGATCTATCTTGAAATATTATTCTGTCAGTGATAGAATAATATCCATACACCTCTAAGAAAGACCAATTAATACTACTATTATTCAAATTTACACACCAATCACTAAGGACAATTGTGAAGAAATTGAAGGGTTTTTACCAATTTTGCTGGCTGAAATTGACCAAAGAGGCTATGAAGATGTATTGTTGATTACTGATAATTGGAATGTGAGAATTGGAAACAAAGAAGAATGAACTGTAATTGGAGAATATAGACTTGGTGACACAAATGATACCAGAAATCTCATGATAGAGTTTTGCAAGACCAACAACTTACTCATTCAAAATATATATATATATTTTTTCAACACACAGAGCAGCTATACACATGCATCTCCCCAGATGGAATACACAAGAATCAGATTGACTACATCTATGGAAAGAGGTGATGGAGAAGCTCAATATCTTCAGCCAAACAAGGCCAGGAGCTGACTTTGGAACAGACTATTGATTGCTCATATGCAAGTTCATGTTGAAGCTGAAGAAAATTAAAACAATTCCTTGAGAGCCAAAATATGGCCTTGATTATACCTCACCTGAATTTAGTGACTATCTAAAGAATAAATTTGCTGCATTGAACACCAGTGACTATAAACCAGATGAGTTATGGAATGACATTAAGAACATCATATGTGAAGAAAGCAAAGATCATTAAAAAGACAGGAAAGGAAGAAAAATATCAAAATGTTTGTCAGAAGAGATTCTGAAACTTGCTATTGAACAGAGAGTAGCTAAAGCAAATGGAAGAAATGATGAAGTAAAAGAACTGAACTGAAGATTTCAAAGGGCAGCTAGAGAAGACAAAGTAAAATATTATAATGAAATGTGCAAAGATCTGGAGTTGGAAAAATCAAAGGGGAAGAATTTGCTCAGCATTTCTCAAGCTGAAAGAACTGTAGGAAAGTTTCAAACCTCAAGTTGCAATATTGATGGATTCTATGGGCAAAATATTGAACAATGCAGGAAGCATCAAAAGAAGATGGAAGGAATACCCAGAGTCACTATATCAAGAGTAATTGGTCAATGTTCAACCATGTCAGGAGGTTGCATATGATCAAGAATGAGTGGTATTGAAGGAAGAAGTCCAAGCTGCACTGAAGTAATCAACAGGAATTGATGGAATATCCTTTGCAAGGTTTCAACAAACAGATTCACTGTGGGAGGTGCTTACTCATTAAAAAATTTTGGGAGACAGCTACCTGGTCAACTGCCTGGAAGAGACTGTTATTTGTGCCCATTCCAATGAAAGGTGACCCAAAAGAGTGTGGAAATTATCAAATAATATCATTAATATTACACTCAAGAAAAATTTTGCTGAAGATAAATTAAAAAAAAAATGATTGCAGCAGTATACTGACAAGGAACTACCAGAAATTCAAGCTGGATTCAGAAGAAGGCATTGAATGAGGGACATTATTACTGATGTCAGATGGATCTTGACTAAAAGCAAAGAATACCAGAAAAATGTTAATCTGGGTTTTATTGACTCTGCATAGGCATTCCACTGTGTGAGACACAACAACTTATGGATAACATTGTGAAGAATAGGAATTCCAGAACACTTAATTGTGTCCATGAGGAACATGTACATAGACCACGAGGCACTTGTTCTAACACAAGAGATTATGTGTGGTTTAAAATCAGGAAAGGTGTGCATCTGGGTTGTATCCTTTCAACATACTTATTTAATCTATAGCCAGAGCAAATAATTGGAGAAACTGGACGGTATGAAGAAGAATACAGCATCAGGATTGGAGGAAGACTCATTAACAACTTACGATGTGTAGATGACACAGCCTTGCTTACTGAAGTAAAGATGACTTGAAGCACTTACCGATGAAGATCAAAGTCTACGGTCTTCAGTGTGGATTACACCTCAACATAAAAAGAAAAAAAAAATCTCTTCACAGCTAGACCAATAATCAGCATCTTGATAAATGGAGAAAAGATTGAAGTTGTCAGGGATTTCATTTTACTGGATTCACAATCAACCCTTATGGAAGCAACAGTCAAGAAATCAGATGTCTTTTTACACTTGGCATCTGTGCTACAAAAGACATCTTTGTTGTTGTTGTTGTTGTTATGTGCCATCGAGTGGGCCCCGACTCATAGCGATCCCTCCTTGAGTTTCTGAGGCAGTATCACTACGGAAGTAGATTGCCCAGCCTTCCTTCCGAGGAGTGGCTGGTGGGTTTGAACCTCCAGCCTTCTGCTTAGCAGTCAAGTGCCTTAGGCACT
>NW_006921609.1:5455471-5456222 GCF_000298275.1 Orycteropus afer afer | reverse complement strand
TACTTCCGTAGTGATACTGCCTCGGAAACCCAAGGAGGGGTCGCTATGAGTTGGGTTTGACTCGACGGCACATAACAACAACAACAACAACAACCCAGGCCATGGTATTCTCAATTGCCTCATATGCATGTAAAAGCTGGAAACTTAATAAGGAAGACCAAAGAAGCGTTGATGACTTCAAATTATGGTATTGGCAAGGAATACTGAAAATACAATGGACTTCCAGAAGAAGAAACAAATCTGTCCTGGAAAAATTGCAGCTGGTATCCTCCTGGGAAGGGAGAATGGCCAGATTTTGTCTCACTGACCTTGATCATATTGTCAGATGGGACCATTCTCTGGAAAAGGATATCATGCTTGGTAAAGTAGAGGGTCAGCAAAGAAAGGCAAGACCCTCAAAAAGAAGAATTAACACAGTGGCTGCAATCATGGCCTCAAGCTCAGCAGGGATTGTGACGAGGCAGTGTTTGTTCTGTTGTACATAGGGTTGCTATTTGTCAGAGCTGACTCGGCAGTACCTAACAATAACAGCAACAACATCAGTGACTGAAATTACTGTTTCAGAAGTATAGTTATCTTAGCTTCTGGAAAACACCACATATATGTCATCAAGAAGACACTAATTTGTAGGTAATATACTAAGGCACCTACTGATAAAGGTTGAAGAATACAGTCTGCAGTATGGATTATATCTCAATATAAAGAAAACAAAAATCCTCACAACTGGACCAATGAGCAGCATCACAATCAA
>NW_006921609.1:5453624-5454566 GCF_000298275.1 Orycteropus afer afer | reverse complement strand
TAAATAGGAGCTCTGGTAGCATAGTGCCTAAGGCACTTGACTGCTAACCAGAAGGCTGGTGATTCAAACCCATCAGTAACTCCTCAGAAGGAAGATTGGGCAATCTACTTCTGTAGTGATACTGCCTTGGAAACCCAAGAAGGGGTCACTATGAGTCGGGTCTGACTTGACAGCAAATACCAACAACAACAATATGTTATAAATCAAGGTGCAATGCACTATTGATATAAAGGGTTTCTAGGGTTAAGATACTTGACTAGAGTCACTGTTATGGATTGAATTATATACCCACCCCCCAAAAAAAAGAAAGAAAGAAAAATGTTTTATAAGTTCTAACTTCCATGCTTCTGATTATAACCCCATTTGGGAATGGATTGTTTTGTTATGTTAATACAGCAAGATTAGTATAGGGTATATCTTGAATTAATCTCTTCTGAGATATAAAAGAGATTAAACAAGAGAGCACAGGAGAGATGAAGTAAGATAGATTCCAAGACCAATGAAAATCTCCAAGACACCAAGAAGCAGAAGCTGAAGAGACTAGGACTTTCTCCAGAGCTTACAGAGAAAGAAAGTTTTCTCCCAGAGGTGGCACTCTGAATTCAGACATCTAGCCTCCTAAACTTTGAGAAAATAAATGTTTGTTAAAGTTATCTACTTGTGACACTTGCAATGGAGAAGCTCAAAATCTTGTTAGAGTAAAGCCATTGTCGACCTCAGAACAGACCATCAACTACTCCTATGAAAGTTTGAAAGGAAGCTGAAGAATATTGAAACAAGTCCACAAGAGCCAAAACATGACCTTGAGTATATCCTTACAACTCGACAATAAGCAACATCATAATAAATGGATGTTTCAAGATCTGTCCTGAAGTACAATGCTGTCAGTGATAGGATAATATCCATACGCCTACAAGGAAGACCCATTAATATGACTGTTAT
>NW_006921609.1:5430679-5451224 GCF_000298275.1 Orycteropus afer afer | reverse complement strand
TGTGGGGCTGGCGCGGGATTGGGCAGTGTTTCGTTCTGCTGTGCATGGGGTCGCTATGAGTCGGAAATGACTCGATGGCACTTAACAACAACAACAACAATAAATGGAGAAATGATTGAAGTTGTCATGGATTCCTTTTTGCTTGGATCAACAATCAGTGCCTATAGAAGCTGCAGTCAAGAAATCACATGTTGCATTGAGCAAATCTGCTGCAAAAGACCTCTTTAAAGTGTTTAAAAGTAAAGATGTCACTTTGAAGACTGAGACTAATGTGTGCTTGACCCAAGCCATGGCATTTTCAATAGCTTCATTGCTTGTGAAAGCCAGGCAATGAGTAAGGAAGATGCAGAAAAATTGATGCATTTGAATTGTGGTGTTTGTGAAGATTATTGAATGTACCATGGACTGATAGAAGAATGAACAGATCTGTCTTGGAGGACGTACAACCAAAATGCTCCTTAGAAACAAAAATGGCCAGACTTAATCTCTCATACTTTGATCATGTTGTCAGAAGGAACCAGTCCTTGGAGAAGGATATCATGCTTGGTAAAATAGAGAATTAGTAAAAAAGGGGAAGACCATCAACAAGATGGATTGACAGAGTGGCTGGGAAGATGGGATCAAGCATGGTAATGATTTCCTGGCTAAGGACTGGTTTATTTTTTCATTCAGTTTTACATGGGGAAATCTTTGAGTTGACAGAACTCAACAACAACTCCTCAGTTAGAATATCAATACCAGGTTAGGCTCCAAAATCAAGTCTTTATTTTTAAAAATTGGCATTATAAGAAAATGGAGGAAGACAACATCAGATTACAAAATGGTGGATGATTACATATATATATAACTGCCAAATTACATCATTACATAACTACCAGACCACTGACAATCATGGTCCACCCAAATTCATATATAACCTAGACTGTAATAGCCAGTGTTACTCTTGCCTTGCACTTCGGTGTTCATTCCTACCAGATGTACTTCATTAGTGTGAAAATGGTCAGATAGTAGGTGTGGTAGCTATCTTTGTGTGTCATCTTGGCTGGGCCTGGTTGAGTAGCTGGGCAGCTGGTGGTAGTTATTCCCCATGATGAGACTAGCAATCAGCTCCATGGTGGGATCTACCACAAGCAGCTGAGTAGCTGCCTTTGGGATGTGGTCTGCTTGCTGTATATAAGGAGAAGCCTTGGGAATGGTCTCTAGCCTATGGCATGCTTGGACCCTGCATGTAGCCATGTCATTGCTCAGCAGCCTGCTATATGCTCTGCCAACCTTGGGACTTACAATGGACTTAAGTTAACAGCCTGCCATGTGGTTAGGTAACATTGGGACTGTGCCTTTTTACCTGTCAACCTTGGGGCTTCTCAGCCTCAGCAGCCAGCAGCTGTCTGAATGAAGAAATGTCTCTAGCTCCAATGGGCTGGAAGCAGGAGGCAGAGCTGGACCCCAAAGTTGAGGGGTTTTCACCCAGCCCCTAGAGCCTGCCACTTTGAAATTGGACTTCTAGCCTCCTGAATTATAAAAGAATAAACTCCTGTTGGTTAAGGCCATCCATTTGTGGTATATTTCTTGTCAGAGTGGCACTAGGTAACCAGAACAGTAGCTTTTTCACTATTGTGTTGTTGCTATGTTAGGTGCCATTGAGTCGGACCCGACTCATAGTGACCCCTCCTTGGGTTGCCGAGTAGATTGCCCAGTCTTCCTTCCGAGGAGTGGCTGGTGGGTTTGAACCACCAGCCTTCTGGTTAGCAGTCAAGTGCCTTAGGCACTGTGCTACCAGAGCTTCTTTTCACTATTGCAATAAATTCAAAATGTTGGATAACAAGACAGTCAATAAGTGAGGAATAAGTGTATCAAGTTCTATTCTTTGATAACTATGTTTGGAAAACAGACAAGTTTCCAGAAATTCAGTTTTATGAATTAGTATATTTAATATCTAAATTTAATAATTGACTTGACCAGAGGCTAAGAATTCATAACTGCTGATTAAGAGTGTTTGTTGTTGTTAGTTGCCATGGAGTTAATACTGTCTGATGATCACCCCAAATGTACAGAGGAGAACTGTACTCTGGGTGGGACTGAATGACCAACTTTTTGCCCTGTGCCACCTCGGTCTTTAAGAAAGGTACAACACGTCAAGTTTTCTGATTGGGGTAAGTCATGCTTATTTTAAGAAGCAGTTAGCTTAACAACAATGTATATTTTATAGCTATACCTGGACTTGTAATTGAAGGGGCAGTTTTACACATCTAAGAAAATATAAGAGCATAGGAATCCACTCAAATGCAACTAACAACAAGAACAACAGTTATGGCAGGAATAGACTAATAGGAGAGCAAGTAAGTGCGGTAACTGGGCGATGTCTAGTAAGGTCTTATCAACTCTTGTAAGAACTTGACGTTTACCATGAAAGGGCTTTTATTTTTAAGGATTCGCTTTTACACTATTAAAAATTTTGAGCAGAGAATTGGCATCATATGATTTATATTTTAACAGCATCACTTTAGCTGAGTTAAGAATAAGAAGCAGAGAAATAAGGATGGGAATAGAAAGTCCTATTGGAAAGATATTTCATTAATCAACATTTAAGATAGTGATACAATGGCCTAGGTAGCTAGTAGAGGAAATGGTGATAAGTTATAAATAACTTTTAGAAAGAGAGCCAAAATTTTTGTTAATACATTCAAGGTAGAAATGTGAGGGGGAAAGGTAGAGTGAAAGATGACTCCAAAGTTTTTGTCTTGAACAATTGGACATATGGAGTTGCAGTCCCCTAAACTGAAGATGGTTATTGTGGAACAGACTTTTGGAGAAGATCAAAATTCATATTTGGACATGTGAGGACAAGTGGCAATGTTCACTTGGCATTTTATTTGGAGTTTAGAATTTAGGAGAGAAATTTATGCTGGAGATATATATTTGAATCTTGTCAGCATGTAGAGAGTACTTAAAGCATAGACTGAATCCCATTACCATCATTAAGCTCAAACCAAAAGCAAACTCATTGCCATCTAGTGGATTCTGACTCATAGCGACCCCATAGGACAGAGTAGAACTGACCCACGTGGTTTCCAGGGCTGTAATCTTTACAGAAGCAGACTGCCTCATCTTTCTCCCACAGAAAGGCTGGTGGTTTCAGACTGTTGACCTTTTAATTAGCAGCCAAGTGTTTTAATCTCTGATACCACCAGGGCCCCTCATTAAGCCCAAGAATTAATAAATAAACAGATTCATGAATTTGAAAAAAAAACAAAAAACATTGTATATAATACTATTGTTTTGTCAATTTAACAATTGGGCAAACAAGTTTTGAAAAGCTATTTACTACATACTAGATGTCTTGCAATCATTTCAAAACCCCATAATCAGATTTTTTTAAAATAAACATGACTTTATTAAAAATATTAACATGAAACAGGCAACATAAATAAGATATAGAAGGCATAGAATGCCATATTTTTTTTCTATACTTTCTGTTTTACATTTTAGGGTGGATTTCATTTTTTTCCCTCTTTCTTATCTCTCCTATGTGCAACACACTCCTATCTATAACATCCCTTAGTTCATGTAGTACCCACAACAATTGTAGAGGCATATATCCTTCCAACTCACATTCCTAACCTCCTTCCCTACCTCCATCCTCACCCTCATTTATGTCATACCTCTGTCATAGAAAATATCACTAGTGAAGTGATTGGTTACTCTACAGCTCCAGTAATAAACCATTTATTCAACCTAAATACACAATATATGTTAGAGAGTGTTTTTGGCTTCATGGGATTTTGGCTCAAATCTAATCCATCATTTGCATGTGTGAGGTTGAGAGCACTATATGAGTTTTTCCTCTTTTATCATTATTAGGTAAAAGATGTTGAGTATAGATGTCTAGAACTGAAAAATCTGTCTAGCAGCACTTAGTTATTTGAAGATATAACCAAGATATAACAATAGACTCGAGCATACCAACTATTGTGAAGATGGCCCAGGACAAGGCAACTTTTCATTCTGTTGTAAACAGGTTGCTGTGAGTCGAAGTTGACTGAAGGGAAGTTATCAACAACAGATATAACCTTATTTCTAGAGTGCTTTGGAATATGTTTCCTCATTAGATCCTCATAAAAATCCATGTTAGGGAGGCAAGACATGTGCATGCCTCATTTATAGAATTTAAAAAGAAAAGCTCCAAGTATTTTTTGTCCTAGTCTTCTTATAGAGCTTCATAATAAAATAAGATCCTAGAGCTTCTTTATTTACTAAATATATATGTAGATACCTGAGTAGTGGGTGCATTCATATTTGTGAATGTGTGTATATTTGAATACATATCTGTATGTCAATATATTTTCTTAAGGTATGGTAATGTATGTAGTGATATCTGTCCAAGGACAAAATTATACCCAGTTTCTGTTTAGGTAACAAAAGTAAAGTGTGTGCAATTGTCTATAAAGAAATAAATTGTCAATTCAAAATTCAAATAATTTGAGTTTCTTTATATAATATATTTTGTTCTTTCAAGTTTTAGTAGCTAAATTATATAATACTAAATACAGTAGCTCAAAAAAAACAAAAACCAAACTCACTGCCGTCAAGTTGATTTTGACTCATAGCAACCCCTCCTTGGGTTTCCAAGGCAATATCACTATGGAAATAGATTGCCCAACCTTCCTTCCCAGGAATTGCTGGTGGTTTGGACTACTAGCCTCCTAGTAGTCAAATGCCTTAGGCACTACACCACCAGAGCTCTGGAATCATAGTTATAAACATATTTTTTGAATTGTTAAAATTGAATGTTCAACATATGTGGAACTAATAAAATAACCAGTTACAGTAGTTTATATTAAAATGTTTACTTAAAGACCAAGATTTCCAGATGTAGATTGAAAAGGTGATAGATGGTATCAACGATAACTTCCAGCAAACCCAGTCTTTATGAAGTTACCGATGAATGTAGCCATTCACTTGAATGTCATATATGATAATTTTAGAAGAATATTCAACTTAAATGTAAATTTTATTTACACTAAATAGAAGTCCCAAAATTTATTCTTAACTCTGTGGTACACTTACTACTTTTTTAAAATTACCACTTGGTGTGAGAAGCAATTATGTGGATTCCACAGTTGATGGACTTTTGAAAGTATTTTAGTTTTGAGATGGGAAGTAACAGATTTTCTTTTAAGGGTCCTCTTATGCTGTGAATAGATCTAATGTCTTAGAAGAAATGCAGTGTTTTAAGATGTGAAAACCACCACTCGTCTGTCAGTTTGTCTCACTGTGCTGGCTTGTGTGTTGCTGTGAGGCTGAGGCTATGCCACTGGTTTTTCAAATACCAGCAAGATCACCATGGTGGACAGGTTTCAGTGGAGATTCCAGACTAAGACAGACTTGAAAGAAGGATGGCGCCATCCACTTCTCAAAGAATTGGCCAATAAAAACCTTGTGAATAGCAGTGAAATACTATCTGATTTATTACTGGAAAACTTTACAAAAAACCCTGAAACATTGTTTGATATAGTGCTGGAAGATGAGCCCCTCAGGTTGGAAGGCACTCAGAATATGACTGCAGAAGCTACCTCCTCAGAGTAGAGTCAACTTTAATTATGTGATGGGGTAAAGCTTTTGGAACCTTCCTTTGCTGATGTGACATGACTCAAAATGGGAAGAAACAGCTGCAAACATCCATTAATAATCAGAACATGGAATGTACGAAGTATGAATCTAGGAAAATTGGAATTTGTCAAAAATGAAATGGAATGAATAAAGATCAATACCCTAGGCTTTAGTGAGCTGGCCATTTTGAATGAGACAACCATATATATATATATATGATCTACTATGCCAGGAATGATGAATTGAAGGGGAATGATATGGTATTCATCATCACAAAGAAAGTTTCACGATCTATCTTAATGTACATGCTGTCAGTGATTGCATAATATCCATATGTGTACAAGGAAGATCAATTAATACTACTATTCTTCAAATTACACATCAACTACCAGTGGCATAGTGCCTAAGACATTTGACTGCTACAAGAAGGCTGGTGGTTCAAACCCTCCAGCCACTCCTCAGAAGGAAGGTTGGACAATCTACTTCCATAGTGATACTGCCTCAGAAACCCAAGGAGGGGTTGCTATGATACAGATCCAACTTGATACAGATCCAACTTGATGGTAGTGTTTTTTTTTTTTTTTTGGGGGGGGCAGTCTGCATTTAACCAAACATGCAATCAAGATATGCTGATTATTACTGGTGAATGGGATGCAAAAGTTGGAAACAAAGAAGAATCTCCAGCAGTTGGAAAATATGACCTTGGTGATAGAAATGTAGCTGGAGATCACATGATAGAATTTTGCAAGACCAATGACTTGTTTATTGCAAATACCTTTTTTCAACAACACAATGGCAGCTATATATGTAGACTTCACCAGATGGAGTACACATGAATAAGATTGACTACATCTTTGGAAAGAAGCCATGGAGAAGCTCAATATCTTCAGCCAAAACAAGGCCAGGAGCTAACTGTGGAACAGACTATCAACTGTTCATATACAAGTTCAAGGTGAAGCTGAAGACAGTTGAAACAAGTGCACAAGAACCAAAATATGACCTTGATTATATCCCACCTGAATTTAGAGACCATCTGAAGAATGGATTTGATGCATCGAACACCAATGACTGAAAACAAGAATTGTGGGATGACATCAAGAACATTATCCATGAAGAAAGCAAAAGGTCATTAAAAAGACAGGAACGAAAAAAAAAAGAGCAAATGGATGTCAGAAGAAACTCTGAAACTTGCCTTTGACTCGATAAAAGAGCTGAGCGGAAGATTTCAAAGAGCAGCTGGAGAAAACAAAGTCAATTATTATAACAAATATACAAAGACCTGGAGTTAGAAAAACAAAAGGAAAGAACATGCTCGGGATTTCTCAGGCTGAAAGAACTGAAGAAATAATTCAAGCCTCAAGTTGCAGTATTGAAGGATTCTATGGGCAAAATATTGAATGATGCAGAAACTATCAAAAAAAGAATTGGTTGATGTACAAACACTTCAGGAGGCATATAATTAGGAACCAATGGAAGAAGTCAAAGCTGCACTGAAGAACAAGGCTCCAGGAATTGACAGAATACCCATTGAGATGTTTCAACAAACAGATCCTATGCTGTAGGCACTCACTTGTCTATCCTAAGAAATTTGGAAGACAGCTAGTTACCTGGCTAATGGACTGAAAGATCCATATTTGTACCCATTCCAAAGAAAGGTGATCCCACAGAATGTAGAAATTATAGAACAATATCATTAATATCACATGCAAGTAAGATATTAATGAAGATAATTCAGAAATGGCTGCAGCAGTATATTGACAGGGAACTTTCAGAAATGCAAGCTGGATTCAGAAGAGGATGTGGAAAACAAGGGATATCATTACTGATGTCAGATGGATCATGGCTGACAGCAAAGAATATGAGAAAGATGTTTACTGTGTTTTATTGACTATGCAGAAGCATTTGACTGTGTAGATTATTAAAAACTGTGGATAACATTATAAGAATGGGAATTCTAGAACACTTAATTGTGTTTTGTCATTTGAACAGAAAGAGTGGATACTGCATGGTTTAATATCAGGAAGGGGTTATGTCAAGGTTATATCCTTTTACCATACTTATACATTCCATATTCTAAGCAAATAATCTGAGAAGCTGGACTATATGAAGAAGAATGTGACAACAGGATTGGAGGAAAACTCATCAACCACCTATGATATGCAGGCAACACAACTTTGCTTGCTGAAAGTGAAGATGACTTGAACACTTACTGATAAAGATTAAAGACTACAGTCTGCACTGTGGATTACATCTCACCATAAAGAAAACAAAAATCCTCACAAGTAGACCAATAATCAGCATCGTGATAAATGGAAAAAAAGATTGAAGTTGTTAAAGATTTCATATGACTTGATTCCACAATCAACATCCATGGAAGCAGTAGTCAAGAAAGCAGACAACATATTGCACTGGGAAAATCTGCTGCTAAAGATCTCTTTAAAGTGCTGAAGAGCAAAGATGTCTCCTTGAAGACTAAAATGTGTCTAACCTAAGCCATAGCATTTTCAATCACTTCATATGCAGGTGAAAGCTGGACAATGAATTAGGAAGACTTATTGGAGGAATAGTTAATGCTTTTGACTTGTGGTGTTGAGAAGAATACTGAAGGTACAATGGACTGCCAGAAGAAGTAACAAATCTGTCCTGGAAGAAGTACAGCTGGAAAGTTCCTTGGAAGCGAGAATGGCCAGACTTTGTCTCACCTACTTTGGTCATGTTGTCAGAAGAGATCATTCCCTGGAGAAGGATATCATGCTTAGTGAAGTGGAGGGTAAGTGGAAAAGGGGAAGGTCCTCAACAAGATTGGTTGACACAATTGCTGCAATAATGGGCTCAAGTGCAATAAGGATTGTGAGGCTGGCACAGGACTGGGCAGTGTTTTGTTCTCTTGTACATAGCATCACTATGAGTCAGAGCTGACTCAACAGCAGCTAACAACAACAACAAGATAAACAAACAAACAAACAAAAAAAAACCCCTAAGATTAGCCCCACTAATTTAATCTAATGCTAATAAGACTTCTTATTTAGATTTGTGTAAATAAAATTACATATATACTTAGTGGTGAGCAACAAATGGAATTCATCGTGTATGTGTATTTGTATGTGCATCTGAAGGACATCAGAGGAATTTTGCTTACAGATATATACTTTAATATAATTTGCTACAACAGACATCAATGTATTAAAATATTTCACAGATGTCTGTTTCTTTAGGTGTTTTAATATTTTCCCCTAAAATATTGAATTTGGTGTTTTGAGCTGTGCTTAGCTATCAGTTTGCCTAAACCCTTGTTAAGTAATTTTAAAATGTTAAGTACCACTTTATTATGTGTGTGTGTTTGTGTATAAAGCTAACAAAACCCACTACCATTGAGTCAGTTCCAACTCATTGTTACCCCCATTGGGTTTCCATGATGTAAATCTTTACAGCAGGAGATTGCTTCAAATTACTGCAGAGCAGCTGGTGGATTTGAACCACTAACCTATTTGATAGCAGCCTAACTCCTTACCCATTATGTCACCAGGACTCCTAGCTCTATGCATGACACTTTATATGCATTTGGTAGATATTTACTTACATAAGGAGGGAATGGATTCTCATAAAGCTTGAAAATTCTCCTGTAAACACACCTTCATCTTGTGGATTCTTATAATACAAAACCAAAAAAAAAAAAAAAAAAACTCATTGCCATCACGTCAGATCTGACTCATAATGACAGCTCCTTGGGTTTCCAAGGTAGTGTCACTACGAAAGTAGATTGCCCAATCTTCCTTCTAAGGAGTGGTTGGTGGGTTTCAAATGCCAGCCTTCTGGTTAGCAGTCAAATGCCTTAGGCACTACACCATACTGGTATTAAAAACACACTGCCCCAATGAATTTCTCACATTCAGTTTTTAAGCTCCTAGTACAACAGAACCCTCCACTCCCATAACAGCCCATTTTACTGGGATTTTATTTTACTTTGTTTATCTCTTTGTAAAATATGAATAAAAATTTTAGAGTGCAAGATTAATATAATATAAATAAGTATTACTTGGAAGTGAAGCTCTTTAGATTGTGAAGGGATGTGATGGTCATTGGTTGACTTGGTGGAGGATTTCAGATATAAGCATTAAGCTAAGGAGCTAATTACCATGGAGTCTATTCTGATTGATGGTGATCCCATGTGTGTCATAGTAGAACTATGCTCCATAGGCTTTTCAATGGCTGATTTTTGTGGAAGTAATCCACTTGGGTTTCTTTCTTTCTTTTTAGAGGCACCTCTCGGTGAATCCAAGCCTCCAAACTTTGCATTAGAAGCTGAGCATGCTAACTATTTGTACCACTCAGGGACTCCAAAATAAGCATCATTATCTTTTATTTTGATAATAGATAATAGATAGGTTCCAGATGTATACAGATCACAACTTGATTAATTTTGGAAAGCAAAGACTTATTCTCTAAAATGAATCAATAATCTCTCATTTATCATTGTGTCATATAAAAGTAATCCATACTAATAAAGTCATGTCCCAGGCACATAAATGGTTTCTTCATTAAACCAACCCAAATCAAAGTCACTGTCATCGAGTCGGATCTGACTCATAGCGACCCCTCTTTGGGTTTCTGAGGCAGTATCACTATGGAGTAGATTGCCCAAACTTCCTTCTGAGGAGTGGCTGGTGGGTTTGAACTTCCAGCTTTCTGGTTAGCAGTCAAGTGCCTTAAGCACTGTGCTACCACAGCTCCATGCATATGAGGTGATTGAAAAGACATGGCTTGGATCAGGGGTACCTTAGCTTACACGTGACATCTTTGCACTTTAACACTTCAAAGAGGTCTTTTGCAGCAGTACTGCCCAGTGTAATACGTCACTGATTTCTTGACTGCTGCCTCCATGGGTGTTGACTGTGGATCCAAGTAAAATGAAATCCCTGACAACTTCATCCTTTTCTCCATTTATCATGATGTTGCTTATTTGTCCAGTTGTGAGGATAGTTGTTTTCTTATGCTAAGGTGTAATCCACACTGAAGGCTATAGTCTTTGATCTTCATCAGTGAGGGCTTCAAGTCATCTTCATTTTCAGCAAGCAGGGTTGTGTCATCTGTCTATAGCAGGTAATTAATGACTCTCCCTCCAATTCTGAGACTGCATTCTTCTTCATAATCCATTTTCTCAGATTATTTGCTCAGCATAAAGTTTGAATAAGTATGTTGAAATGATGCAACCCTGACATACATTTTCTTTATTTTAAACCACACAGTGTCCCTTTGTTCTACTTGAATGTCAGCCTCCTGGTCTGTGTACACATTCCTCATGAGCACAATTAAGTGTTTTGGAATTTGATTTCTTTGAAATTTTATCCATGCATTGTTATGATCCACACAGTTCAATATCTTTGTGTAGTTAATAAACACAAGTAATCATCTTTCTGGTATCCTTCGCTTTCAGAAAAATCTATCTGACATCAGCAATCATATCTCTCATTCCACACCCTCCTCTGGATCTGCCTTAAATTTCTGGTAGTTCCTTGTCAATGTACTGCCACAAGCCTCTTTGAATTATCTTCAGCAACATTTTAGTTGCATGTAATATTAATGATATTTTTGATGATTTCTGCATTCATTTGGTCACTTTTCTTTGGAATGGACACAAATATGGACCTCTCCCAGTGGGTTGTCCAGGTAGCTGTCTTTGACTCTTTTGTCATACTGTTGTGGCTTATGTGTTGCCATGATGCTAGAAGCTATGGCACTGGTATTTCAAATGCCAACAGTGTCACCCAAGGTTTCAACAGAGCTCCAGGCTAAGACAGACTGGGAAGAAGGACAAGGCCATCCACTTCCAAAAAAATTGGACACTGAAAACTTTGTGAGTATATGTATGAGTATCTACATATCTAGTCAGCATTGAGTCAACTCTGATTAATGTTGATCACACACGTGTCAGTGTAGAACTATGCTCCATATTGCTTTCAGTGGCTGATATTTTGGAAGTAAGTTACTAGATCTTTTTTCAGAGGTACCTGTGGGTGGACTCAAACCTTCCACCTTTAGGTTAGCAGTCAAAGGAGTTAACTGTTTGCACCATGCAGGGGCTCCATGCACATATCTTTGTTGTTAGGTGCTGTGGAGTCTGTGCTGATTCATAGCAATCGTGTGTACAACAGAACAAAACACTGCCTAGTCCTGCATCATCCTCACAATTTTTGCTACACTTGAGTCCGTCATTATAGCCACTGTGTCAGTCTGTCTTGTTGAAGGTTTTCCCCTTTTTTGCTAACCTTCTACTTTACTAAGCATGAAATCCTTCTCCAGAGAATGGTCCCTTCTGACAACATGACCAAAATAGGTGAGATGGAGGCTGGCCACTCTTGCTTCCAAGGAGCATTCTGGCTACACTTCTTCCAGGACAGATTTATTTGTTCTTCTGGAAGTCTGTGGTATTTTTAATATTCTTCACCAAAACCATAATTCAAAGACATCAACTCTTCTTCCATCTTCCTTATTCATTGTCTAGCTTTCATATGCATATGAGGCGATTGAAAAAAAAATCATGCCTTGGGTTAGGTACACCTTGATCTTCATCTTTGCTTCTTACTTTAAAGAGGTCTTTTGCAGCAGATATGCCCAGTGCAATATGACATCTGATTTCTTGACTGCTGCTTACATGAGTGTTGATTGTGGATCCAAGCAAAATAGAATCCCTGACAACTTCAATCTTTTCTCCATTCATCATGGTATCACTTATTGGTCCAGTAGTGTGAATTTTTGTTGTCTTTATGTTAAAGTGTAATTCATACTGAAGGTTGTAATCTCTGATCTTCATCAATAAAAGCTTCAAGTCATTTTCACTTTCAGTAAGAGAGGTTGTGTCATCTACATAGCCTAGGTTGTTAACAAGTCTTTTTCAAATCCTGATGCCAAGTTCTTCATATAATCCAGCTTCTCAGATTATTTGTGAAAGTGAAAGGATACAACCCTGATTCACACCCTTCCTGATTCTAAACCATGCAGTATTGCCTTGCTCAGTTCCAACAACAGCCTCTTGGTC
This sequence comes from Orycteropus afer afer, assembly GCF_000298275.1. Taxonomy (NCBI): domain Eukaryota; kingdom Metazoa; phylum Chordata; class Mammalia; order Tubulidentata; family Orycteropodidae; genus Orycteropus; species Orycteropus afer. Next base: position 5,438,578 of record NW_006921609.1, on the reverse strand, counting down.
TATGAACAAATTGCTCATGAGCACAACTTAGTATTCTGTAATTCCCATTCTTATGTCATCCATAATTCATTACAATGCACACAGTAAATGCCTTTGCATAGTCAATGAAACACAGGTATACATCCTTCTGATATTTGCTTTCACCCAAAATCCATCTAACATCAGCAATGATATCCCTTGTTCTATATTGTCTTCTGAATTCAGCTTAAATTTCTCAAAGTTCCTTTTAAATATACTGCTGCAACTGTTTTTGAATTATCTTCAGCAAAACTTTATTGGCATGTGATATTACTGATATTGTTAGATAATTCCACATTCTGTTGGATCACCTGCCCTTGCAATGGGCACAAATATGGATCTCTTCCAGTCAGTTGGACAGTTTGTTTTCTTTCAGATTTCTTGGCATAAACAAGTAAGCACCTCCAGTGCTGCATACAGTTACTGAATCATCTCAATGGGTATTCCACCAATTCTTGAAGCTTGTTTTTTTACCAATTCCTTCTGTGCAGCTTGGACTTCTTTCAATACCATTGGTTTTTGCTATGAAACCTCCTGACATAGTTGAACATTGACAATTTTTTTTTTTGGTACAGTAACTCTATATTCCTTCCATCTTCTTTTAATGTTTCCTGCATCATTCAATATTTTGCCCATAGTATCATTCAATATTACAAATATATGCTCATATAGGTAATGACTATTAGAAAGGTAAAAATTTACAAGACATATCCACTATTAAAGATATATTTTTTCTATCTAATTTTCAGTAAATAATATTATAATGTAGATCAAAGGGACTCTTGGAAGAAAATCTTGATAATTTAAAAATGTCAGATGTTTTCTTGAATAGAAGAAACATCCTGTATCATTGTTCACTCCTTTACCTTATTACACTTGATAAAGTAGTTACCATCTTTCTATAAGTTCAGGTAATATAAGCAAAGACTAGAGCTCTGACAGGGAGAAGAGAATTTATGATTTTGCTATTTATTTAATGTTGTATTAAGAATGTTTGCTTGGATGAATAACTTTGAGGAAAATAGTATAAGAAGCTATATATAAACCTAAGGCATGGTCTTTCCATTCAGTGGTTTAAACCACTATATATCAACATATCTTTGAATAAAAAGGTAGATTTAGGAAATTAATAACCCAATTAACACCATCAACTAGAGGTGGTAACAAGAATGTTCAAATCTAGATAAATTTTACCTAAATCTCAGACACGTATAAATTTAAGGATTTTTGTCGGGAAATGTCACGTGGCTGAAATAAATGAAGAAAATGGAAACAATGCCAATTAGAATATTGGAGGAAAGCCAGAATTCAGTAGTTTAATGATGTGTTTAATATTGTAGACCATGTTACTGTGATGTATTTTATGTCAAAGTTTGGAACATATTTAATCATTTCTAATGATCCTCTCTGGCACCATTTTATAAAATTTTCTTGCTTGAAAAATTTATTTCACCAACACTGACATATCTGTAGGCTTCAAAAAAATTTAATCTATTAAACAGGCTAGTTTTGAATAAGGAGATTTGGTGGTTCAGCGTTTAAGCATTTGGCTGATAACTGAAAAGTCAGTAGTTCGTACCCATCAACCAGTTTATGGGGCAAAGATGGTGCTGCCTGCTTCTGTGAAGATTACAGGCAGAAACTTTATAGGGAAGTTTTACTCTGTCCTGTGGGTCACTATGAGTTCAAATAAACTCCTTGGCAATGGATTTGGTTTTGGTTAGATTTGAGTAATTTTTTTTTTTTTTTAATTTACTATACTTTTTATTCTAAATCTAGTTTAAATGAAGAAATAGATTCAAACTCCAACATGATGTATTTAGAGACATAATTTTGACTTCAGTATAGATTTACAAATGAAATTATAATTATGTGAAATATCTAGGTTTACAAGATATTGCATATTTAATAGGTCTTAAAATAGTTTTTACAATTTAAATATAAAAAGAAAAATTTTAATTCTTTAAATTTCAAAGAAAATTAACAAAATATTCACAGAATTTTAAATTTTAAATGACTGTTTAAAATATAAATGCAAAATATTTTTTATTTTATATTTTTATATGGGAGCTCTGGTAGCATAGTGGTTGGAAACCCAAGGAGGGGTCGCTATGAGTTGGGTCCAACTTGATGGCACATAACAACAACAACAACATATTTTTATATAAAGAAATGATCACACTTAATTATTTTATAACTTTTATTTCATATTCTTAATTCTGTAACAATTGCAAGAGTTCACGATATGTTTCTATTACAGTGAGGTTTATAGATGAGGGAGAGTTTAAAGTAGTTTAACACACTTTTAATCCATGTACTATAATTTATATAGCTATCATTTTAATGGAGGCTCAAAATAGGAATTAAGATCCATAACAGTATTTTCATATACCTCCCCCAAATTAAATTCATCAGCAGCCTCTTTCTAAGTGACAATTTTACAATTTCAATTTCTTTTAGTTAGTGTTTTGTTTTTCTCTTACTATCAAGGGAATTAAGGAGCCCTGGAGGTGCAAAAAGGAACAATGGTGGTGGGGTGGTTAAAATATTCTCCTGCTAACCAAAACACTGGTGGTTTGAATTCTCCTTGCTCTGATGGAGAAAAGTCCGTTTTCATAAAGATTTACAGCCTTGGAAACCCTATGAGGCAATTCTACTCTGTCCTTGTAGGGTTGCTATGCTGCTAACCAAAAGGATAGTAGTTTGGATTCACCCAGAGGTTCCACGGAAGAAAGACCTGGAGATCTGCTTTTGTAAAGACTGTTGTTGTTGTTGTTGCTATGTGCCGTTGAGTCAGACCCAACTCATAGAGACTGCTCCTTGAGTTTCTGAGGCAGTATCACTACAGAAGTAGATTGCCCAAGCTTCCTTCCGAGGAGTGGATGGTGGTTTGAACCACCAACCTTCTGGTTAGCTGTCAAGTGCCTTAGGCACTACACTACCAGAGCCCAGGAAACCCTATGGGACAGTTTTACTCTGTCACATGAAGTTGTTATGAGTTAAAAATTGGTTTGGTGGCACCTAGAAACAACAAAACATAAAAGGAATTGCATGAGTATCTTCTAGAAAATAAACTAAAATGTAGGTATGGCTATGTCATGACAATATCAGAAAAAAAAGGGCCTACTGAAATACAACAGTATATTAATATGCTAGTGTAATTTTACCACAAGACTATTTACTCTATGAATTAAAATGTCTAAAACAAATTGGGAAACTATGACAAATTTATAAGTAGGAAGATTGATTCTGGGAGGTGCCATCCTCTTATTGAGATACTCTGCATGAATTAAAGAGTTTTGCTGTTAAGAGTTATTGATTGTAATGCTGTGTGTTGAACACAAAACATCACCATTTTATAAATTAAAAACTTTCCTAATTCAAACCAGCCATTTAAATTTAAAACTTTAGCCAAAAAGAATAAAATTCTCTTCTAGATTGATCAAATTTAATTGAGTTTTTAATTCTGAACACTGTTGCAACTTGTTTTTGATGACTAATTTGAGGGAAAATATTCAAATGCATTCTAATTACACCTTGAATTTTAGGTGGTGGTATTCACTGCTTTCCTCTAGTCAGTCCAGTTCAAAACGACCTCATGCCCAGTGGAATGAAACTTGCCCAATCAGTTGTATACTGAACTGTTGCAATCCCAAAAAGGGTTTTCCCTGGCTGTTTTTTTTTTTTTTTTTTAACATATATCACCAGCCCTTCCATCTGAATTTCAAGTAGGAATAATTTAATACTTCATATTTTAAAATAGTGTTGATACACTCTTGAAATATTCTTAACTATGCTTAGGTAGGTGATGGTGTTGTTAGGTGCCATCAAGCCGACTCCGACTCATGGAGATCATATGTACAACATAATTGAACACTGCCCAGTCCTGTACCATCCTCACAATCCTTGCTATACTTGAGCCAATCATTGCAGCCACTGTCTCAATCCATATCGTTGATTGAGACAGTGGCTGCAATGATTGGCTCAAGTAAGACCAAATGGGGAGGATCTTCCCCATTTTTGCTGACTCCCTACTTTACCAAGCATGATATCCACTCTAGGGAATGGTTCCTTCTGACAACATGACCAAAGTAGGTGAGACAAAGTCTGTTCATTCACACTTCCAAGGAACATTCTGGCTGTACTTCTTCCAGGATAAATTTGTTTGCTCTTCTGCCAGTCCATGGTGTTTTCAGTATTCTTCACCAACACCATAATTCAACTGTTCTTTGGTCTTCCTTATTCATTGTCCAACTTTCACAAACATATAAGGCAATTGAAAATACCATGGCTTGGGTTAGTCACACCTTAGTCTTCAAAGGGGCATCTATGCTTCTTAACATTTAAGAGGTCTTCTGCGGCAGATTTGCCCAATGCAATACATCATCTGGTTTCCTGACTGCTGCTTCCATGGGTATTGATTGTGGATCCAAGTAAAATTAAATCCTTAACAACTTCAACCTTTTCTCCATTTATTGTAATGTTGCTTATAGGTGCCGTTGTAAGGATTTTTTTGGTTTCGTTGTTTGAGGTGTAATTTATACAGAAGACTGTATTATTTGATCTTCATCAGTAAATGTTTCAACTCATCTTTATTTTCAGCAAGCAAGGTTGTGTCATTTGTGTATCCCAGATTGTTAATGAGCCTTCCTCCAATCTTGATACTGTATTCTTCTTCCTATAGTCCAGATTCTCTGATTATTTGCTCAGTGTACAGATTGAAAAAGTATGGTGAAAGGATACAAACCTGACACACACTGATCCTGATATTAAACTATGCACTACCCCCTTGTTCTGTTCCAAAGATAGCTTCTTGGTCTATGTACAGGCTCCTCATGAGTACAATTAAGTGTTCTAGAATTTCCATTCTTCACAATGTTATCCATAATTTGTTATGATCAACACAGTTAAATGCCTTTGCAGTCAATATGCAACACAACTGCTGTTGAGTCGTATCCGACTCCTAGCGACCCCTCCTTGAATTTCTGGGGTGGTAGTGTAGATCTTAAGGCATTTGACTGCTACCCAGAAGGCTGGTAGTTCAAACCCACAAGCCACTCCTCAGAAGGAACGTTGGGCAATCTACTTCTGTAGTGATACTACCTTGCAAACCCAAGGAGGGTTGCTGTGAGTCGGATCCGACTCGAAGGCAGTGAGTTTGGTTTTTGGTTTTTTATCACTATGGAAGTAGATTGCCCAACGTTCCTTCCAAGGAGAAGCTGGTGTGTTTGAACAGCCAGCATTCTGATTAGCAGTTAAGTGCCTTAGGCATTATACCACCAGAACTCCTTTGAAATCAATAGAACACAGATAAGCATTTTTTTGATACTCTTTGCTTTCAGCCAAGATCCATCTAATATCTGCAGTGATATCTCTCATTCCATCTCCTCTTCTGAATCCAGCTTGAATTTCTGGAAGTTCCCTCTCAATATACTGCTGCAACCATTTTTGAATTATCTGTAGCCAAAGTTTACTTGCTTCTTGTGGCATAGTGCCTAAGGCATTTGACCACTAACCAAAAGGCTGACGGTTCAAACCCACCAGCCACTCCTTGGAAGGAAGATAGGAGCAATCTACTTCTGTAGTGATGCTGCCTCAGAAACTCAAAGAGGGGTTGCTAGGAGTTGAAATTGACTCAACGACATTGAGTTTTTTTTTTTTTTAATGCTATTAAAGATATTATTTGATAATTTTCACTTTCTATTGGATCATCTTTCTTTGGAATGGGAACAAATATCTATCTCTTCCAGTCAGTTGACCAGCTACCTGTCTTCCAAATTTCTTGACAGAGAAAGTGCTCAAGTGTTGTATCTGTTGAAACATCTTAGTGGGCATTTTGTTAATTCCTGGAGCCTCGTTTTTCACCAATTCCTTTAGTGCAGCTTTGACTTTTTTCCCTTCCATACCACCAGTTGTTGACCATATGCTACCTCCTGAAGTTGTTGGACATTGATCATTTATTTTAGGTACAATGCCTCTGTGTATTCCTTCCATCTTCTTTTGATGCTTCCCACATCATTCAATATTGTGCCCATAGGATTCTAAAATATTCTAACTCAGGGCTTCAATTCTTTCAGCTTGAGAAATGCAGAGCATATTCTTCTCTTTTGGTTTTCTAACTCCAGATCTTTGCACATTTCATTATAATGTTTTGCTTTGTCTTCTCTAACTGCTCTTTGAAATCTGTCTAGCTCATTTATCTTGTCATTTCTTCCATTTGCTTCAGCTACTCTCCATTCAAGAGCAAGTTTCAGAGTCTCTTCTGACATCCATTTTGATCTTTTCTTCCTTTCCTTTCTTTTTAATGACCTTTTGCTTTCTTCATGGATGATGTTCTCGATGTCAGCCCACAAGTCATCTGGTTTTTGTTCATTGTGTTCCATGCATCAAATCTATTCTTCAGATGATCTCTAAATCCAGATGGGATGGAATCAAGGTCATATTTTGGCTCTTGTGGACTTGTTTTAATTTTCTTCAGCTTCAACTTGAATATGCCAATGGGCAATTGATGGTCTGTTCCACAGTCAGCTCCTGGTCTTGTTTCACTCATGATATTGAGCTTCTCCAGCATCTCTTTCCACAAATGTAGTTGATTTGATTCCTGTGTATTCTATCTGGTGAGATGTTGTTGTTGTTGTTGTTATGTGCCGTCGAGTCGGCCCCGACTCATAGCGACCCCTCCTTGGGTTTCTGAGGCAGTATCACTACAGAAGTAGGATTGCCCAACCTTTCTTCCGAGGAGTGGCTGGTGGGTTTGAACCGCCAGCCATCTTGTTAGCAGGCAAGTGTCTTAGCCACTATGCTACCAGAGCTCCTGAGATAGCTGCCATTTATCTTGTTGAAAAAATATTTGCAATGCATAAGTTGATGGTATTGCAAAATTCTGTCATGCAATCTCTGGTATCATTTCTTTTTCCCTTTTTAAAAAATTTTTATTGTGATTTGGGTGAAAATTTACAGAGCAAATTCATTTCCTATACAGCAGTTCCTACACATTTTTTCATGACATTGACTATAATTCCCCACAATGTAACAGCTATCTTCCCACTTCCTCCATGTAGTTACCTCTTCCTTGTGTCCTACCCTCCCATTCACTCCCACACTCCGGGGTATGTCCCTGTGAAAACACTGTCCTTCTGTTCTCCTGTGACTGATTGCTCCAAGGAGTGTTTATACCTGATGTAAATGTTCACCCCATATGCCTGTCTTTTGTTTGGCTGGAAGCCATAAGAGTGAATTCAGTTCTAGACCTGAAGTTTAACTAGGGGTCATAGTCTCAGTGGTCTCGCCAGGCTCTGTAAGACAAGCAAATCTGGTCTCTTTTTTATGATTTTGAGTTTTGTTCCACATAGTTTTTCCATTCTATCCAGGATCTCCTGCTCTGATCTCCTTCTGAGTGGTTAACAATGATAGCCAAAGGCTGAGCGTCGCACAATCTACTAGTCCCTTGGACTAATTGTTTTCATGCATCTTTGATTTTCTTCATTCTTCTTTGCTCTCCTGCAAGCTTTTAAGACCCAAATCACTAGTCACCAAAGTAGGATGCAGAACTATGATTTGTATAGTATGTTATTCTGGCATCATTTCTATGAAGTCTATATTTTCCAACTACAGATGACTCTTCTTTGTTTTCAACTTTCACATTCCAATCATCAGTAATCATTAATACATCTTGATTGCATGTTTGGTCAATTGCAGACTGCAGAAATTGGGAAAAATTTTTAATTTTTTTCATCTTTGCCTGTAGTGGTTGGTGTGTAAATTTGAATGATAGTAGTACTAACTAGTCTTCCTTGTAGGGCTTTGGGTATGTGTGTTGGATTGGGTTCTCTAGAGAAACACAAAAACCAGCAAAGTATATATATATATATATATATATAT
>NW_006921609.1:5424188-5425804 GCF_000298275.1 Orycteropus afer afer | reverse complement strand
AATGAATCCGAAAACCTCCAGGGCGAGCAGCGAGCTGCTCGCTCCAGGAAGTATATAGTCCGGAATGCCATTCTTTCAGTTTGTCCCTGGGATAGCATTGCAGGTAGGCCACACCCCTGGGGAAACTCCCCCTAGGCCTACCAGCCGCTTAGAACGCAGTCATGTGATCCATCATGGGACCCACCACTCACAACTGGAGTCCAGCCAAGTTGACACATCTTCAACTATCACAGTATGATAGCTATCACTGACCGTATTGTACCTTAGGATAGATCTTGAAACATTCTTTGGAATGATGACTGTATTACCGTTCCTCTTCGATTTCTCATTCCAGGCATAATAAATTATGTGATTGTCTGATTCAAAATGGCCAATAGGAGTCTATTTTATCTCACTAATGCCTAGGATATTGATCCTTTTCATTTTTGACAACTTTCAATTTTCCTAGATTCACACTATGTACATCCCACGTTCAGATTATGTATGAATGGATGTTTGCAGCTGTTTCTTCCCATTTTGATTTGTGCCCTATCAGCAAATGGAGGTTCCAAAAGCTTTACTCCATCCACGCAAATCATTAATGTTGACTCTACTTTGAGGAGGCTCTTCCCCAGTAGTATTTTGAGTGCCTCCTAGCCTGAACATTTCATCTTCCATTACTATATCAGACAATGTTTCAAGGCTATTAAAAAAGTTTTCCAGTAACATCTCAAACAGTGTTTCACTGCTATTCATATTCTTTCTTTACTTTACTTTTCTGTTTTTTTTTTTTTGTTTTGTTTTTTGTTTTTTTAAAGTAGATAGCCCCTTCCTTCTTCCAAGTTTGTCTTAGTTTGGAAGCTCTACTGGATCTTTTCCACCATGTGTGACCCTGATGGTATTTGAAATACTGGTGGCATAGCTTCTAGCCTTACAACAACATGCAAACCACCACCTTATGACAAACTGACAGACAAGTGGTAAGAATAGGTAGGTTGGAAATAGTTATGAATAGGTAGGTAGAAAATAGTTATTTATGGGAATAAATCTTGCAAACATAAAAGAACACAACTTAGAGCAAATAAATTCATGATTCTTAGTAGTCTCTGATAAAATGACAGTTTCAAACTTTACAATAATCCAGCTCTATTTCAGATCTTTTTATAATCATTTGGCACAATGATAATTTTGTTTAAAAATTACTGTCATATATAAAACAATGAACTTAGGAAGTCTTCAACAAACACTATCAATTTAGCTTGAGGCAGGCATTGAATGTACACATAAAATATAATTTAAAGTCTGTGAAATGTTGAGACTCAAAGATAACATGCCTCATTAGTGTGTTTCTTAGAGATCTGTGACTTGTGGTTTGCACATATAGAGCAGGAGTAATGTTTTGTACCATCTGATAGCTGCAGAAATGTTTTCTGTACTGTCTGGATAGAAGAGGCAATCAAATAGCTTGATTATAATAGACAAGTCAAAAGGACCAGTCACCAAGGATGATGATTGCCTTTTCCATTAACTTTTAGGCTGAGCAAAACCATTGAGGACTAAGGTGCGCCTGACACAAGCCATGATATTTCCAATCGCCTGGTATGCATGTGAGAGCTGGACAATGAATAAGGAAGACC
>NW_006921609.1:5420817-5423953 GCF_000298275.1 Orycteropus afer afer | reverse complement strand
TGATGGTATCAAGTATAGCAGGGATTGTGGGGCTGGTGCGGGATCAGGCAGTGTTTCGTTCTGCTGTGCATGGGGTCGCTATGAGTCGGAAATGACTCGACGGCACTTAACAACAACAACAACAAAACCATTGGATCTGACTTAGTGTCTTGAATGTAATCCTCATGCCAAGAGAGGGATGTTATTGTAGTTAGGAGCCATCAAGGTAGTTCTGACTTATACTGACCCTATATACAACAGCACAAAACACTGCCTCATTCTTACCATCTTCACAATCATTGCCTTCTATGAGCCAATTGTTGCTGCCACTGTGTAAATCATATCATTGAGGATCTTCCTCTTTTTTTACTAACCTCCTACTTTACCAAGCATGATGTCCTACTCCAAGGACTTGTCCCTCCTGATAACATGTCCAAAACACTTAAGATGATGTTTCACCATCTTCGCTTCTAAGGAGTATTCTGAATATGAAGACAGATTTGTTCATTCTTCCAGCAGTCCATGGTATATGCAATATTCTTCATAAATACCATAATTCAAAGGTTTCAGTTCTTTGCTCTCCCTCATGTACTTTCACATGCATATGACATAATTGAAAATACCATGAATTGGTTTAGATGCACCTTAGTGTTTAAAGTGACATCTTTGCTCCTTCCATGCTAAAGAGGTCTATTTCAGCAGATCTGCCCAATGCAATATGACTTCTGATTTTTTCTTGGCTGATGATTTTGTTCAAAATCATGGGTGTTGAATGTAAATCCAGGAAAAATGAAATCCTTGACAACTTCAATCATTTTTCTATTTAATATGATGGTGTAATCCGTTCTGAGGCAGTGATCTTTAATTTTCATTGGTAAATCCTGCAAGTACTCTTTGCTTTCAGCAGTCAAACTTGTATCATCTGCATATTGCAGGTTGTTAATGTATCTTTCTCCAATCCTAATGCTGCTTTCTTCTTCATATAGTATAGTTTCTGGGATTATTTGCTCAGAATAGAGATTGAATAAGTAATAAAAGGACGCAACCCTGAGACACATTTTCCACAAAGTATCTTTATGTTATGTTTAACTCAAAATGAGAAGAAATGAGAAAATGCAAGTATCTATTAATAACAAGGATGTGGAAATGTAAAAAAGTATGAACCTAGGAAAATTGGAAGCTGTCAAAAAATGAAATGGAATACTTGAAGATTGATATCCTAAGCATTATGAACTGACATGGACTGGTATTTGGCATATTGAGTCAGACAAACATATAGTCTGCTATGCCAGGAATGACAAATTGAAGAGGAACAGTGTCACATTAATTGTCAAAAAGAACATTTCAAGATCTGTCCTGGAGTACAGTGCTGTCAGGGATAGGATAATATACTTGCATAGAAGACCAATTAATAAATACTATTATTCAAATTTACATACCAATCAGTAATACCAAAGATAAAAAATTGAAGATTTTTACCAACTTCTGTAGTCTGAAATTGATCAAACATTCAATCAAGATGTATTAACTAACTACTCATGATTGGAATGTGAAAGTTAAAAACAAAGAAAAAGGATTAGTACTTGGAAAATATGTCCTTGATGATAGAAATGATGCTGGAAGTTGCATAATAGAATTTTGCAAGACCAACAACTTATTCATTGCAAATATCTCCTTTCAACAACACAAACTGACAGTATATATGTGGACCTCACCAGATGGATACACAAGAATCAAATCAATTACATCTGTGGAAAGAGATGATGGTCAACATTATCATTCAGATTAACACCAGGCGCCAACTGTAGAACAGACCATCAATTCCTCATACGCAAATTAAAACAAGTTCACAAAAGTCAAAGTAAGACCTTGAGTATATTCCATCTGCATTTAGAGACCATCTCAAGAATAGAACTTTATAGACTTCACACACAAAAATACAAGGGTTGTAAAAAATTAATGGGTCATAAAGTATTAGTTATTACTGAAGCTACCATTCACCACACGGAAAAGCCTTATGATCAAATATTTATATACTTGTAGATAAGATCTTTTCTTTATTATGTAAGCCATATATATTCAAATCTTTCAAGCAGAAAATTCAGTCAAGTGAGATCCATTGATAGTATGAGTTCAAAGTTAGCGTGCAAATGAAAATCATTGCTGCATCATCTCTCTCAGTTCCCCAGTGGACATTAGACCACTCAAAATGTGTCACATAATTTACAGTCCCTTGATAGTAACTGAATATACACATTGAGAGTGCACTGGCAGAACACTTAAGGAAGATTGAATGCAGGAGGGCCTGCTTATGTTATTTTTGGCTCCACTCTGTTTTTTGCTTTTTTTTTTCTTGATAAAAATTTCAGTCTGGTTGTTTCATCCTATCCAAACAAAAGCTTTGGGAAAAGAGATTAAAACAACCTCAAAGAATTTGTGCATTTTAACTCTCAGAGACACCAGGTATTATAATGTAAGGAGAAGACAGAAGAAAGACAAAACAAACTCTGCAATTTACTAAAGTAATTTATCAGCTGCAAGAATAGTAGAGTTAAGAAATATAAGAAAAATTACTTTGGAACTGTTTAGATATGCAGATGGATACTTTTCAAGATTTAAGTGAATATTGCTATTTTAATATTTAGTAAGTCTATTAATATATAGTTAAAAGAGGATATAACTTTGCTGGTAAATGTGTGAAATTATTGAAATAATTTTTTCTTTAAAAATAATTATTCAAAATCTCTGCATTTTGTGTATGATTTTTTTGTGTATGATTTTTAAGATATTTTTAATCCTCAGTGATGTATTTTATGAAAGGTCATTCTTTAAATAATTTGTCTGTCATAAAGCATAGAATCTCTCTAGGTAGTAACCTTTAATATTTAAGAGACTACAGATCAAAGCAGTAAGGATTTCATCCTGATTTTATCAAGACTACCACATATTACAAACATGTCATGGGAAAATTGGATCTGACAGAAACTGCTATTTGAAAATCATCTTTTTCCCCTTTTTATTCTTCTTCCCTTCTTTTTTATAATTTTTTTAAGCATGTTTTCAGAGTCCAGTAAAGATTCTCCATTGTCCCATGGACCTCTATTTTCTCTCTCCCTCTCTTTATATATATATATATATATATATATATATATTTTTT
>NW_006921609.1:5390877-5420717 GCF_000298275.1 Orycteropus afer afer | reverse complement strand
ATTAACTTTTTCTGTTCACTAAGATGTACTTGGGAGCTCTGGTGGTTTAGTACCTAAGGCATTTGACTACTAACCAGAAGGCTAGCAGTTCAGCAGTTCAAACCCACCAGCCACTCCCCGGAAGGAAGACAGGGCAACTGCATTTTATTGAGACCAAGTCTGTGGAAAATAAAAGTAGCTAACAGGGATATGCTTATCATGTGACTATTTTTCCACCCTGAAGTTGAGTGAGAATGTGCACAAATAATTTATTTAATAATAATCCAAGCTTATTTCATTTTTTGCATAGGCATAATTCCTCTATTTAAGATATTTTGTAGGGCCTTCAGCTTGCTAAAAATACAATATATATACAAATGATTTTTTAAGACCAAGAATTCTTTTATTCTAATACTTAATAGGTAGAAAATTATACATTAAAAAGAAAATTTTTTATCTTTGGAAACATTTTAGATAACACAAAAGCCAACCTCTGAGATTTCAATAGTGACTTTGTATTTCACTTATTCATGATCTCTGTTTTTCTTGCTTACTTACCTTCACTTTACTCTCATTTTTTTTTCTGATCTCCTTATTTTAATTCTCTGTGAAGCTCTTGCTTTACTGTTTTTCCTTCTTAATAACTCTTTTTCTCCCTAAACTACTTCTCTCAAGTCTTTTATGATAGTTGTTAATCTCTATGTCAACATCAGAAATTGCTGAATGTGGCATCAAACCCACTGCCTTTGAGTCAGTTTTTTCTCATAATGACCCAACAGGGCCGAATAGAACTTCTCTGTAGGGTTTCTATGGTTGTAAATCTTTATGGAAGCACACTATCTCATCTTTCCCCCACATAGAGGCTGATAGGTTTGCACTGCCAAACCTTTTGTTAGCTGCCCAATGCTTAAACCACAGCACAACCATGTTATTGTTTTTAAGTGCTGCCAAATTGGCTCCAACTCATAGCGAGGCTATGTACATCACAATGAAACATTGCCTTGTCCTGCACCATTCTCACAATCCTTGCTATGCTTGTGCCCATTGTTGTAGCCACTGTGCCAATCCATCTCATGGAGGGCTTTCCCCTTTTTTATTGACCCTTCACTTTACCAAGCATGACATCCTTCTCCAGGGAATGATCCCTTCTGACAACATGACCAAAGTATGTGAGGTGTAGTCTGGCCATTCTCACTTCTAAGGAGCATTCTAGCTGTACTTCTTTCAGGACAGATTGGTTAGCTCTTCTGGCTGTCCATGGAATTTTCAGTATTCTTCACCAATACTATAATTCAGAGGCATCAACTCTTCTTCTTCATCGTCTAGCTTTCACATGCTTGGGGGCAATTGAAAACACCATGGCTTTGGTTAGGTGCACCTTTGTCTTCAAACTGACATCTTTGCTCCTTCAAACTTTAAAGAGATCTTTTGCAGTAGATTTTCCCAGTGTAGTACAACCTCTGATTTCTCGACTGCTGCTTCCATGGATGTTGATTGTGGATCCAAGTAAAATGAAATCCCTGACAACTTCAATCTTTTCTCCATTTATTCTTGATTATTATTTACTGATCCAGTTGTGAGGAGTATATTTTCTTGATGTTGAGATGTAATCTATACTGAATGCAATCATCTTTGATCTACATCGGTAAGTGCTTCAAGTCATCTTCACTTTCATCAAGCAAGGCTATGTCACCTGCATATCTCAGGTAGTTAATGAATATTCCTCCAATCCTAATGCTGCATTCCTCTTCATATAGTCCATCTTCTTGGGTTATTTTCTCAGCATACAGATTGAATAAGTATGGTGAAAGGATACAATCCTGTTGTACACCATACCTAATTGTAAAATATGCAGTATTACCTTGTTCTGTTCATATGGCAGCCTCTTGGTCCATGTACAGGTTCCTCATGATCACAAAGGTTCTGGAATGTCATCCCACCAGTCTGGTCATTGATGTTCAGTGCATCAAATCTGTTCTTCAGATGGTCTCTAAATTCAGGTGGGCTATAATCAGGGTTGTACTTTGGCTTTCATTGACTTGTTTTAATTTTCTTTAGTTACAATTTGAACTTGCATAGGAGTAATTGATGGTTTGTCCAGAGTCAGCTTTTGGCCATATTTTGAACGATAATATTGAGCTTTTCAATTGCCTCTTTCCACAGATATAGTTTATTTGATTCCTGTGTATTCTATCTGGCAAAGTCCATGTATATAGCACCATTTATGTTGAAAAAGGTATTTGCAATGACCAAATCATTGGTCTTGCAAAATTGTATCTTGAGATTTTCAGTGTCATTTCTATCACTAAGGTCATATTTGCCAACTACCTATGCTTCTTTGTTTCCAACTTTCACATTCTAGTCACCAGTAATAGTCAGTATACCTTGTACTGTAGTAAACATTTTTAAATGTATTACTTTGCTTTTCATAACAACAACAAAAACAATCACAGCCTTGTTTTTATGGTACTTGTCAGGCACTGGTTATGGTATTTATCATTTTATGTATGCTATCCATGTGTTGTTATTATCATCAAGTCAACTCCAATTCGTGGTGACTTGTGTACAACAGAATGTTGCCTAGTCCTCTGTCATCTTCATGATTGCCGACATATTCAAGTCCATCATTTTGGTTAATATGCCAATCCATATAATCAAGATTCTGTCATATCATTCTTGGCCCTCTACTTCATCATACATGATGTCCTCCTCTAGTAAATGTTCCCCCCTGATGTTTCCAAATGAAGCAAGTGGGACAATGTTCTGTTGTGATCCATTAGACTTTTATTTTATAATTTTGGAAGTAGATTATCGGACCTTTTTTCCTCTTCTGTCTTCATCTGTAAGCTCTGCCAAAACGCATCCACTAGGGATTACCCTTCTGGTATTCAAAATGTCAGTGGGATACCTTCCAACATCACAGCAATACATAAGCTACCATAGTACAATGAAGTCACAGACAGATAGTAGACCTATGTATAATTCGTAATAATTAAAGACATTACGAATAGAAAAGTTTTCAGAATTTTTTTCTTTTAGCAAGTCAGGCTTTGTGAATAATGTGAGAAGATAAAGCAGGCTATGGTACTTAAGGTTGTGTGTCAACCTGGCTTGGCTGTGGTTTTGAGTGACTTGGCAGATGGATGTGGTTATTACCCATGATAAGACTGTAATCACCTCCATGGCGGAATCTGCTGTGAGAAGCTAAGTGGTTGAAAGGGAGTTACCTTAGCACTGTGACCTGCTTCTCATGTATAAGTAGAAGCTTTGAGGAAGGTCTCTAGCTTTCTGACATATTTTGGAGCATGGTCCTGCTGACTTGTGATTGTGCCATTTTACCTGCTGACCTTGGATTTTTCAGCCTCAGCAGCCAGCAGTGCATGAGTTATGAGAATCCTCCAGCTCCAGTGGGCCTGGAACAAGAGGCAGGGATGAAATCTGAGGTTAAGGGTCCTTCATCCAGCCCCTAAAGCCAGCATTGTGAATTCAGACTTCTAGCCTCCAAAACTATAAGAGAATAAATTCCTGTTTGATAAAGTCATCCACTGTGGTATGCCTATTATAGAACCACTAGAGAACTAAGACACAAAGCCAGTGAAAGCAAGGCTGAATGCAACTGTAAAAGCAAATACAAAAATAAATCATAGTACACTGTAGTGGGCACAGGCACTAGTAAGAAAACATCTAGTTTTGATGAGAAGTTTTGAGATCTTCCTGAGAAATTTCATGGTTTTGCTCTCTAATTTACCTAGTCAATAAATACTCATTAAACACTATCAGTCTAGACCATGGGGACTAAGTACACAGAGTTTTATACTCTAAGGGAGATTATTGTCTTTTGATGATAAATGCATGGGCAAATAACAGAAAAAAATCATTCAAGGACTAAAATTACTTTTTGGCTATTTGTTATTGTTTTTGTACTACAGCCTAAGTGAAGGGGCAAGGTTGTTATCATATAATGTAATTTGTAATAAGATTGCTAAAGGCAAAAGGATTTGATTTAATTCAAAACCGTGGGAGAGATTGCTTCACTCTTGACTTAGATGCATGACTTATTTTTTCATTGCATTTAAATATAACTTTTTTTCCTGTGGTGGTAATCAAAAGCAGTATGAATCACAGACATAACATCATTCAGTTTTAATTTGGTCATGGCTGAGCTGCAGGGAGTAAGTAGATATCATTTACAGCAATATTTTAGCATTTATATAAAGAATTTATGGGTCGATATGTTATAAATTTTAAATGCTATACAAAAAGTTGTTGAGTAATAGGTAGACACACACCAGTCAGCCTGCATTTTTTTATGTAGGAGCTGTGGTGGCATAGTGCCTAAGGCATTTGACTGCTAACCAGAAGTCTGGCAGTTCAAACCCACCAGCTACTCCTCAGGAGGATGATTGGGCAATCTATTTCCATAGAGATACCACCTCAGAAACCCAAGGAAGGGTCACTGTGAGTTGGATCCTACTAAGCAGATATATATATATATATATATATATATATGATATTATATGTTATAACATATAATATTTATATAAAATATCCTATAACATATTAACTAATTTTATCTTCAGAGCAACCCTATACAATGTAATAATATCACCTCTACTCCTTAATCATAACTGAGGCACCAAGAGATTAAGGAATATACATAGCTAGAAATGTCAGGGCCAGAACTTGAACCCTAGTAGTGTTACTCCTGAAAAGTCAGTGGTTTGAACCCACCATCCACTCTGTGGGAGAAAGATGTGGCAAAGATTATAAAGATTACAACCTCTGGAACCCTCTGGGGCATCCTCTGTCCTATAGGGTCTCACTATGAGTTAGAATTGATTTGATGGCAATGAGTTTGATTTTGGTTTTTTGAATGTTACTCCAATTTAGTATGCTTAATCACCACTCCAAACTGCTTCTCTGACATGTAATCTTCATGGTAAAATTTGAATTTTTATAATAAGCAATTGAATAAATTAAGACAAATACTCTGCTTAATTGATTTATTTTACCATTTGGATGAAAATTAAAAATTATTTTAATATCCATAAAATCTTTTTGGCCGATTCAAGATTACAATCAGAAAGTAAAGTAATAAAATGAAAATAATGTTCTTTAAGAAAGAGAATTCTAATTAAATTAGCCTATAAATAACAAGAGACTGGAGAAAAATCTAATAGAAAAGGAAAAGTTCAAGGTACTAGAAGTTCATCAAATAGACAATTCTCTACCTCAAGAACAAATTATATCAGTGTGCAAGAAGGACAAAAAGAGTAACAAGATACTACAACTGAGACTTGAAAGTCAAATGAGAAAGCCTCAAGAATGGAATTCAAGGCAAAACCCAAAGGAAAAAATAGCACAACTGGAGAGAGACTTAGCAAAACGCTAAATAGAAAGGAAATGCAACCATAACTAAAACTTAAAACAGGAAGAACAACAAATTATCTAGCTGCTGAAATAACTTAGTTGTGTTGCAGCCTCAGTTGTTACTTCCCAATTTAGGATTTATATTTGCAATGAACCCACAATGAACTTTATCTTAGTGAAATTTTTCTCAACATATAAAAAAAGCCAAGCTAAGGAGTCCCTGCGTGGTGCAAACAGTTCACATGTTGAGCTGCCAACTGAAAGATTGCAGATCCAAGTGCACCCAGAGGTGCCTCTGAAGAAAGGTCTGGCACTCTACTTCCAAAAAACCAGCCATTGAAAATCCTATGGAATTCAGTTTTATTCTGACACACATGGAGTCAGTATGATTCAGAGTCACCTCAATGGCCTCTGGTGTCAAGGATTGTAATCATTTAAGAAGAAACTCTTTCAGAACATTTTTAAAAATCTCTTTAAGATCTAACGGTTGGTATGTTATTGTTTTTGTTAGCTACCGTCAAGTTGACTCTAACTCACAGCCACCTTACTGACAACAGAATGAAATACTGCCTGGTCCTGTGCTAGCCTCACAATCCTTGCTGTGCTTGAGCCCATCACTGAAGCCACTGTGTCAATCCATCTCATTGAGGGTCTTCCCCTTCTTTATTAAGCATGATATCCTTCTCCAGAGAATGATCCCTCTGACAGCATGACCAAAGTAGGTGAGACAAAGTTTGGCTATTCTCACTTCCAAGGAGCATTTGGCTGCACTTCTTATAGGCCAAATTTGTTGGTATAAAACCAAAAAAACAAACTCACTGCCATCGAGTTGATTCTTACTCATAGCAACCCCCATTGGGTTTCTGAGGCGATAAATCTTTACAGAAGTAAATGGCACCACATTCCTTCCACAAGAGTGGCTGGTGAGTTTGAAACACAACCTTCTGATTAGCAGTAAAATGCCATATAGAATTTTGAGATTAGAATTCCTGAATGAACTAATGAGTTAACAAATTTTTCCTTGTTAAGCTGAAGTCAACTGATATGTTTAATGAAATCTACCACTACACTAAAACAAGGGAAATTCTGTATTTGAATCTTGTTATTAAATCAGACAGAACCTAATGAATGAATATTTGAATATATTACTGTACAGGTCTACTTATATACTAAATAATTAAACATTCCATTCTGATTTTAAAATTTAGCAATTGAATAGCAAAATAAAAACCAAAAAACCCAAACACACTGCCATCAAGTTGATTCCATTCTGTTGGGTTTCTGAGGCTGTAAATCTTTACAGAAGTAGATCACCCCATTTTCTTTCTGTGGAATGGCTGGTGGGTTTGAACCATTGAAGTTCTAGTCAGAAGTCAAATGCCTTATCCTTTATGGTATACCATAAGTCAAATTTAATTGGCTTTAAATACTAACCTCTACAAGGGCTCTGTTAAATCAAATGGCATTAATTATCTACAGTGAAATCAATGATGTGAGATCAATATCAGAATTTAAGGATTTAACCAGGACTTCTTTAATAAGATAATGTCAAAAAGACTTTCTTAAGAAAACATTTCTTTATACTTTTAAGTCTTCCGAAATTCTTGAATTTAAAATCTTTGAGAATCTACAGGTCTTGATCTAGGAATTTTCTAGGGGGATGGGGGGGTGTTGGAGGGTGAGCATGACCCTGGGTAAGTAAATGATATAATGCTCCCAGGTTTGTTTCCTCACATTACATTTGTCTCTTTGGCATGATGAAGGGAAGTCAACTTCCAGTGTGAAAACAAACACAATTAGTATTAACATAGCATGTGTTAACATGCTGCAGCCTAATGATGAATGAGCTGCAAGTGATGCCAACACCTGTTCTCAATGAGGATGAATGACACCCAAACCCAGTAGAGTGATGAGCACTCTAACACATCGGGACACATCTCACCATAAATTGTGGTTTATGGAGTTTTTCTGATATAGTCGTTTTCACTTTCTCAATCTCTTCTCTCATCAGTTCTTTATTTGCTCATTCATTTATTCATAATTTCGCGATGGCAGTGGGCTCATAAATTTGAATATCCAGATATAAAAAAAAAATCTGTCTTTTTTAGCCACACAGAATAAGATTAAGTTATCCCAACTCCTAGGTTATTAGCAAATACACTTCCACACAGCAATAATCCTTTCCTTTCCAATACACGATTCTATAAGGTATTTATTGTACTTGGCTCCTGATGCTAAAGGAAGTTATCAGACATCTCAACTAAATTGACTGTATTTTGCGATGCTGAAGGGATTATTAAGAAGCTCTGGTGGCTCAGTGGGTAAGGCATTTGGCTGCTAACCCAAAGGTCAGTGATTCAAACTCACCAGCTACTCCCTGGGAAGAAGATGAGGCATCTACTTCCATAAGGACTTACACCCTTGGAAACCCTATGGGGGCTACTATGAGTTGGAACTGACTCGGTGGAAGTGGCTTTTGTTTTGTTGAAGGTATTATTAAATTGTAGATTTACACAAAGTCAATCTCAAAACAAAATGAGAATAGCTGCAGGTGTGTGATGGTGTGTACTATATTCAATAATAAAGTAGTCAACATAAGTATGAGTATTTCCACATAAAGAACAGATTATAAGCAATGGTTCAGTAGTAGAATTCTTCCTTTCCATGGTCTGATTCCTGGGTAACAGGAAAAAAAATGAGTTAATATGTGTAAAGACCATAGTACAGACATTAAACCACCAACTACTATTGAATCTACTCTGACTCATAATAACCCAATAGGACAGAATAAAACTGCCCCATAGGATCTGGCAGTATAGTGCCTAAAGCACTAGACTTCTAACCAGAAGGCTGGTGGTTCAAACCCACCAGCCACTCCTTGAAAGGAAGGTTGGGCAATCTACTTCTGTAGTGATACTACCTCAGAAACCCAAGGAGGGGTCGCTATGAGTTGGGTCCAAATCGACGGCACATAACAACAACAGGGTTGCCAAGCCTGTAAATCTTTACAGAAACAGACTGCCTCATCTTTCTCCTGTGGAGCTGGTGGGTTCGAATGGCCAACCTTTTCGTTAAGCAGTCACATTTTTGGCTTTAACTTCTATCCCATCAGAGCTCCTTAGTTTAAACACTAACACATAATAAATATTCTGTGTATTTTAGTTATTACTATCTATCTATTGTTATTTTACCCTCTCTGTAATCCAAGAACTTACCTGAGGCTAGGGATAGTAACCATATCACAAAGAGCTTTGCATGTCATGTTGTACAAATGAAATTATATCCCTAAAACAACAGGAACCATCAAAACATGGTAAGCAGAATTCTGCAAGGGATCAAAGTTGGAGATCCTGGATAGAGTTGAAAAGTAATATTGTTTTGGTTACCTACTGCCACTCTAACAGAAATACCACAAATGGGATGACTTGAACAAACAAGAGTTTGTTCTCTTACAGTTTTGGAGGCTTTAAGTCTGAATTCAAAGTGCCAGGCTCTAGGGGCTGGGTGAAAGCCCCTCAACCTTGGGCTTCAGCTCTGCCTTCTGCTCCTGGCCCACTGAAGCTGGAGGCTTTTCTTCACTCAGCTATTGGCTGCTGAGGCTGACAAGCTCAAGCCTGACAAGTAAAAAGGCACAGTCCCAATGTTACCAAACAACATGGCAGGCCACTAATTCAAGTCCAGATGAAGTCCCAAGATTGGAAGGGAATGGTAAGCTGTTGAACAATGACTTGGCTATATGCAGGGTTCAAGCATGCCATAAACTAGAGACAAATCCCAAAGCTTCTCCTTATGTAAAGGAAGCAGACCACAATCCCTAAAGCAGCTACTCAGCTGCATGTGGCAGATTCCACCATGGAGTTGATTGTCAGTCTCATCATGGAGAATAACTACCTCCAGCTGCCCAGTCACTCAAACAGGCCCTGCCAAGCCACTCAACCAGGCCCAGCCATGTTGGCAACAACCTTAGCTACCACAAATATATAACAAAACTCAAAATCATAAAAAAAATAACCAGCCTTACTGGTCTTATACAGACTGGTGAAACCACCAAAACTATGACCTTTAGCCACTCTTTTGGCCTAGAACTGAACTCACTCCTGTGGCTCAACTTTCAACCAAACAATAGGCAGCCTTTGAGGTGAAAAATAACACCAGAGAGGAAAGCATGCCTCAGAACAGTCAACCATAAAAGATCAAAAATGCAGCATTTGTCCTGGGATAAAGCTCAGAAGGCAGGAATGGATAGGAAAGGACGAAGGGAAATGTTAACCACAGGGAGGAGGTCAGAAGAGTGCTGTTATATTGTGGGGATTGCAATCAGTGTTATGAAACAAAATGTGTGTGAACTGTAGAAGGGAAAATCAATTTGCTCTCTAAACTTTCACCAGAATTATAATTAAAAGCAGGTTTTTTTTGTTGTTGTTGTTTAAACAAACAAACAAATGATAGGGAGAAGATAGACATATGTGTTTAAGAAAACCGTACAGAGAAAAATGTATTTGAGTTAACACTTGAGGAACAGGTGAAAATTTGAAGAAAAAGAGGTTAATTCCAGTGATGAATCCTAAAATGACAGATTAAAGATACCATAAAAAGTGCTGTTTGTTCAGATATGTTGAATGAAACAGCCTACCTACCTACATAAACCATTAATTTTAGGTGTATTAATTTGTGTAGGTAGCCCTTCCCATGTTTAACTGGAAACCTTTCCTTTTGTATTTTTTGTTTATTAGAATTATCAAATGTTATATGTAAGTCTCTTTTAATGTAACTTCTTGAAAAACTAATATATCTAGTGAGAGAGAGCTGTGATAGCACAGTGCCTAAGGCATCTGACTGCTAACCAGAACGTTGGTGGTTCAAACCCACCAGCCACTCTGTGGAAGCAAGACTGGGCAATCTACTTTTGTAAAGATTTACAGCCTCAGAAACCCAATGAGGGTTACTATGAGTTGGAATTGACTTGATAGCAGTGGGTTTGGTTTTGGTTTCTTACAGAACTTTCATTTAAACTAGTGGTGGTAGAAACATTGACCACAAATGGTCTATTCTTGCTGGCCAAAATGACTAAGGATTGTTTTCCAGCAAGAGGTGTTATTTGAAAAGTTTTGCAGCTAGAGACCAAAATGATGAAAATATTGTAAGACAAAAACGTCCATGACAAGTTAAAGTCCTTCAGGTCCTTTCAGGCCTCTCTTTGTACCAAGTCTTTCAATGACCCTTCCTTATGAAATTAATAGAAGAATATTCTTATGGAGTTTCTAGAGTCAAACTAGACCAACCCATTCATGTCACATGATCTTAGATTTATCCTAGAGTTAAGAGTTGTTCAAAGAATAATAGTCTTAAATCAAACCTCCTGAATTTAAATCAGCCTTCAAAGATTTTTTGTTTTGTTTTTATGCTCCTATATCCTACCTCAACATACAGAAATAACAAAAACTCACAGCCGGACCAATAAGCAACATCATGATAAATGGAGAAAAGATTGAAGTAGTCAAAGATTTCATTTTACTTGGATGCACAATCAACATCCATGCAAGCAGCAGTCAAGAAATCAGATGACATATCGCACTGGGCAAATGCTGCAAAAGACCTCTCTAAAGAAAGAGCAAATATGTTATTCTGACCACTAAGGTGCGCCTGAGCCAAGGCATGGCATTTTTAATTACCTCTATATGCATGTGAAAACTGGACAATGAATGAGGAAGACTGAAGAATTGATGCCTTTGAATTGTGGTGTTGGCAAAGAACAGGGACTGTTGAAAGAACAAACAAATCTGTCCGGGAAAAGTGCAACCAAAATGCTTCTTGGAAACGAGAATGGCCAGACTTTGTCTCACGTACTTTGGTCATGTTGTCAGAAGGGACCATTCCCTGGAGAAGGATATCATGCTTGATAAAATAGAGGGTCAGCAAAAAGGGGAACACCCTCAACAAGATAGATTGACACAGTGGCTGCAAAGATGGGCACAAGCATAGCAAAGACTGTGACGATGGTGCAAGACCTCGCAGTTCTTTTGTACATAGTGTCACTGAGTTGGAGCTGACCCATGGCACCTAACAACAGCAATAACATTTCCCACCTAACATATCTCAATAAAAGGGATGGTAAAATTTACAAAACTACTTTATAGGATAATTTTGAATTCTATCATACACTAGATTTCCTTTTTGTGATAAACCTAATAAACATCTTATTTGTAGAGAAGAAATAGGATGTAGCATTGATTTGGATGTATTTTTCAAACCAAATTATCTTCGCCCTTTCTAAAATATTTGTGGGTGATAATAAATAAATGATTCTTCTGATAACAAACTGCCTATGAAAAATTATTGTCATCATTCTATTATATAAATAAGTTTTAAAAAACCAACAGCAAAGTTTCGTCACTTTTATTATTATTATTATTATTTTATGGAAACACCTGTGCAAAGAAAAGTAATACAAGATCCAAAGTAGAATATTTTTCCATTTCATTTGAAGGAAGAAAAAATAACACATAAAAGGCTCTATTATAACAGCAAAGAGATTTTGCATATTTATTATATGTAAAGGAATTTATTGACAATGAACTTCTACTCATCCATGAACAGGCCAGTGCCTGGTATAAAATTATACTGTCTACAACATTTATAGTATTTCTGGATTAAATTTTCACACCACAGGGCTAAATGTATTAATTAGATGTCTAAAAACCTCTTAGGCTTAACAAGGAGCCCAGGTGGTGCAATGGTTAAGTGCTGTCCTACTAACTGAAAGGTCTGTGGTTGCACCCACCAGTGTCTCCTCAAGAGAGAAGACCTGATGACCTGCTCCCACAAAGATCACAGCCACAGAAAGCCTACTCTGTTCCATGGCGTCATTATGAGTCAGAGTCAACTCGACAGCATACAAGAAGCTTAAAAAACGAGGATCTCAAATTACTAGAAATCTTCCCTTTTGACTACCATTTGAATTGAACAACAACAACACTTTCTGTGTTCCTAGTTTACTCTGTTGTATCAATTTGTTACTTTATACTTCATTTTGGTGTTTTCCCCCAGGGGCATATATTTATAACTTCAAATTTATGTGGGGGCTTTTGAGCTTCTTGGCTATATTTGGGAGATATGTAACAATCAGTTTGCAAAAATTGAAATACTTTGGAAACAACTTAAAATTTATTCATGAAAATTTGCTTATAGAGAAAAATAATTATGCAAGTTTTAACAGAATGAAGTGAATGTCTTTTTTTCCTTATGTTTCATGTTGTTGTTGTTGTTATGTGCCCTTGAGTCGGCCCGACTCATAGTGATCCCTCCTTGGGCTTCGAAGGCAGTATCACTACGGAAGTAGATTGCCCCATCTTCCTTCCGAGGAGTGGCTGGTGGGTTTGAACCACAGCGTTCCAGTTAGCAGTCAAGTGCCTTAGGCACTATGCTACCAGAACTCCTATTGTGCATAGGGTCCCTATAAATGGAAACTATCCCTAACAGCAACTGTTGTTGTTATTTGCTGTCCAGTGGGGCCTGACTCATAGCAACCCTTTCTTGAGTTTCTGATGCTGTATCACTACAGAAGTTGATTGTCTAACCTTCCGTCCAAGGAGTGGCTGGTGGGTTTGAACCGCCAGCCTTCTGGTTTGCAGTCTAGTGCCTTATGCACTAGGCTACCAGAGCTGCCTTCTTTTCTTTGATTCCTATAGGTAGCAATATAACCAACCAATTATTTGAAGCTTTCCAAATGCTTCTGGGGAGTCCCTGGGTGGCCCAACATTTCAGCTCTCTACCACTAGCTAGAGGAAAGGTTAGTAGTCCTAATTCACTCAGTAGCACCTTGGAAGACTGGCCTGGTGAACTACTTTTGAAAGGCCACAGCCTTGGAAATCTGTGGGGCAGTTCTACTCTGTACACATGGGGTAGCCATGAGTTAAAATCAAGGGTTGCCTGATTCTGTATTCCATGCAACCAAACTAATAGCCTAAATTCTTGATAACACAGGTGTTTCAGATCATTTTTTTAAAATCTTACTTGACTCTTATATGAGGAATAATGAAGAATTTAGTCCCCAAGATCCTGAGAATCCTTCATTGAGTGACATGTGACCACCCTGTGGGTAAGGAATGCTCACCTGGCAGACTGACTTGATTCTACTGGAGAACTTTTGCTTTTAACTCTTATATTAACATTTTTTATAATATATAGTTTAAGCAAAGAGTTCAAATAAATGAAATAAGCATTGGAACATTACTGGTATAGAGGAAAAAGAACTAAAGCAGTAGTACAGCATATAGATCTGGTCTGGCCAATTTTTCCATCCAATGATTATTTGATCTTGGGTATATTGTATAAAAAAACCCAAACCAAACTCATTGCTATCGAGTTATTTCCCCTAGAAATCTGTTTCTTCACCTCTGACTTGATATAGGTTCTAAATGGCTGTGTACTTCAAATTTTAGGGGAGTCAATGATGGGGGTATTTTTAAACTTTGGTATTTTAACAATTTCTCCAGTCTTTTATTTTTGTAACATGATGATGGTAATTGTATCCAGCATGTCCATTGCCTACTATACATCTGACACAGAGTAAATGATTAATAAACATTTTTTCAATGACTCAATGAATGAATGAAGGCAGTAACAATAGAAATAGAAATTTGACACAAATATTGGCTCTTGGACTAAGAATGCCACTGAGAGTTTGATTACAAATGTGGGTCAGGGGATGTGCTTTTCTGCATTCTCACAGCTCATCTCCAGTGGCATCACAGATTCCAAGAGGCTAACAGGCTTATGCCTTTTCAGGTTTTGGGGTGGAAAGGATAATCTATTAGGGAGAATGGCACTTAAGCAGAGCATTTTATTCCTGTTGGGAATGGGCTATTCATCTGTGGATTAAATGGAAAATGACAACAATTTCCATAAATCTGGACAATAGTATGAAGTTTTTTAAAAATATTTTTAGACATTTCAGTGTACATCATGGAGTTTTCTATCAAGCTGATAATTTCCACTGCTAAATTTGTATATTTTAAGCGATACAAATTAACAAAGGAGGCTTGTATGTTGTTTGTGGGCCAATTGAGTGTGTCATAACCCTAGCGGCATTCAAAGTTACTTCTTAGATGGTAGTATACTCTCTGACCCATCACTGGGAGTAGTATTTACTTGGAACTCTGGCCTTTATTTTCCTGTCTTTGGTCTGGTGTCTTGCTTCACTTATGACCAAGAGAATAAACATCTTCAATAAAGCCCAGCCTTTGATTTCAACATGAATCTTGACTTCTCCCTCATCTTCATTGTTGGTTGGATTGATTTCCAGGCAACCACACTAGTGATATCCTAACTCTGTGCCATGACAATATGACATCAGGTAAAATTAAGGATCTTGGGACTTGTGGTTCCTGGATCCTTTAATTTTTTAGTCTTTGAATATTTAACCTCTAAAATACACATGAGGCTTGAACCTATGTAACATGTCATATTTACCATCTTGCAAGTTTTATTATTAACTTTACACACTGTACAAGTTAAACCAGTTGTTACTGTATGTGTGTCAGAGAAGAATTGTGTTCCATATGGGTTCCTTTGCATGTATGTGTGTGTGACTTATGGTGATCCCTTGTGTTACAAATGAAAACTGCTCCATAGGGTTTTCTTGGCTATGATTTTTATGGGCACAGATCACCAGACCTGTTTATTCCACAGTGCCACTGAGTGGATTCAAACCACCAACATTTTGGTTATCAGCCATGTGCAAACCGTTTGTACCACCCAGGGACCTTCCATAGGGTTTTCAATGACTGATTTTGTTGGTAGTAGATTGCTTGGCCTTTATTCTGAGGCAACTCTGGATGGACTTGAACCGCTAACCCTTTTGTTAGAAGCTGAGTATGTTAACCATTTGTATTGCTTACTGTTTACCCCAGGTTTTACTAAATTATCTTGGGTTGATACAGTCAATCTTGGGTTATATGTTACTATTGTTCAAAGCTATAAGTTATACTCATTATATTTATTCAGCAATCAAAATGAGAAAAAAAGAATAATTTCCCAAAATAACAGTATAGAACCATTGCATCACATTTCATCTTTACCTTTGCATGATCTCATCAGCCTCCAACTTAGTGATTAACAGCATAACCATCATCCACATATTATAAATGAGGCAAGGAGCATCCAAAGAGTTTCAGCGACTTACCCATCATCCAGCAGAATGAAGACTAGACCCTACTCCTTGACTCTAAAGGGCATTCCAGTGCCCCTATGTTCTTACTGTCCTTGAGCAAACCTTTCCTGATAACTGACCAGCTCACTCTCACTTTCAAAGAGCTAGCTCTGTCAGCCAAAGGAAAAAGATCCTTTAGTATAATTTTCTACAGTAACCACCTGTCTTTTTCCATATTTAGACTTAATTTGTGCTGCTAAATAAGGTTGCCCCATGGCCTTACAGACTAAATTCTGAATTTTAAACAGATACTTTGTTTATAACAGCCTTAAGTCATTAGTTCTCAGGATGAAAATACTGGTTTGTTGTTGTTGTTGTTGTTTTTGTTAAGTATGAAAAAAATTGGTAAACAGACCAGAGAGAACTTTTCCCTTTTTATTTAATGCCCGTGGGCAAACCTCAGGATGCTGCTATTTGGATCTCACTGCCATCCCTTCACAGCCTTCCTCAACTGAGCTTTCCTAGTGGGCCTCTTAGCTGAAGACTGTACTCTAGCCCTCTAACCACAGGGCTCGCAGACTAGGGCCTGCCCCAGCACCACATCTGAGGCACTCAGTATTTGCAGGACTCATCTGCTTTCCATTCCTGCTCTTTAGTGGGTTTCCTCCTTCACCACCTCTGAGAAAGCCACAGTGTCCAAAAGAAGGAAGTGATCCAGCATCAACAGTTAGGGATCTCCACAGCCTCTCACCACTTTCCCCTCTGCCCCATCCCTAAATATGTGAGTCAAGAGTAAAATGGTTTTATATATTTAATTTTTTTTTTGTTCTATATGCTGATAATTTTTTGGAGAAATTTAAATGCAGAGAAAATAGAAAGTTTTTTTTTTTTTTTTAATGGAAGAAAGACTTTTGGAGAGCACATCTTATCTCATTTTCCCTGATTTTCCCCTAATCTAGACTTATTTAAGTGTCTCTTCAATGTACTGAGCCAACACTATGTGCTATGTGTTAACTCAAAACTTGCACTATACTAATATTATTTCACCTTACTGTAAACAAAGTAATGAAGGTGGAGAAAAGATGGCTTCTGATAATGCACTCCATCTAATCCCTTTACAACAGAGACCCAGAAAAACTGAGTGAAACAGATACAAATAATTATGCTGGAATTCTCAGCATCAAATGATAGGATAAAGAATTAGATTGAGGGCTGATTGTAAAGGGAGACAGAGTGAGATCATGAGTGGGAAGAGAAAATCTAGGATCCAGCTGAAGCTCTGCCATTTTAGCAGAGGCATCAGATGCAGATAAAGAGAAAATAACTTCACAGAATGCACATGATGATAAAGAAATAGTATAGACAGATCAGGAGGAATTCAAAGTAAGCAGAAGTTGTGCAGATGCTGCAAAAGGAGCATGCAGGAAAGCAGGTTAGACTTTCAGTGACACAGGTGTCTGTGGAGCAAGGAGGGAGCCAGGAAAAGAGAATGAAATAACTCACTATTAGTAGATACTGGTAATTAGAGCTGAGGACCTACCTAAGAGGAAAAGCCTGTGTTGAGGCAGTTGGTGAAACTAGGCTCAAGATGGCCTCTGGCTTGATTGAATCTGGTCAAGAGCTGGATAAATGGATGCATGTGTCCAGAAGGGCACCAGACCCATGCTAGTGAATCAGGACTGGAAAAATACGCTCTCTGATGTAACAAAACACACCATCCCTGTGCATAGGTGTAAATAGATTCCGTCTCCACAAACCCAGTGGCTAGATAAGCCCTTCTCTCACTTGCCTGGATCTCTAGCCACCTTCACAATAGCCCAGTGACCCTCAACAACTCACCTCTAGCAGACAATCAGGGATTGAAGCTGACCCACTTGGCGCATGAGGGACTGATGGACCTTCAAAACACTGAACACCAGAGGCCCATCTCTGCACCCTCCTCCCCCAGAGGTGACTGTTTGCACCAGGCACCTCCCACCTATGTTAGGAAAAAAGTCTGGGTTGGGGTGGGTGGAGAAGCTAGTCTCATGGTAGTCTTCCACTAGAGTCTGGGCAAGAGCTGGATATTATATGGGCCCAGAAATATGCCAATCCTATGCCAGTGAATCACAAATGGTGAGTTATACTTTCCACAAAAAAAGTACAGCTTCCTGTGAATAGGGGCAAAACCTCTCACTGCTAACACCAAGCTGGTGGCTAGGGAAGTCCCACCCTGATCCTCTACAGCCAACCCATACTCAGCAACACACTTCAATCAGACAGACTCAGGGGCTGTGGCTTTCCCTTGTGTGCTCGCATCACTAGCAGATCTTCTTGACTCTAAGCACAGTGGAAAACATAAAAAACAATGGAAAAAGAATCAACAAGATTAGAAGCTCATTCTTTGAAAAGATTAACAAAATTAACAAACCACTGGCAAATTTAACTACTGGAAAAAAAGAGAAGATGCAAATAATATGAGTAATAAATGAAATGAACAATGTCACAACAGAACTAACTGAAATTAAAAGGATAATAACAGAATACTATGAAGAACTGTACTCTAACAAATTCAAAAACCTAGAAGAAATGGACAAATTTCTAGAAACACAAGACCTACCTAAAATAACACAGACTGAGGTGGAAAATTTGACAGACCCATAACAAAAGAAGAAATTGAGCAGATAATTAAAAACAAAAACAAATAACTCCCCATTTGAAGCAAACAAACAAAAAGTCCTGGCCCAGATGGCTCCATAGGAATATCTACCAAATGTTTAAAGAAGAGGTAACATCTATCCTACTCAAACCATTCCAGAACATAGAAAAGGATGGAAAACTCCAAAGTTCATTCCATGAAGGAAGCATAACCCTGATACCAAACCAGGCAAAGACACCACTAAAAAGGAAAATTACAGAACAATATCCATCATGAATATAGACGCAAAAATCTTCAACAAAATCCCAGGCAACAGAATCCAACACTATATCAAAAAAATATATATATGATCAAGTGGACTTCGTACCAGGTATTCAAGGATGGTTCAACATTAGGAAAACAATCAATGTAATCCATCATATATTAAAAAAAAAAAAAAAAAAAAAACCACATGATCATATCAAAAGTTTTCTCCTAAAGAGTAAAAAGTGAACCTACAGATTGGGGAAAATATTTGGCAAGAACATATCTGACAAGGAACTTATCTCCAAAATTTATGGAAAACTTTAACACCTTAGCATCAAAGAGACAAACAATTCAATTAAAAAATGGGCAAACAGCATGAACAGACACTTCATCAAAGAAGATATTCAGACAATCAATAAACACATGAAGAAATGTTCATGATCATTAGCAATTAGAGAGATGTAAATCAAAACAATATGATATCATCTCACCCCAGCAATAATAGCAGTTTTCAACAGAACAGAAAATAATTGCAGGCTAGGCTATGAAGAGATTAGAACTCCCATACACTGCTAGTGGAACTGTAAAATGATGCAACCACTGTGGAAAACTGTATGGTGCTTCTTTAAAATTTGGAAAGAGAAATAAAATACCATTTGATCCAGCAATCCCACTACTGGGAATGTGTCCTAAAGAAGTGAAACCCAGGACATGGTTAGGTATATGCACATCCATGTTCATCACAGCACTATTCACAATAGCAAAAAGATGGAAACAACCTAAGTGTCCACTGACAGATGAATGGATAACCAAACTATGGTACATGCATACAATGGAATACCATGCAACATTAAATACTAACAAAGAATCCTCAAGTCACCTATAACGTAGGTAAACTTGGAGGGTATTGTGTTGAGTAAAATAAGTCAATTTCAAAAGGACAAAAATTGTATGAGTCCACTATTATAAAGAATCAAGGAAAGATTTGCACCAGGAAGGAAATTGTCTTGTTGTTATCTAGGGATGGGAGGGGAGTGGAGAGAATATGTCTGGCTAATTAAGGCATAGGTGTTGGTTTAGGTGAAGAGAAATACAAAAATGTGTAACACGCACAATGTCACTAATGAAAAGGAAGACATGGAAAGATGCATAAGAAACAAAGACAACAAAGGTAAATACTAACCAAACCAAATAAACTCACTTCACTCGAGTTGGATACGAGTCATAGTATCCCCTCCTTGGGTTTCCAAGGTGGTAACACTATGGAAGTAGATCTCCCAATCTTCCTTCCAAGGAGTAGCTGGTGGGTTTGAACCACCAGCCTTCTGGTTAGCAGTCAAATGTCTTAATCCCTACACTACCAGAGCTCCCAATACTATAACATACATAATACTACATTAGCAGTAATAACAAACACTAATCTATGGGTTAATTGTTGTTGTTGTTGTTATGTGCCATTGAGTCAGCCCTGACTCATAGCGACCCCTCCTTGGGTTTCCGAGGCAGTATCACTACGGGAGTAGGATTGCCCAACCTTCCTTCTGAGGAGTGACTGGTGGGTTTGAACCGCCAGCCTTCTGGTTAACAGTCAAGTGTCTTAGCCACTATGGGTTAATACTACCACTTAATACTGTTGTTGTTGTTGTTATGTGCCATTGAGTCAGACCTGAGTCATAGTGACCCATTCTCAGGTTTCCAAGGTGGTATCCCTATGGAAGTAGATTGCCCAACCTTCCTTGTGAGGAGTGGCTGGTGGGTTTGAACCGCCAGACTTCTGGTTAGCAGTCAATGCCTTAGGCACTACCCTACCAAGGCTCTCCCACTTAATACTACCGTTATTCAAATGCATGCACCAGCCACCAAAGCCAAAAACAAGGAAATTGAAAATTTTTATCAACTTCTCCAGTCTGAAATTGACCAAGCATGCAATCAAGATGTGTTTATTATTACTGGTGATTTGAATTAAAAAAGTTAGAAATAAAGAAGACTCATCCACAGTTGGAAAATATGTCCTTGGTGATAGAAATGACACTGGAGATTGTATGATAGAATTTTTCAAGACTTATTTGTTGCAAATACTTTTTTTTTTCAACAACATAAACAGCAGTTATACACATGGACCTCACTAGATGGAATACACAGGAATCCGATTGACTGTATCTGTGGAAAGAGGCAATGGAGAAACACAATACCTTCAGAGAAAACAAGACCAGGAGCTGACTGTGGAACAGACCATCAATTGCTCATACACAAATTCAAGTTGAAGCTGAAAAAAAATTAAAACAAGTCCATGAGAGACAAAATATGACCTTGATTGTATCCCACCTGAATTTAGAGACCATCTTCAGAATAGATTTGATGCATTGAACACCAAGGACTGAAAACCAGAAAAATTGTGGGATGACATCAAAAGCATCCTCCATGAAGAAAGCAAAGGTCATTAAAAAGACAGGAAAGGAAGAAAAGACCAAAATGAATGTCAGAAGAGACTCTGTAATTTGCCCTTGAAAAGAGAGTAGCTAAAGCAAAAGGAAGAAATAACAAGATAAAAGAGCTGAACAGAGGATTTCAAAGACCAGCTCAAGAAGACAAGGTCAGTAATTATAATGAAATTTGCAAAGACTTGGAGTTAGAAAACCAGAAGGGAAGAACACCTTTGGGATTTCTCAAGCTGAAGGAAGTGAAGAAAAAATTCAAGGCTCAAGTTGCAATATTGAAAGATTCTATGGGCACGATATTGAATGATGCAATAAACATCAAATAGAAGAGGGAAGGAATACACAGAATCACTGTACCAAAAAGAATTGCTTGGTGTTCATTAATTTCAAGAAGTGACATATGACCAAGAATCAAAGGTATTGAAGGAAGAAGTACAAGATGCATTAAAGGAATTGGTGAAAAACAAGGCTCCGGGAATTAACAGAATACCCATTGAGATGTTTCAACAAATGGATACAGCACTGGTAGCACTGACTGGTGTATGCCAAGAAATTTGGAAGACAGCTACCTGGCCAACTGACTGGACAAGATCCATATTTGTACCCATTCCAAAGAAGGGTGATACAAACACAATGTGGAAATTACCAAAAACATCATTAATATCACATGCAAGAAAATTTTCCCAAAGATAATTCAACAATGGTTGTAGCCGTATATTGATGGGAACTTCCAGAAATGCAAGCTGGATTCAGAAGAGAAGGTGGAATGAGAGATGTCATTGCTGATGTCAGGTGGATCTTGGCTGAAAGCAAAGTATACCAGAAAGATGTTTACTTGTGTTTTATTGACTATGCAAATGCATTCGACTGTGTGGGTCATAAAAAATTATGGATAACATTTAGAAGTATTCCAAAAAATTCAATTGTGGAAGCTCTGGTGGCATAGTGCTTAAGGCATTTGACTGCTAACCAGAAAGGTGATGGTTCAAATCCACCAGCCAATCCTTGGAAGGGAGGTTGGACAATCTACTTCCATAGAGACAGCACCTCAGAAACCCAAGGAGGGGTCTCTATGAGTCAGATCTGACTCAATGGCAGTGAGTTTGGTTTGGTTTTGGTATTCAATCTGTATGCTGAGCAAATAATCTGAGAATCTGGAATGTATGAAGAAGAATGCAACATCAGGATAGGAGGAACACTCGTTTACAAATTGCAATATGCAGACAACACAACCTTGCTGGCTAAAAGCGAAGATGACTTGAAACACTTACTGATGAAGATTAAAGACTACAGTCTGCAGTATGGATTACACCTCAACATAAAGAAAATGGAAGTCCTCACAAATGGATCAACAATCAACATGGTAAACTGAGAAAAGACTGAAGTTTTCAAAGATTTCATATTACTTGGTTCCACAATCAACACCAATGGAAGCAGTAGTCAAGACATCAGATGATGTATTGCACTGGGCCAATCTGCTGCAAAAGACCTCTTTGAAGTGCCGAAGACCAAAGATGTCTCCTTGAAGACTGAGGTGTGCCTAACCCAAGCCATGGTATTTTCAATCACTTCATATGCATGTAGGAGCTCTAGTGGCATAGTGCCTAAGTCATTTGACTGCTAACCAGAAGGCTGGCAGTTCAGACCCACCAACTACTTCTCAGAAGGAAGACTGGGCAATCTACTTCCGTAGAGATATTGCCTTGAAAACCCAATGTGGTTCAAACCCACCAGCCACTCCTCCGAAGGAAGGTTGGGCAATCTACTTCCATAGTGATACCACCTCAGAAACCCAAGGAGGGATTGGTATGAGTCGGGTCCGACCACAATATTAGTTGTTGTTGCTGTTGTTGTTGTTATGTGCCATCGAGTCAGACCCGATTCATAGCGACCGCTCCTTGGGTTTCCAAGGGAGTATCACTACGGAAGCAGATTGCCCCATCTTCCTTCTGAGGAGTGGTTGGTGGGTTTGAATCTCCAGCCTTCTGATTAGCAGTCAAGTGCCTTAGGCACTACACTACCAAAGACATATATAATACAAAAAAAATACAGATGCATATATATGTGTGTATGAGTATATAGATGCACAAATGTACACATATATATTCACTTTTCATTTTGTTGACTCAGCTATTTTCAGTTTTCCTTTAAGAGGGCTAAGTTGGTAAAATGATTGATTTGGTGACAGTTACAGCAGCCTGCCCTTTTATGTCAAGTTCATTCCATTTTTTGAAAGAGTGGTACTATTGTGTCTCTAGGGATTTGAAAGGTTGAACCATTACTCTGCTACACTAACTATATGCATTATTTTGATTATTTTCTATTTCCTCAGAACTAGAAATATGAAGGGTTTAAGTGATTAAGAGACAGTAGAGAAAGAATGTGATAACCATTTCTGGATGTGTGGCTTTGTTAATCCCAATCATAGAACAAGGAAGTGCACATGCAAATCAAGGAATAAAATTTAGAGGTAAAATGGATTCTTCTGATATTTTAGAAAGTGGTGAGGAAATAGAAGGGTCCTTGAACATGTCCATTCTATATAATTTAGATGTAGCCTAAAATGGTTGCAATAAGTGCTAAAACAAAAACTGTTGTTGTTGTTGCTGTTGTTAGGTGCTGTCAAGTCAGCTCTAAGTGATATTGACCCTATGCACAACAGAATGAAACACTGCCTGGTCCTGTGCCATCCTCACAATCCTTTCTATACTTGAGCCCATCGTTGCAGCCAGTGTCAATTCATGTTGTTGTTGGTGTACTCTTTTTCACC
This sequence comes from Orycteropus afer afer, assembly GCF_000298275.1. Lineage (NCBI taxonomy): Eukaryota > Metazoa > Chordata > Mammalia > Tubulidentata > Orycteropodidae > Orycteropus > Orycteropus afer. The sequence continues at coordinate 5,397,126 of NW_006921609.1, read as the reverse complement.
TACCCTCCATAGAACAAAGACAATTATCCTAAAAAAGGTGTCATAGGAGAGTCTGAATAAATCTGTAGGTCTTTCCAAAGCAAACAATAGGGATGATTTGAATAAATGTTGCATAGCATGTTGTGGTAGTTTAGTTGTGTGTCACCTTGGTTGGGCCTGGTTTTGAGTGGCTGGGCAGCTGGATGTAGTTCTTTCCCCTGATAAGACTAGTAATCAATTCTATGCTGGAATCTCCCATGAGTAGCTGAGTAACTGTTTTAGGGATGTGACCTGCTTCTAGTATGTAAGGAGAAGCTTTGGGAATGGTCTGCAGCTTTTTGGTAGGCTTGGGCCCTGCAGGTAGCCAAGTCTTCATCTCAATGCCCTGCCATGTTGTGTGCTACTCTTGGGACTGCTGATAGACTTGAACTGGTGGCCTGTTGTGTTGCCTGAGAATTTTGGGACGGTGCCACTTTACTTATTGAGCTTGAGTTTTTCAGCCTTAGCAGCAAGCAGCTGTCTCAGTTATAAGAAGTCTCCAACTTCATTGGGCCAGGAGCAAGAGCCAGAGCTGAAGGCCAATGTCAAGGGGCTTTCACTCAGCCCCTGCAGCTGGCACTTTGAACTTGCTAAGCTGTAAGACAATAGAATTCTGTTTTTTTTTTCAAACCACTCTTTTGTGTTATGTCAGTTAGAGCACCACTAGGTAAGCAAAACATTGGTACTATTATTAGGCTTGAGAAATACTAAGATTATTAAAGCATTTTTCTACCTTAAGAAAGTGCACAGTCTTATTTGGGAGAAGGTGTAATAGATAAATAATTATAATTCAGAGATATGACCCAAATTCTTAAAAATATTGAACAACAGCCATTAATTCTTTTGGGAAATTTTAAGAGTACTTTCCAGAAAGGAGTTATATTTAATCTACCTTTAAGTGCATGTGTGTCTACCAACTACAAGCATAAGGTAATAACTTGTTGTTGTTGTTATGTGCCATCGAGTCGTCTCTGACTCATAGCTCCTTATGTACAATAGAATGAAACTGCCCAGTCCTGTGCCAGCCTCATGATCCCTGCTATTCCTGAGCCCATCATTGCAACTACTGTGTCAATCCATCTTGTTGAGGGCCTTTCCTTTTTTCGTTGACCCTTCAGTTTACCAAGTATGACATCCTTCTCCAGAGAATGGTCTCTTCTGACAATGACCAAAGTAGATGAGATGAAGTCTAGCCATACTTGCTTCCAAGGAGCATTCCAGTTGCACTTCTTCCAGGACAGATTTGTTTGTTCTTATAGCAGACCATGGTACTCTCAGTATTCTTCACCAACACCACAATTGAAAATCCTCAACTCTTCAGTCATTCTTATTCGTTGTCCAGGTCTCACATGCATATGAGGTGATTAAAAATACCATGGCTTTGGCTGGGTAGACCTAAGTCTTCAAGGAAACATCTTCATTTTAAACCATGCAGTATCCCTTTGTTTGGTTTGAATGACAGCCTCCTGGTCTATGTACAGTTTCCTCATGAGTGCATTTATGTGTTCTGGAATTCCTATTCTCAATGCCATCCACAATTTGTTATGATCCACAAAATTGAATGCTTTTGCAAAGTCAGTAAAACACAATCAAACATCTTTCTGGATTTCTTTGGTCTTCCTTTTTTTCAACCAAGATCCATCTGACATCAGCAATGATATCTCTCAGTATATAGATGGGTCTTTTATCATTTTTTATTGAAATAATCTTTATAAAATAATTCTTAAGTGACTAGAAGGAGAAAAATACACATTGTAAATTGGTGGCGGAGATAGAATGAAGCAAAAATAAATTGCAAATTATTTTTGCTGCTTTGCCTAGATGAATCAATACAGAGATGCTAGAACTTTAAATAAAGAAATGCAAGTGTAAATTTTTCCTCATAAAAGAAGAGAGGTCAAGTGATCCTTTGCTTTTCAAAGAATTGCCTTCCTTCCACTCCCCCAAAAGATGACTCAAACACATACCAATTTAAATTATCTCCTTTATTTTCCAAGAAGTATTTGAGAGATAGTTCTCATTTGTTTTTATTTTCAAATGTGAGGTAGCAAGTACCACCTTTCCAAATGAGAGAAGAACAGATACTTAAGCAAGTTATTAAACAAGTTTCTCTGCATTGTGTTCTACCTAGCAATAGAAGAAATTTATCTAGGGAAGGTTTATTATTCCTTTTGGAATACCTCTTTTAAAGTCACCTTCATCTTCTAAAATACTCTTTCAGGACTGAGGTTGTCTCCAAATCGGCTGGGAAAATATAGAATAGCAAACCTGGAAAGATTGTATATCTATAAAAATTTTGTCATGTGCTTTATTGTCTTACCTTTGAAGTGTTTATATATCAAGCCTATCATAAAGTTTATGGTTGGGATACTGTTGTTGTTGTTGTTGTTATGTTGCCGTCGAGTCAAACCTGACTCATAGCGACCCCTCCTTGGGTTTCCGAGGCAGTATCACTACGGAAGTAGGATTGCCCAACCTTCCTTCCGAGGAGTGGCTGGTGGGTTTGAACCGCCAGCCCTCTGGTTAGCAGGCAAGTGTCTTACCCACTATGCTACCAGAGCTCCCGGTTGGGATACTATTTATATGTATTAGTGTCACATGAAGGAGTATATTTAAATATTTCATTTTTTTTTTCCCTTATGTCTTTCTTCTTTCTCCTTCTCACCCTCATGCCCTCCCTTCCTTCCTTTCATTTTTTTCCTTCCTTTCTTCCTTTTCCATTTTTAATTGTTGCCTTTTCCAGTGGTATCTCAAAGAATTCTGTTATTGTTGTTAAGTGTCATTAAGGCAGCCCCCATGCACAGCAACCCTATGTACAACAGAACAAAACACTGTCCATTTGTGCACCATCCTCATAATCACTGCTATACTTCAGCCCATCATTGTAATTCTATTTCTGTGAAATTATTGTGGATATTGTTTCATTTGCTTGGTTTCTCAAAAATTATTTTAGATAGACTAATATGTTTTGTTGTTTGACGTAGCCTTTCTTATGTTGAAAGTTGGCCCATGTATGACTTCTTTTAAAAATATAAGAACTATTTGCATTAAATGAAATTATACATATGAATATTATCTTTTAGAATGGCTTAACACTTAATATATCTATATTTATTCTTCTAGTTGCATTTAAAAATTCATTCCTTACTTAAACAGGGAATATTTTAAACACACCATTAAAATGCTGAGAATCTTAAAATCCACATCTAAATAATTGGCACTTTACTTATTTCTTCAATTACTAACATTCAAAATGACTTACATATTTTAAATTGTCAAAACTCTACAAAAATTATTCGTAGCTTAAATGTACTCTTTAAATAATTTGTTGTATATTCTTTGGTATAACATTTTCATTATTGATAAATGTCATTAACTTTTTAGATTGGTTTACTTCTTTAAGATTTCAGAATACATTAGTCCCAAACTATACTCAAGTTATTCTCAAATATTTTTTTCTAAAGAGATAATTTTCTAAAATTAATTTTAATTCCTCAGGTTTTGAAGAGGACTGTTTGATAATGAAAAAGAAAATCAGCCATTTAATGATCTTGCTGGTTCCATTCTAAACATACCCACTACCATCGAGTCGAATCTGACTAATAACGACCCCTCCTTGGGTTTCTGAGGCAGTACCACTACTAAAGTAGATTTCCCAACCTTCCTTCCGAGGAGTGGCTGGTGGGTTTGAACCTTCAGCCTTCTGGTTAGCAGTCAAATGCCTTAGGCACTATGCCACCAGAACATAAGCATATCAAATATCAGTATCTCTAAGAAGTATAGGAGCTCTGGTAGCATAGTGACTAAAGCACTTGACTGCTAACCAGAAGGCTGGCGGTTCAAACCCACCAGCCACTCCTCAGAAGGAAGGTTGGGCAATCCTACTTCTGTAGTGATACTGCCTCGGAAACCCAAGGAGGGGTCGCTATGAGTCGGGGCCGACTCGAGGGCAAATAACAACAACAACAACAACAACAACAAGTATATGTTCTTGCTATTTGAAGACTCAAAGTTCACAAATTTTCTTTGAGGAAAAAGTTTTATGTCTCTGTTAATGGTTACTTATCATTTGTTGGAATAATGTATCATGATATTTCATGTATTTTAATCACTGCAAAATTATTACTCCCAGTTTAAAAAAAAAAAAAAATTAAAGTGCTCTTAGGATTCTAATACGATCAAATGTTTAAACTGTTGCAGATATCCAAAGTGCTGATTCATCATCCTTCTGAAAGTCCCACCTAAGAATGGAATGCATGCAATAAGTGGTGTGTGTGTTGAGCTCCAAATTAGAAAGCAATTTTTTAGGAAACATTTTGAGTTTTAAATTAATTGTTTTGCAACTTGTGTCCCATCATGAGAGTATATTTATTTCTTTCACACTTAATGTTTAAAGAATCACAAACAGGGATATTTGTTAGGGCTTATAATACAATTAATTCTATAACATTTTTATAATCTTGATTTTATCAAAATATAAATTTGAACCACATGGAAAATCATATATGAAACTGCATAGAGATGATATATGTTAAAATTACAGGTGATAGTAATTTTTCCTTAACCACATATGAGTATACATTTGTCTTAATCTGATTATTCTTATTCATAGCCAATATTCAAATAAATGTTATACTTCCATAATAAATTCTATAGTAAACATACCTTCAGCAATAAATACTGAAATATTTACAAAGATCTTTTATATACTTCATCTTCTTCTAGGCCCTTAGAGGTCTAAATGTGAAAAATATAAGTAAAATAGGAAAAGCTTTGTTTTAAATTATTTTCCTTAAATCACTTGATTCTCTTTAGTATGGCTGTCACAAAAATTGTATTTTCTACCACAGTATTGAGTTCAAATATTTTCATCTTTTTTCAGTCCACAAATCCAAATTTTGGTTTTGGATAACCTAGCACTATACAGCTTTTTGAAAGTCAAGTCAGGGCCTAAGAATGAAAATCATCAAAGTGACATCTTTCTTTTTAAAACTTTAAAGAGGTCTTTTGCAGAAGATTTGCCCAGTACAATATGTCATTTGATTTTTTGACTGTTCCTTTAATGGATATTGATTGTTGATCCAAGTAGAATGGAATTTTTGAAAACTTCCCCAGATACAAGTAGATGTTGGATATATGAGTCTGGATTTCTAAGGAGAGATTGGGACAAATGATATAAATCTGTGTATAAATGTCACCTAGGGAGTGACTGGAGATACAAAAGATGAGTGGTCCAAAGCTTGATCCCTGAACACTGCAATAATTAGAGGTCAGGAAAATAAAATAAACTTGTAAATAAGACTGAGAAGGTGTAGCTGAAAAGGTAGAGGAAAACAAATCAAGGCTAGTACTCTGAAATCAAATGAGGAAAGTGTCACAAGGAAGAGTAAGTTACCAACAAGGTCAGATGAAAGGAAACTAAGTCTAGCAATGGTGTAGAGATCAATCAACCAGAAGTCAGTGTTTACCCAAAGTTCTCAACAGCACACTATTTTGTCCCCCAGGGAGTATTGTCAATGTTGTTGTTGTCATTTGTCGTCAAATTGGACCCAACTCATACCGACCCCTCCCTGGGTTTCCGAGGCAGTATCACTACTTCTGTAGAGATACTGCCTCAATAGCTGAGGCGTTTTTGGTTGACTGCTACCGGCATCTAGTGGAGAGAGGCCAGGGTTGCTGCTAAGCACTTATACGGTGCCAGTACTGCTTCCTATAAGAGAAAATGATCCCCCCGAAATGTTAAGACTGGAGAGATTGAGGAACCCTGATGTAGACGTAGGCAAGATAAGTAAGAATTGGCAGCATTGATATCTGGCAAAGTGTTCAAAAATGATGTAAGTGACTAAAGGAACACAGAAAAAAATAACAAGATTTAGGGCCTAGTCATCAGAGGTTATACATAAACAATCAAGTTTAGTTTATTTTAAAAATCCATTACCAGTGAAAAAGAGAATTCAGAAAGAATTATTGCTTTTGTGGAGAAATCCATTTGATTTCACAAATGAGTTTGATAATGAAACAAACCAGTTGCCAGCTGTCATGGAGTCAGCACTGATTCATGGCAACCCCATGTGTATTTCAGAGGAGAACTGTGCTCCATAGAGTATTCAATGGCTGGTTTTTCGTAAGTAGATTGCCAGGTCTTTCTCTGTGATGCTTCTGTGTGGCCTCAAACCACCAACCTTTCAGTTAGCACCTAAGCATAATAACCATTTGCAGTAAGCAGAGACT
>NW_006921609.1:5360718-5390777 GCF_000298275.1 Orycteropus afer afer | reverse complement strand
TTCTTAGAAAACCCCTAGAGTTTCTTTCAGTAGCCAAATGAGCCTGTACAATATTCAGAAGACATCTGAGAAATGCAATCTACCCCTACCTCATCAGCCCCAACAAGGATTTAACACTTTTAGCAATTTAGAATGACAACTTACTTTCATCTCACCCTTTGCACACTGTTGTCTCTAAGCCAAGAGTTTTGTTTATTTACATTTCTTCCCCCGATGTCCCCATCTACTGCTCCTCCTCTCCCACCCCCAACTATGCATGCATACACCTTTTATATCACATCACTGTATATTCTCCTGTCACACTGGGGATTGGCTCAAACTCAGGGCTTTTCTTCAAGACTTCCTCCATCCTGCTATTCCCCTTCACCAGATGTGGCTGCCCACATAAGGCTTATATTATCTTTGAAAACACTAATTTCTAGTAGAAAGGTCTAATTTTTCTTTAGCAACTTTTTTTTCTGTATCTTAAATAATATTATCTTATATCTAAGAATTCCGTGTTTTGAAATAAAGTATTATTCCATTCCAACCAGCAAACTTTTACTGATAAACACAATATGTTTTCCTCAGTGACTTTGCTTGGTCTAGTTGGTATAGAGGAGAGGTAAGGTTATCTAGAATTGGTTAAAAAAAAAAAAAAAAGTAAAAACAATCTGGAGAGAGTTGGAGTAACAAGCATTTCATTAACAGCCAACAACACACCGCTCATTGCTATCAAGTTGACTCTGCCTCATGGCAGCCCTGTGTATGTCAGAGTAGATTGTGCTCCATAGAATTTTCAATGACTAGTTTTTTGGAAGTATATCACCAAACCTTTCTTCTGATGCACCTCTGGATGGACTTGAATCACCAACTTTTTTTTTTTAGCCATGGAGTATGTTACCCATTTGCACAACCCAGGAACTCCTTATTAGGAAGGAGCAAGAACAATCAAATCTGACAATTTGCCTCAAGACTTACATCTTCTAAACATTTTTTTTTTCACTTTCTAAATAAAGGAGGCATGGAAGTCTATCCCGAATAAGTAAATTATTATTTGTGAGAGGACATAATTATAGAACTCTGTTAGAAAAAGGATGGTTTTTGATGTTGATAAACTCCCAAACAAAAAGTTGTATTTAAACATATATTACGGTTTATTGTGCAGTGTAGGTAGTGTCTACAACATTTCTGTTAATTCTCTTGCACACTTGAGAAAGAGTAATCTTACTGCTTCTAATTGAGATGGCTGTAAACCACAAGTAATTATGATTATGTGAAAAGCCTGTGGAAAGTGACATAATAATTAGCATATGTATGATTAAGAAATATAATGACAGATATAATAATTAGTTTTGATGTCAATCCCTGCTACAATCACAAAATACATAGTTCCTAATGAAAGAAACTGATGACTGTATATTGGACATTTTGAAGTGTAATATGATATATTAACATTTTTGGTGGGACTGTCATCCCTTCTGTTGACCCAGATTCTGGTGATGGACATTCACATGTATCTCACTTCTCCAGCTACAGAACTATAGTATGGTTTGAAACCTTTAGTCTTCTTTTTTATTCTAATATCTGGAATTATGAACTAATTCCAAATAATCAACATTATATTGTCATTTTATTGATGAATTTGCTATTGCTGGCTCATAGTGTGACCCAGAGATATGAGTCTTATATAAATATTTCCAAACTCCTATTCCTTTTTAAAATATTTTTATTTCTTTCGAATTTACCTAGCAGTTGACTTTCCTGATTCTGTGTGGTGATGGGTTTGTGTGTGTGTGTCAACATGATTATCAAACTGATCATTTAAAATTGACTTAAATAGGCTATAAGATGAAGAAATATCACATTTTAGTTAATAAAACAGTGCCCCCCCACTCCGAGAAACAGAGAAATAATTTTTGTTCATAAATTATTTTTCTCACTAATTTTCACTTCAAACCATTAGCAATTTTTCCAAGGAGAGATAACTTTGCAATGTGGTTATTTTTGTTAGATGCCATCAAGTTGACTCTTATTCATAGCAACCCCATGCACAACAGAATGAAACACTGCCTGATCCTGCATCAATCTCACAATCTTTGCTGTACATAAGCCCATCGTTGCAGCCACTGTGCCAATCCATCTCATTGAGGGCCTTCCCCTTTTCTGATTACCCTTCACTTTGCAAAGCATGGTATCCTTCTGCAGGAAATGATCCTTTCTCACAACATGACCAAAGTAGATGAGAGGAAGTCTGGCCATTCTTGCTTCCAAGAAACATCCAGGACAGATTTGTTAGTTCTTGTGGGAGCCCATGATATTTTAAGTGATACTTTAAGTATTTGTCACCAACACCATATCTCAAAAGTATCAACTCTTCTTTGTTCTTCTTTATTCATTGTCCAACTTTCACAGGCACATGAGGCAATTGAAAATATCATGGCTTGGGTTAGGTGCATCTTAGTCTTCAAAGAGACATTTTTGTTCTTCTGGACTTTAAAGAGGTCTTTTGCAGTAGATTTGCCCAGTGCAATATATAATCTGATTTCTTGACTGCTGCTACTAATGGTGCTGATTGTGGATCCAAGTAATACGAAATCTTTGACAACTTCAGTCTTTCCACATTTATTGTGATGCTGCTCACTGGTCCAGTTTTGAGGATTTTCGTTTTCTTAATATGGTGAGGTATAATCCATACTGCAGACTGTAGTCTTTAATCTTTATCAGTAAGTCCTTGAAGTCACCTTCACTTTCAGTAAGCAAGGTTATGCCATCTTAACCTATGGCATAAGATTGTTTATGAGTCTTCCTCCAAGCATGATGCTGCATTCTTCTTTATAGAGTCGAACTTCTCTAATTATTTGCTCAATATTAATTGAAAAAATTGAAATTGCAATATTAAGAGGTGCCCATAAATGGAATTGTTTTGGAGAAATACCTCCTTCCTCATATGCATTCAGCTAAGCTAGTTCATCCACAAATGTGTTATATACTTAAAGTAGAAGCCACATAGATGTGTTTCTGGTGCATTGCTCCCCTGTATGCATTCTCTGTAACATTTGTATCACCAGATCTATTGAGTCTGTGTAACAATATGTTTTATCTTACTCCCCATTAAATGTTCTAATTCTCATTAGTGGTTTCAAGATTCTAATTACTCCAGCAGCAAAGAAATCTGGTGAATTTGCTTAACCCAATGTTTGCCAAACTTATTTGCTAAAAGTTTTTTTATTTTTGCTTTTGTTTTTTAACACTAAGACCAGTTATCATATTGTGAGACTAATGGTCGATGCAGCAAATTCTGCTAAAGAGCTTTAGCAATAGTGGGTAGAATGAAAATTGTATCCAATTAGCAAGGAGATTTTCAGTTTTGTAAAATCTCAGGGACAGCTTGATGTTTGTCTGGGATTCTGCAGGGCAATCTGAAATGTTGCCCTTTTGGAAGTGGAAAGACAAGTAGTGGTTACGTACTAAGCAATGCAGGAGTTCTGGTAGCATAGTGCCTAAGACATTTGACTGCTAACCAGAAGGCTGGTGGTACAAACCCACCAGCAACTCCTTGTAAGAAAGGTTTAGCAATGTACTTCCGTAGTGCTACTGCCTCAGAGAGGTCGCTATGAGTCAGATCTGACTCAAGGGAACATAATAACAACACTAAGCAATATACTTAGAAAATTATTTTAAGAACCAGCATCTTGGGAATTTGGCAGGCCCACTTTGGGGAGGGCAACTGAACTTTGTATTTCATACTTTGGGTTCTTTGGATATATACCAGATTTTGGGAAAGAAATGTATTAAGCAGCATTTTATAAAACTAGGCTTAAATGGGAGGAGTTAGTATTTATTTATAATGCATAATTTTTCAGGACCTCGAAAGCTCTTTAAGCCTCAACATGAGGATGTCTTCCTCACATCCTATCACTCATTGAAATTCTGACCTTGGAATTCCTCCACCTCCCCTCTCATTTGAATTAGGTATTCATAACAATGCTATCATTTTTATATCCCATGCTTTTGCTTAGGCTTTTTCTCTTCCTAAAATGTTCTTCTCCTTTATGCATCAATTGCTACTCATAATTGCCTTCAAGCAACCTTGCCTCCCTAACTAGTTTCCTCTTTTCTCCATGGTGGACAGCTGTTTGCCCAAGCTCTTGTGAGGCAATCCAAATATTCTCTTCTTCATCTTCTATATTTCCAGATGACTTTGCTTGACTCTTTATTAATAACTCATTCTATAAAATACTTTTGCTGAGAAACATGTATAATTTTCCAGCAATATTGTGAGACACTTTTCATAATCAGAGGCCATGTTTCATACATGACAAATAGTGCCTTGCACAAAGTATATACTCAAAATTGAAATGGCATGGCAAATTCAAAATTTGCCACCATGATATCCTGTACATTATGGGAAATGAAAATGCAGATTGAAAATCACAACCCGAGTTCTTATTTATTAGCTTATTTCCTGAAATACACACAGACCACTTCACATATAAACAAGGAATTTATTTCTTTAGAACACAGGCAGTTTTTGGTATATATTCTGAATGTCATTTGGATCATGCTACTTTTCAGCTGGTTGGAATTAAAAAAAAAGAAGAAGAAGAAAGAAAGAGAAAAAGAAATATGATACCTACGATTACACCATCAATTTTGCTCTCTTATTACCCCTAGATAGGGTTCTTGACCCATTTCTTTTCCAAATTAGAAGTCTTTTAATTTTTAATCTTTTACATCTTAAATAAGGTACTACAGATTACAAAACAGTTTCAAAAATAGTACAGAAATGTCCTTATACCTTTCAACCAGCTTCCACAAGTGTTACTACTTCCATCTTACATAATCATAGTAACAATTCTTGAAACCAAAAAATTGACATTGGAACAATTCTTTTAACTATTATTTACACTTCATTCAAGTTTTCTTACTTGTGTCATACTTTTGGCTTTTCTCAGCCAAGGATCCAGTCAAGGACCCACATTACATTTAGTTTTTTTTTTTTTTTTTTTTACATTGATTATGGTAAATATACACAACAAGTCTTTTGCCAACTTTTGCCAACATAACAACTTCCCCATTTAAGCTCAGGGACATTGATGACATTTTCCATATTGTGCCACCAATATTGCTATCCTTTTTCAAAATATTCTACCACCATTAGAATAAACTCAATGTCCCACAAACCAACAAAGTTCTCTTCCATGAGTAAACCTTTACTTGACTTTTTATAATAGCAGACTAATACAATATTTGTCCTTCTGTGATTGACTTATTTCACTCAACATAATGCCCTTCGGTTCCAACTACATTATGCAATGCTTTGCAGAGACTACATTTTTCTTCAGGGTTTCATATTATTCCATTGTGTGTATGTACCACAGTTTATTTATCCATTCCTAAGTTGATGGGCAGTTAGGTTGTTTCCATCTCTTTGCTATTGTGATAGTGTTGCGATGCACATAGCTATTCATTTGTCTACTCATGGCTGCCTCTAACATTTTAGGGGATATACCTAGTGATGAGATTGCTAGATCAAATAGTATTTCTATTTCTCGCTTTGTAAGGAATCACCATAACGATTTCCACAGTGGTTGTATCATTTTAAAGTCCCTCCAGCAGTGTATGAGAGTCCCAATCTCTCCATTTCCTTGCCAGCATTTGTTATTTTCTTTCTTGTTAAACTTTGCTATTAATGTGGGGTGAGATAGTATCTCATTGTTATTTTGATTTGCATCTCTCTACTCAGCCACTCCTTGGAAGGAAGGTTGGGCAATCTACTTCCATAGTATTGCCTCCTCAGAAATCCAAGGAAAGGTCACTATGAGTTGGATCTGACTCAACAGCACATAACAACAACAACAATGGCTAAAGATAGCAAACATTTCTTCCTATGTTTGTTGGCTGCTTGAATATCTTTTTTGGTGAAGTGTCTTCTGCACATTTTTAAATTGGATTGTTTGTCTTTTTGATGCTGATGTGTTGGAGTTTTCTATAAAATTTACAGATTAGTTCTTTGTCTGATCTGTATTTTTTCCCATTCTGTAGGTTCTCTTTTTACTCTATTGGAGAAGGCTTTTGATACTCATACAAATTTAATTTTAAAAGGTCCCAGTCATCTAGTTTATCTTCTGCTGTTTGTGCATCTTGGGTTATGCTTGATAGTCTATTTATGTCATGAATGAGAGCCCTTAAGTTTACCCCTACTTTTTCTTGATGAACTTTATACCTCTAGGTTTCACTTTTAAGTGTTTGATACATCTGGAATTTGTTTTTATGTATGGTGTGATGTATGGATCTTGTTTCATTTTTCTGCAAATGGATATACAGTTTTGCCAGCACCATTTATAAAGACATTATAAACATAAGATAAGCTCACCATAGGTCGATGGATCTATTTCTGGGATCTCAATGCTGTTCCATTTATCTATGTGTCTGTGGTTGTACCGATACTAGGCTGTTTTGACAACTATGGCTATGTAATAGGTTTTCAGATCTGATCATCTGAGACCCCCTACTTTGTTCTTCTTCTTCAGTAAGGCTTTGCCTATTCAAGGTCTCTTTCCTTTCCATATAAAATTAGTAATTGGTTTTTCCATGTCTTTAAAGAATGTTAATACAATCTGAATTGGAATTACATTGAATGTATAGATTGCTGTGGGTGGTACTGACATTTTCACAATGTTCAATCTTCCTCTCCATGAGCATGGTATGTTCTTCTATTTATGCAAATCTCTTATAGTTTCTTAAAGTAGTGTTTTGTAGTTTACTTTGTATAGGTCTTTTGTGTCCCTGGTAAGATTTATTCCCAAGTATTTTATCTTTTTGGTAGCTATTATAAATGGTATTGATCTCCTTAATTCCTTTTCAGAGACCTCTTTGCTAGACTAGAGGAATCCAACTGATTTTATGTGCTCGTCTTGTATACTGCCACTATGCTAAATCTTTCAATAATTTCTAATAGTCTTCTTGCTTAGTCTCTAGGGTTTTCTATGTCTAGGATCATATCATCTGCAAATAGGGATAGTTTTACTGCTTCCTTACCAAATTGGATATTTCACTTTCTTGCCTAATTGCCCTGGCTAGGACTTCCAATACAATGTTGAATAGAAGTGTGATAGAGGGCATCCATGTTTGGTTCCTGGTCACAAGTGAAATAGTTTCAGTCTCGGTTTTGTATATATGCCTTTTATTATGTTCAGGGATTTCCCTTCTATTCCTATTTTTCTGAGCATTTTTAGCAGGAACGGGTGTTGGATTTTATCAAATACCTTTTCTGCATCGATTGATATGATCATGTGATTCTTTTCCTTTATCTTACTTATGTGATGGATTATATGGATAGTTTTTCTAATGTTTAACCATCCTTGCAAAAGTAGCATGAATCCTTCTGAGTCATGATGTGTTTATATATTTATTTTAATATATTGTTGGAATCTATTGGCTGGGATTTTATTGAAGAGTTTTGCATCTATATTCTTGAGGGATATTTGTCTGTAGTTTTCCTTTCTAGTGGTGTCTTTGCCTGGTTTTGGTATCTGGACTATTCTTGCTTCATAAAGTGAATTTGGGAGGACTCCATCCTTTTCTATGTTCTGGAATAGTTTGAGGAGAATTGGTGTCAGCTTTTCTCTGAATGACTGGTAGAATTCTCTAGTGAAACCAACTGGGCCTGGACATTTTTTTATTGGCATTTTTTTATGGCCTGTTCATTTTCTTCTTTTGTTATGGGTCTGTTCAAGTTTTCTACCTCAGTCTTTGTTAGTGTATGTAAGTCTTATGTTTCTAATCTTTCCATTTCATCTAGGTGTCAAATTTGATAGAGTACAGGTTTTCATAATATTCTGATATATTCCCTTTATTTCTGTTGGTTCTGTTGTAATGTCAGCCTTTTCATTTCTTATTTGTGTTTTTGCATCTTCTTCATCTTTTCTTTTGTAAACAGAGGTTTGTCGATTTTATTAGTCTTTTCAAAGAACCAACTTCTAGTCTTGGTGATTTTTAATATTGCTTTTCTATTTCCTCTTTCATTTATTTCTGCTTGAATCTTTACTATTTCTGGTAGCTGTAGGCTTTTTTGCTGCTATCTTTCTAAGTGTTGGAGATGCTGGATTAGGGTGTTGATTTTGGCTCTTCTATTTTGATGTGTGTGTCTATTGCTATAAATTGCCTTCTGATCACTGCTTTTGCTGTATCCCAAAGATTTTGGTATGTTGTATTTTCATTCTCATTTGACCCAAGAGTTTTTTTAAGTTCATTTTTTATTTCTTCTGTTACCCAGTTGTTTTTGAGGACCTCCATCATTTACTCTTTTTCTGTTGATCTACCTAGTGTTGATTTCTAATTTTATAACATTGTGATCTGAGAAGATGCTTTGCAGTCATTCAGCATTTTTAAGCTTATTGAAGCTTGCTTTGTGACCTAACATCTGATCTATCTTGGAGAATGTTTCATGTGTGCTAGAAAAGAATGTTTATTTCGCTATTGTTGGGTGGAGTGCTCTGCAGATGTCTATAAGGTCAAGTTGGTTGATTGTATTGTTTAGTTCTTCTGCATCTTTGTTGAGTTTCTTTCCAGTTGTATCTTTTATTGAAAGTGGTATTTTAAAGTCTCCTACAATTATTGTAGATGTGTTGGATTGGGTTCTCTAGAGAAACACAAAATCCAGCAAAGTGTATATATATATATTTATAGAGAGAGAAAGAGAGAGAGAGAGAGAGATTTATCTTAGGTAAATGGCTCACAGGCATGTAGAAGCCGACAAGTTCAAGCTGAAAAGTTCGTCTCTGGAGGGGGATGGGGCCCGGAGCCGCCTGGCTTTCGCACGCACGGCAGAGGAGTTCAAGCCACAAAGTTCGTCTCTGGAGGAGATGAGGCCCGGAGCCGCCTGGTTCCCGTAAGCACAACAGAGCCGAGAGAATCAAGCTGGCACGCAGCACGCTGGTTGCTGTTCCCAACAAGGGATGAATCCGAAACCTCCAGGGCGAGCAGCGAGCCGCTCACTCAAGGAAGTATATAGTCCAGGATGCCGTTCTTCCAGCCTGTCTCTGGGATAGCACTGCAGGCAGGCCACACCCCCGGGGAAACTCCCCCCGGGCAGACTGGCCGCTCAGAACCCAGTCATGTGATCCATCATGGGAACCACCACTCACAACTGGAGTCCAGCCAAGTTGACACATCTTCAACTATCACAGTAGAGTATCTATTTATCTTTTCAATTCTGTTCAATCTGCTTTATGTATTTTGGAGCTCTTTCATTGGGTTCTTTGATATTTATTATGGTTATGTCCTCTTGCTCAATTGATCCTTTAATCATTATATTATGTCCTTTCTTGTCTTGTATGGTTATTTTTGTCCTAAAGTCTATTTTATCAGAAATTAATATTGCCACTCCTGCTCTATTTTTATTGCAGTTTTCTAGGTACTTTCCCAATCTCTGATTTTCAGTCTATTTTTGTCTTTGTGTCTAATGTGAAACTCTTGTAAACAACATAGTCATGGGTCTTGTTTTCTTATCCAGTCTGCAACTCTCTGTCTCTTGACACATTACATTTAGTTTTCAAGTCACCTTGTTGTTGTTGTTATGTGCTGTGGAATAGGACCCGACTCACAGTGACCCCTCCTAGAGTTTCCAAGGCAGGATCACTATGGTAGTAGATTGCCCAAACTTCCTTCTGATTAAGTCATCCTAGTTTCTTGCAGTCTAACAACTCTTCAGCACTCTTTTGTTCTTCATGACATTGACAATTATAAAGAATGCTATTTAATTACTTTTTTAAATATCAATTTTAAATTGCTTGATTTGTAAGCAGTTGTTATATCCTTTGAGAAATATATTCATTATCTTAGAAATATGTGTGAGGAATGTTCAATTGGAAAAAAAAATTGTTTTTCAAATTCTTTATTGAATAATATCATTACTTTGCATGTGATAAGAATTCACTTTGTAGAGTTTTTAAAAATGCAAAAAAAGGGTCTTATTTTTCTTCTTTGCAGGTGTTTTTCCCTATGATCTTTCTTTGAAAGATTTATAGTGAGATTGTGTTTCAGAGCTCTGTAAACCTTTGCTTACATAAGTATGCATCTTTTCATTTTTAAAATGTCAACATTAGATGCACACACACACACACACACACACACATTACATTATTTCTTTCTTAGTAATCAATACTAGTCCTAGACAACTTGAGATGCTGATGTGCAAAATAATCTAATAATTACCCTAGCTGGAAAATCTTAGCCTCAATGCACCTCTTCAATCACAGAGAAATCACATTTAAAACATGCTATTTTAAAGTTGCTGCATATATTAAATAATGCTTGTTTGATATATTTGCATTCCACTTTCTAGTTTCTAATGTGTCTTTCTCTCTGGAAAACTTTCCAAATCCTGCCTTTTCCTTAATGTCACCATTCATTAATGTGACCAGTTATTCCAGTGAACAATTTACTGATTTGTTACACTAATCCTTGACAAACTTCAATCTGGTTTATATCCCCACCATTCAATTGAAACTATTTCCACAAAAAAAGTGCAAATGACTTTCTAATAGCTTCTAAATCTGCTACTTATGTGTATCATTTGACAACATTTTTCTTTCATGAAACTCTTACTTTCTCATGGTATATGTTCTGGTTACCTAGTGCCACTCTGACAGGAATATACCACAAATGGGATGGCCTTAACAAACAGGAGTTTATTCTTACAATTTGGAGGCTTTAAGTCCAAGTTCAAAGTGCCAGGCTCTAGGGACTGGATGAAAGCCCCTCAACCTTGGGGTTCAGCTTTGCCTCCTGTACCTGGCCCACTGAAGTTAGAGGCTTTTCTTCACTCAGGCAGCTGTTGGCTGCTGAGACTGCCAAGCCCAAGGTTGACAAGTAAAAAGGCACAGTCCCAATGTTACCAAAATCCTAAGGCAGGCCATTAATTCAAGTCCACTGAAAGTCCTGTGGTCAATAGAGTGTGGCAGGCTGCTGAACAACAGCATAGCTACGTGCAAGGTTCAAGTGTGCCACAAGCTAGAGACCATTCCCAAAGCTGTTTCTTATATATGGGAAGCAGACCATATACCCAAAGTCAGCTATTCAGCTGCTCACATAGATTCCTCCGTGAAGTTGATTACCAGTCTCACCATGCAGAATACTATGTTCAACTGCCCAGCCACTCAACCAGGCCCTACCAAATTGACACACAAACATAACCACCACTATATCTGAGGTACATTACCTCTTGTTTCTCCTGTTGGTTACCTGAATGTTAGTTTCCTTCCTCATCTTCTCTTATTCACCATTTAAATACAGGTGTTGCAAAGGATTGTTGTCTAACCATGCCATGTACACACTCATAAAATTTCCATTACCACCTTTATACAGGTCACTCAGTCTTGTAATTTGGTTATCCACCCTGAACTTTAGATCTGAATTTTTCTATAAAGACTCAAAACTCAATTAGCCACAGAACTAAAATCATTAGTCCACCTTTTAAACATGTACTTCTTATTTCCTCTATCCCTACTCCTCCAGTTGGGCTGAAGCTAAATTCATATATTACTCTTTGTCATCTGGTTCCTAGTCCATGCCATTCTCTAAGTCCAGATTGTTTCTCCTCTCTCTCACTCCACCTTTAAACATCTTGGTTTATCATTGAAGTACAACTCATATTCTACCTTGGGTGATACCTAATCTGACAAACTCAATAAGAATGAAGGATCTTAACTTTTCTAATTAATTTACATGTGTTACATTTTATCATCAGTTGTAGACACGTATCGATTGCTTTTACCATTCCAGTGTTCCTCGAGTAATCATTGTGTCTATAGTGCAGCCCAGTGCCTTATTTATATAGTGAGTTGTTGAATTAACTTGAAATGAATCATTCATGTTTTGTTGCTTTTTTTTTTTTTTTTAATTTAGGGGGAGCGAAAAACCACATGTTCCTCTCTCTGGCATAATTATGTAACACAGAGGGCTTTGACATTTCTTACTCATTCATTCATTCATTCTAAGATGAGCAGGAAAAAAAAAAACTAGATGAAGGAAATTGGCAGTCTCTAAATAATCATGACTGTCAATGACTCAAAGCAGTATCTTAGAGAGTTACTTGGGTAAAACTATTTATCAAACCCAATATACTGAGGCAGGAAATAAAATGACATGTACTTTCATTTTATTCTTGCTCCCATTAGTGATCTTCAGATCAAAAAGGTATCTTTTCTGGAACATCAGTTCTTAAACATAGTGATTTCTTTGTCTATTTTATCTAATTAGGAACTCTTAGCACCTCAAATAGGTGCTTTATAAACAACAACAGCAGCTAAGCACCCAGCTGTTAACCCTAGGGATAAAAGAATTTAACACTTTTCAAAGGTGAATAAGCACATTTTGATATCTTAATGATGCTCAATAAAATCAAGTACTGATTTATTGATTGTTTATGAATCTAAGTCTCCTAATAAACATTGAAAATAATTAAGACTATTAACCATTACTTGGGAGAAATATTCATATGTACATACATAAATGCAATTTTATAATATATATACTTTTCAGAACTTTTTTGCTGCTTGTGAACTGAAGAAAACTCTCTAGATCAAGATTCAAATGGAGAATTGAATGCAGTACATAGAATGGTAAGTAACTTGCAGCTCCACTAGTGCGTCCAGGTTTCCAATACTCCATTGTACAGTTCTCATTTGTTAAGTGCATACATAGAAGTGCATACTTGGTGATCATCACTGTTGCAGGTAGTTGTGAAATACGAACATAGCTGAATCAAACTTTGCCAACTCCAGTAAGTTGATTTTAATAAACTTGGTATAATAGATATTTAATTATCACCCAGAAACTTATTTTAATTTTATTTTCATAAGTCCAGGAGGAATTCAAGATTGTTTGTCTAATTAGGAGAGAAATATTTGTGTACCTACAACCACAGAGTTTTTTATTTTTATAATAAGATGCAAAGTTTTAACAAACTCTTAAAATTTGGTTATTATTACTTCAGGTTTTCAAACTGTTGAAAGTAGATACACTACAATTAAATCAATATTTCTTGATACGTAAGAGACTTCTTATTGGAGTCTTTGGATGGTGTAAATGGTTAATGTGCTGGGCTGCAAACGAGAAGCAGCTCAGAAGAAACCCTAGCCATCGACTTCCAAAAATTCAGCCATTGAAAATCCTATGGAGTACAGTTCTACTCTTACACGCAGGGGGTCACCATGATTTAGAATCAGCTCAACAGCAACTGGTTTCTAAAGGGCTTCATATTAGTTTACAAAGGCAAGTCTGTTTTAGTTGGTTTATAAGAACCTCTAATGTCATGGATTATTTTCCTCTTTTTGGTGTTTTTTTTTTTTTTTTTTTTTTTTACAGTGGGTATTAGAAATATATTTATTAAGTATACACCACTCATTTGTCAAGGAGCTCTGGTGGTATAGTTGGTAAGATATTTAACTGTTAACCAGAAGATTAGTGGTTCAAACCCACCAGCTGCTTATGGAAGGAAGATGAGGCGATCTACTTCTATAAAGATATACAGCCTTGGAAACCCAATAGGGATATTTATGAATCAGAATTGACTCAATAGCAGTAGATCTACTCATTTGTCATACTTAAGTGTTGCTATAAGGCTGAAAGCTGTGCTAATGGTATTTTAAATCCCAGTTAAGTCATTCATGGTTCACAGGTTTCAGCAGTTTCCAGACAGATGAGGAATAAAGACCTGGCAATATATATCTCAAAATGATCCAGTCAAAACCCTATAGATCACAGGAGAATATTGTCTGATATAGTGCTAGAAAATGGACACCTATGCTGAAAGGCACTACATAATAGCCACAATATGTAGATTCAAACATCCAGTGATCATAAAGATGATGCAGCATCAGGCAACATTATATGTTGTATATAGCGTTGCCACGAGTCTGAGTTGACTCTACAGCAACTAACAATTACTAGGTATGCTTCCTTTTACTTCTCATTCTGTTCAGAAGATTCTCTGGAACCACCCAGAAAATGAGAGGTAGAAGTTTGACAGAGCATAGGAGAAATAAGGGAAGAAAGTTCATGGTCAATTGTGGAACAAAGATTGAGACGTCAAGATACTCTTCTGCTCTGTTCTCTGCTCCTCTCCCCACTATCCCACTCCATCCTCGGTCTAGAAACATGCCACAGGTTTATGGTGTTATAGTGAGATGAACTAGATTTTTTTTCTAATATTTTAATAAATTCTAATAAAAAATCTAATCAGTGCAAGTAAATTTCAGAAACTATTTAGCAGATCCCACTTTATTTAGTTAAAACCGTTCTTATAGATGAGAAATCCTTAAATTGGGATCAGTGAAATTTAGACAAGATGATCAGTAATCTCTCTGAAATTATATGCAATGTTTTATGTGTATATTCACTTTTCTCTCAGTTGGTCAATGAGCTTTTATCAGATTTTCAAAGATATTGATGACACAAAATGTTATGATGTACCACAGTTCTATGAATTTGTAACAGGTGTAACTAAAATGAAGATTTTTGAAGGAAATGTGGAGTTTTAGTATGTTCATTTTCATGAATAATCCAGGTGGGATTGGGTATGAAATTTGTACCTTTGTGAGTCTTTTTAAATTATAAATCTTCGTCAGGGTAATAAAAGCAATTTAGAAGGGTTTTGGCAGTCCTTTCTCTTCTGTTAGTCTCTAAAACATTCAAAAACCAAATTTTGAATCATTATTCTCAGAAATTATGTGTATATATATATATATATATATATATATATATATATAATTTTTATATAATTTAGATAGATAGATAGATATCTCCCCATGCCTGCTTATTTCTAGTAATTTTACATAAACTTTTATCTATTCTATGACTGATTGTATATTTCTTAAAGGCATCACCCTCACTGCTGTCAAGTCGATTTCGACTCATAGTGATCCCTCCTTGGATTTCCGAGGCGGTATCTCTATGGAAGTAGATTGCCCAACCTTCTTTCCGAGGAGTGGCTGGTGGGTTTGAACCTCCAGCCTTCTGGTTAGCAATCAAATGCCTAGGCAGTACACCACAAGAGCTCCCAATTGCCTTGTAAATATTCTGCTGATATATGAATATTAATCTCTACTGCCTTCATGATATTTTTCTCACATTTATAAATAGAGAAAGATGTCTGCTGCAGTCAAAGTTCTTTCTCTTACCTGGAAACTCTAGTGATTATTTACTCTATCTCCTGCATAATGTTCCTAGACCTGCAAATGTGACGGCATTACCTCCCACTTCCATTTACAATCATAAAGCTGTTTATTCCAATAGTATATTTGATGTTTACTGAGCTATATTAACAAGGATTCCTAGTCTATGCCTATACCAAATTATAACTGATTTTAATATTTTACATTAAATGCTCATTATAAAGAAATTATCCAGATACTTTGGAAATTTCTTTCGTGTGTGTTGGGGGAGATTGTAGTGGTTTCTGATAAGCCCCAGGAGCAGTTGCAGCCAGCTCATTTCTCCCTTTTACAATGAACACATTCCCTGTCTATAAGATATCTGAAGCTTATTAGCTTTTATCATGGCACCAGAAATATTATAATTACTTATTTTTTGGTAATATTTTTCTTCTCTTAGTGAATTTCTTTTCCAGAGAAAAAGTTGAAACTCAGTAAGATCAATGTGGGAGGCCAAGCATTGCTTTGAGCTATGGAGTTATTTCTCAGCTAGATACTTTGTCTTCTTCTGCACAGCTGCAGAATTTCTCTGTACACAGGGGTCCCTTTAGTGCCAATGGGGAAACAGAAAGAGATGAAAATATAGCTGCTGTTGCATGGATGACCATGCTCACTCTGACTCTTTCAGCAAGTTCCACTTTTCCTTACAGTCCTTAGAGGAATGCTTTGCCTAACCACCTATCCCAACATTTAGGATTTACTTTTAAGATCGTCATAAAATATTTCTTAAACATAAACTTTTGGCCAGAGTAACTGGAAATTTAAGTTTATTAAACTTTTACATACTTAACTATGGTCCACAGGGTATTTTACACTCAGCCGTTTGGCTTCAGATCTACTTTCTTACCACCCAAAATATACAGTGTGAAATGTATCAGATGTAATTGGATAAAGTACCTTTTCCAAGCCCTCAGTATCTTATTTCTGCCAGATAATAGAGAACAAATATACAGTATTCCTAAGATTAAACACACTAGATATAACTATAACTTTGTATTTCTAGAAAAATTAAACAGAAGTGGTATTGATTTAGAACTTAGATCCCTAATAGTATAAAGTAATTTATATAAATTTGTGAAAACCTAGCTTGAGAAAAAGACAAGGCATTATAGAATAGTTAAATGACTTATACTATCAGGTAACTGTTTTAAAAGTAGTAGGACTATGTGTTTGACTTGGAAGAGTTTCCAAGATATATTCTCAGGAAAAACAAAATCCAGTCAATCAAGTTACAAAGTATAGAAGAAATTCATTTTTTTTCAATAGAAAGAATAATATAAATTTCAAATCAGCCATGCACACACACACACACAAACACAGATGCAATTTCAGTCTGTTTGTTTTACAAAGCCAGTATGAATGAAAATATATATATATATTTGTTTATTTGGTGAAAATGTCTTGAAAACACATTGGACTAGTAGTTAAATGAAGGGAACAGGGATGACAGGAAAGGCAAAAAGGACATTATTATTTCATGCTTTATATACTTATATATTACTATGTTTTCTAAACTTTAAGAAGGTATTATTTTTATGCTTTAAAATCGTTGATTTTGATAACTACTAAATAATTTTTCAAATGTTTCCCTTTTAAGGCCTGTTTCTCAGTCATAGTCTGCCTAGTAATGTTTTAGAAGAAAGTCCCAAATGGTTTATTAGTTAGAAATAAATGAAATAATGTTGTTGTTGTTGTTGTTGTTTGCCATCGAGCCACCCCTCCTTGGGTTTCCGAGGCAATATCACTACAGAAGTAGATTGCCCAAATTTCCTTCCAAGGAGTGGCTGGTAGGTTTGAACCACCAGGCTCCTGGTTATCAGTCAGGTGCCTTAGGCACTATGCTACCAGAGCTCCCTGAAATGATAATAATAGGTTGATACTATATTCTAAAATTACATGAAGCTTTGTTCTGATAAGTATTTATTTATTTATTTTTCACCTTCAGTTTCCAAGGCAAGAGAATGATTAGAGTTATCAGTTTCTCTTTTGCTTACTGGTCAGAATTCTTGGAAACATTATTTCCCATGTATTTATCTAGTAAATTCAGTTCGTTGCCTTTAGGAGTGTCATTTCTACATCTACTAAAGCCTGACCTGGATGCCCCTACTCTTACTCTGGACCATCTCTTAGGAAGTGATCTGGAAGTAATATTACATCTTATTGCTCCATCCAGTTAACTGTCACGTACACACACACACACACACACACACAGAGTCTTCTTTCAGATTAATATAAAATACTCCCAAAACTTGATTTTTTTTTTCCCCTGTGCAAGGTAAGCTTTCAACAAAGTTCTAACTCTCCCTTGCTGAACCCACACTGAGGGCTGATCCACTAATGACTGATCTTGAAAGAGTGTCAATATTCATGGAGTACTTACATTTTTTAAAGGAACAGATATGTTCCTGAAGGGATAGATGGTACATTTTCATTTATGTACGGAGACTTTTTTAATATAATTTACATGTTGTATGTTCCTGGGAAAGTACCCTAAACTCTCCAGGCCTTAGATTTCCATATTTGTTAAATGTAAGTACATAAAAATGCACAAATTATAATTTTGTTTTGAGAGTTGAATGAATTATTACATGCAAAGCCTTAGAACAATATCTGGCACTGAAAAAGCATTCAATAAATATTAAATACATTGATTATTTTATAGGAAATATAAATCATGATAATCCTCATTAAAGATTACTATTAAAGAATAATCAGTAATAATGTGATGCATGATATACCTGTTGATATATTTTGCATTGATTCTCAGATGTCAATATTAACAATTACTTGTAAAAGATGGACAATATTTGTCAGAAAGGAATTTTGAGCTATAGTTGCCATTTATGGAAGGGTGTTTGGATATTAATGATAATAGCAATTAAAAAAATATATAGCTTAGATTGATACTTCCAAAAGTACAATTCAAATTTATATAGGTGAAAGAACACTAGAATAAGCAAAAAATATAATCCCGAAACTTAGCTGAATCATTTTTTCACAATGCAGTCTTAAACAGAGTCACTATAACAGAAATTAGTAAGAGTATAGTTACTGCCAACATTGGCAAATGAGGAAGTTGCATTCTCCTTGGAAAAGATGGTGAAAAAGAAGGTGATCGCCTTCTTTTAATTCCTATCTAGAAATCAATATAAATAAGAACCATTAAAAATGTCCCTGAGGAGTGCAAAGGGTCAATGTGCTGCAGGGAAGAAAATCCTGGTGATCTACTTTTGAAAATCCTATGTCAGCAACTGGTTACTGGGACCATCAAAAAATGGACTGTCATATTTCTTTCTTTTTTTGTTAATGATGTAATTTGTTTTCTAAATTGTGATTTGGGTGAAAGTTTACAGAGCAAATTCACTTTCCATACAGGAGCTCACAAACACTTTGTTTCATGACATTGACTACAATTTACCACAATGCAACAGCTCTCCTCCCATTTTCTCCCCATAGTTACCTCTTCCCTGTGTCTTTACCTCCATGCACTTCTGCCCCCTGAGCTGTCTACCTGTCATAAACAGCCCTTCTATTCTCCCATGATTGTTCCCTGCAAGGAGTGTATCTACCTCAGGTAAATGTTCACCTCATATGCCTGTCTTTTGTTTGGCTGTAAGCCACAGGTGTGAGTTTAATTCCAGACCTGAAGGGAAGCTAGGGACCATAGTCTCAGGAGTTCCACCAGGCTCTATCAGACCAGCAAACTCTGTCCACCACCCCCCTTTTTTTTAGATGATTTTGAGTTTTGTTCCACATTGTTCTCCCTCTCTATCCAGAATCTCCTACATAGATCCCCCTCCAACTGGTTGACACTGGTAGCTGGGCAACATTTAGTTCTTTTGGTCTCATAGTCATACAGGCTGAAGACCACATGGTGTACCAGTTGCTTGGACTAATCATTTCCATGAATCCTTGGTTTTCTTCATTTTTCTTTGCTCTAGACAAGGAGAGACCATCGTTACATCTAGATGGCCACTTGCAAGCTTTTAAGATCCCACTCACTACTCACCAAAGTAGGATGTGGAACAATGCATTCTGTAGTATGTTATGTCAGTTGAACATGATGTTCCCTCTGACCATAGTCCCAAGCCAACAGGTCCAACTATTTGCTCCCTCTGGGTAGCTGACTGTGCCCAAGAAGTAAGTACAACCTTGTCCCTTGTCAGCTCTGCTATATACCTGGGAATTCTTACAGAACATAGCAGTACACTTGTAGAAACATTGTCTGTCAACCCTATACACGGCCTTGGGCACAATACCCCCTGCATAGACATACCTAATAGTTCAGCCTGTCCACCCATCTATCGACCCATATATCCATGTTTGCCTTCACTGACAACACAGTACTGTATGTGCAAAAGGGGTCATCTTTGTTGTCTATACCTCCCACGTACCTCTCTACGTCTTCTTCTCCTCAATGCCACTGTGTTGATCATTCATATTTGGTACATTGCCCTTCCTTCACCCAAATCAATACTTGTCTCTACCTATCTAATAGTGTTCTGTACCCTCTCCTACCACACCCCTAATAACTAACAAAGAAAATTTACTGCCATACATAAAACTTTCCTTGACCTTTTACAATAATGGACTAATACAATATTTGCCCTTCTGTGATTGATTCACTTCATTCAGCATAATGTCCTCCAAGTTCATCCACATTATGTAGTGTTTTGCAGATTCTACGTTATTCCTTAGGGTTGCATAGTGTTCCATTGTGTTTATGTACCATAGTTTGGTTATCCATTCTTCAATTGATGGACACCTAGGTTGTTTCCCAACCCAACCCCACTCCCATCAAATTGGATATGACTCATAGTGACACCTCCTTGGGTTTCCCACGTGGTATCACTACGGAAATAGATTGCCCAGCTTTCTGAGGAGTGGCTGGTGGGTTTGAACCACCAGCCTTCCAGTTACCAGTTGAATGCCTTAGGTACTAAGCCACAGTTCAAACCCACCAGCCGCTCCTCGGAAGGAAGGTTGGGCAATCTACTTCCACAGTGATACAGTCTCGGAAACTCTAGGAGGGGTTGCTTTGTGTTGAATCTGAGTCTATAGCAGTGAGCAAGGTTGTTTCCATCTTTTGACTATTGTTAATACTACTGCAATGAACATGGGTGTACGTGTATCTGTTTTTGCCCGGGCTCCCAATTCTTTAGGATATATACCTAGTAATGGAATGACTAGGTCAAATGGTATTTCTAATTCCAACTTGTAAGGATTCACCTGCTGCTTTCCACAGTGGTTGTATCATTTGACAGTCCCACCAGCAGTATATGAGAGTCCCAATCTCTCTGCATCCTTGCCAACATTTGTTATTTTCTGCTTTATTCAACTTTCCTATTAGTGCTGGGGCCAGATGGTATCTCTTTGTTGTTTTGATTTGCATCTCTCTAATGGCTAACGATCGTGAGCATTTCTTCATGTTTGTTGGTCCTGAATATTCTCTTTGATGAAATGTCTATTCATGTCTTTGACCCATTTTTTAATTGAATTATTTTTCTTTTTGTTATTGAGGTGTTGGAATTTTCTATAAATTCTAGAGATAAGTCACTTGTTAGATATGTCATTGCTGAATATTTTTTTCCAACTTGTAGGTTCTCTTTTGACACTTTTGGAGAAGTCTTTGGAAGTAGATTAAAATTTAATGTTTAGAAGGTCCCATTCATCTAGTTTGTCTTCTGCTGTTTGTCCATTTTGATTTGTGCTTGATAACCTGGTTATGTCATAGATTAGGGTGCCTATATTTGCCCCTAGTTTTTCTTGAGGAACTTTATAGTTTTAGGTTGCACATTTAAGTCTTTGATCCATCTGGAGTTCGTTTTTGTGTATGGTGTGAGTTATAGATCTTGTTTTGTATTTCTGCAAATGGATATCCAGTTTGCCAGCACCATTTATTAAACAAACATTCTCTTCCCCATTTAATGGATTTCAGCCCTTTGTCAAAGATCAACTGACCATAGGTTGATGGATCTATTTCTGGGTTCTCAATTCTCTTCCATTGGTCTACGTGTCTGTCATCATACCAATACCAGGCAGTTTTGAATATGGTGACTGTATAGTAGGTTTTGAGATCCAGCAGTGTGAGACTTCCTACATTGTTCTTCTTTGTCAATAGTGCTTTGATTATCCAAGGTCTCTTTCCTTTCCATATAAAGTTAGTGATTGGTTTTTCTATATCCTTAAAGAATGTTGATGAGCTCTGGATTGGGATTGTATTGATGTATAGATTGCTTTGGGTAGAATGGACATTTTCACAATGTTCAACCTTCCTATCCATGAGCACGGTATATTCTTCCATTTATGTAGATGTCTTATGGTTTCTTGAAGTAGTTTTTTGTAGTTTTCTTCATACAGGTCTTTTGTATCCCTGGTAAGATTTATTCCCAAGTATTTTTTTTTTTTTTTTTTGGTAGCTATTGTAAATGGTAATGATTTCCTTATTTCTTTCTCAGGAATCTCTTTGCTGGTGCAGAGGAATCCAACTGATTTTTGGATGTTGATCTTGCATCCTACCATGACGCTAAATCTCTCAATTAGTTCCAGTAGATTTTTGACTGAGTCTCTTGGGTTGTCTAGGTATAGGATCATATCATCAGCAAATAAGGACAATTTAACATCTTCCTTACCAATGTTGATGCCTTTGATTTCCCTTTCTTGCCTTATTGCCCTGGCTAGGACTTCCAATGCAATGTTGAATAGAAGTAGTCATAGAGGGCATCCTTGTCTCGTTCCAGTTCACAAGGGGAATGATTTTAGTCTCTCTACACTGAGAATAATAATGGCTGTGATTTTGCATACATGCCCTTTATTATGTTGAGGAATTCCCTTCTATTCCCGTTTTGCTAAGAGTTTTTATCAGGAATGTGTGTTGGATTTTATCAAATGCCTTTTCTGCATCAATTGATATGATCATGTGGTTCTTTTCCTTTGTCCTATTTATGTGGTTTATGAGTTGATTATTTCTCTAATGTTGAGTCACCCTTGCATACCTGATATGAACCTCAATTGTTCATAGTGAATTATTTTCTTGATATGTTGTTGGAGTCTATTGACTAGGATTTTGTTGAAGGTTTTTGCATCTATATTCATAAGGCATATTGGTCTATAGTTTTTCTTTTGAGTGATGTCTTTGTCTGGCTTTGGTATCAAGGTTATGCTTGCTTCAAAAAATGAATTAGGTAAGACTCTATCCTTTTCTCTGTTTGGGGATATTTTGAGTAGGAGTGGTGTCAGTTCTTCTCTGAATGTTTGGTAGAATTCTCCAGTGAAACCATATAGGCCAGGACTTTTTTTATTGGTAATTTTTTTATGACCTGTTTAAATTATTCTTCTCTTATTGATCTGTTCAACTTTTCCACTTCAGTCTGTGTTAGCTTACTTAAGTAGTGTATTTCTAGAAATCTGTCCATTTCTTCCAGATTTTCAAATTTGTTTAAGTACAGTTCTTCATAGTGTCCTGATATTATCCTTTTTATTTCAGTTGGTTCTATTGTGATATCGCCCATTTCATTTCCTATGCGTGTTATTTGTATTCTCGCCCTCTTTTTCTTTGTTAAATTTGCCAGTGGTGTGTCAATTTTATTAATCTTTTCAAAAATCCAACTTCTACTCTTGTTGATTTTTTCTATTGTCTTTCTATTTTCTGTTACATTGATTTCTGCTCAAATCTGTTACATCCTTTCTTCTGCTGACTGTAGGGTTTTCTTGCTGCTCTTTTTCTAATTGTTGGAGATGTTGGTTTAAAATGGTAATTTTGACTCTTCCTACTTTTTTGACATGTGCATTTATTGCTATAAATTAGCTTCTGATCACTGCTTTTGCTGTGTCCCAAAGATTTTTGTATGTTGTGTTTTCATTCTCATTTGATTCAAGGAATTTTTTAATTTCATTTGTTATTTCTTCTCTAACCCAGTCTTTCTTAAGGAGGGTGTTGTTCAGTTTCCATGTGTTTGTTCTTTTTCTGTTGCTCTTCCTATAGTTGATTTCTAATTTGTTAACATTTTGACCCAAGAAGATGCTTTGCAGTATTTCTATGTTTTTAAATTTATTAAGGTTTGCTTTATGTCCTAATACATGGTCTATCATGGAGAACGTACATTGGAAAAGGATGTATATTTGCTGTTGTTGGATGAAGTGCTCTGTAGATGTCTATAAGGTCAACTTGGTAGATGGATGTCTATAAGGTCAACTTGGTAGATGGTGTTGTTTAGTTCTTGTACATCTTTGTTGAGTTTCTTTCCAGTTGTTCTGTCTTTCATTGTAAGTGGTATATTAAAGATTCCTACTATGACTGTGGAGTCATCTATTTGCCTTTTCAATTCTTTTAAAGTCTGATTTATGTATTTTGGGGTTCTTTCATTGAGTCCATAGATATTTATTATGTTTATATGTTCTTATTCAATTGATCCTTTAATCATCATATAATGTCCTTCCTTGTCTCTTAATTAGAAATTAATACTGGCATTCCTGTTCTTTTCTTGTTGCCATTTGCTTGATATATCTTTTTCCAACCTTTGAGTTTTAGTTTATTTTTGTCTTTGTCTCTAAGTTGTGTCTCTTGTAGGCAGTATGTAGATGGTTTATGTTTTCCTATCCAGTCCGCAACTGTCTGTCCCTTGAGTGGTGCATTTAATCCATTAACATTCAGTGTAATTTTTGACAAGTATAAATTGGTTGCTTTCATTTTCTTGTGCGTTTCTTCATGGGGTTTCTGGTTTCTATGCTCCATACAATTTTCTGTTCTGAGCTCTTAATAATTATGAATTGTGTTATTGTTTCCTTTGTTGCTATTGTTTTAGTATTTGCAAAATATTTGTGCTTGTCCTCTTTTTTATTGTGATGTAAAGTTTATTATTTTTCTTTGAGGGTACACTATGATTTATAATTTTCTCTCCAAATTTAGAATAGTTCCTTCTATCTTGCAACCCTCTTGACTTCCTCACCATTTAAAGTTTTGTAACTACACTATTTTCCCCCTCTTTTTGGTTTGGAGTTATCCTCATTTGCCAATTGATGTCTCTGGTTCCCTGCTTACAATCTTGTAAGCCTGTTTTACTTTGGATACCTCCATAACTGTATTGGTTTCTGGGTTATGTCATCTTGTGTATTAATGGTCGGTTGTTATTTGCTATTATTGGTTCTCTGTTCAAAGGACTTCCTTCAGTATCTCTTGTAAGATTAGTCTGGTTTAAAAAATTCTCTTACTTTCTGCTTATCTGGAAATCTCATTTCACCATAGTATTTGAGGGACAATTTTGCTGGGTATATAATTCTTGGTTGGAAATTTTTCTCTTTCAGGATTTTATGTGCACCGTTCCATTGCCTTCTCTCTTGCATGTTTTCTGCTGAGAAATCAGAGCTTATTCTTATTGGTTATCCTCTGTAAGTAATTTTTCTTTTTTCTGTGCTGATTTCAGGATTCTTTCTTTGTCTTTGGTTTTGTTGAGTTTGATGATGAGATGTCTTGGTGTTTGTTTTGGGGTCTATCCTGTTTGGGGTTTGTTGGACTTCCTGAATGAATATATTCTCATCTTTCAGCACAAAAGGGAAGTTCTCTTCCAACTTATCTTGGACAATTTTCTCAGTGGTTTTCCTTTTCTCTTCCTGTTCTGGAATTCCAGTGACATGTAGGTTATTTCTTTTTGATGTTATCACACATGAACCTTAGATTTCCTTCATTTTGTTTTGATCTTTTTTTTTTCTGATTGATCCCTTTCCAAAGAAGTATTTAGGTATTTGTCTTCAATCTCACTAATTCTGTCTTCCATTGATTCAATTCTACACTTTTGCCCTTGCCTAAGATATTTGACTGCTAACCAGAAGGCTCTCAGTTCAAACCCACCAGCCACTCCTTGGAAGGAAGGTTAGACAATCTACTTCTGTAGTGATACTGCCTCAGGAACCCAAGGAGGGGTTGCTATGAGTCAGATCCTACTCAACGGAAGTGAATTTGGTTTTGACCCTTTCAATGTATTATCTATTTCTGAAAACTTAGTATTAATATTCTGGATTTCTATCTTCAGATTTTGTATCATTTCTAACTTTCATTTATTTTGTCATTTTGTTCTTGTATTTTCTTCCAAAATTGTTCTAGGGTTTTGTATGTGTTTTACTGGATTTTGTAGTGTTTTCCTTGATCTGTCCCTCAATCCTTTCAAGATATATAAATATAATTCTTTTGAATTCTTTTTCAGGCAGTTCCTATGCTGCTTCTTCCTCAGGGATGTGTTCAGCATCTATATCCTGCTCCCTTGTTTCTACCACTTTATCTTGCTTCTTTGTATGGACTGTGATGGTCTGTTGTCTCAGAGACATTGTGATGCTGTTGTATTTACATCTCTGTTAACTAATTGTGAAGAGCAGTTAAGCGTGAGTCAGGCTCTTCTTTGTGGTCATTTATTGATGGCGGAGAAGGAAATGGTGGCTCTCAGTCAGTAAGTGAAGCTGCAGGAGATATGAGTGTTATTGTACCATATGGGCACTGTTGCTGTCTCCCACTCAGATATGCAAAAACAACAATAGAATAAATTGTTTGATTTATTTAATCAAAAAATTAAAAGCAGGTGTATGAAAATATACACCATGTAAACACACAGGAATAATAACCAAAAAGAAAAAAAAAAAGTAACACTATATCTGGGTAGAGTGTAATAAGAGAAAAAAGGTAGAGTTGGAGAATAATGATGAAAAAAAATGTGATAAATGTAAAATGAAAAATAAGGAATGAGATTAACTACAAAAAAGAAAAAAATGGGAAACTGGAAAAGAGAAGAGAGAAAAAGCTGAAAACTAGAAGCTGAGAAGAGAAGAATAAAGAATAATAATAAAAATGACAATAATAATAATAATAACTTAAAAAGAGGTGAAAACAAACAAACTAAAAAAAAAAAGGAAAAAAAAAATCTGGGCAGGGTGGGGCAGGGCACCCAGGCTCTGTATGAGCACACAGCCTGGGATGCAATTCCTGCCGGCCCAGAAGATGAGTGGGAGTGAGGGATGGCCACACTGCTGTTCACCATGAGGGTGTAGAGTATCAGAGTAACAACGAGAATATCACACCTTTCTAATAGTTGGCATTGGGAATATCCTTGTGGTTCCCAGTTAATGGAGCCTATTCTTAAGTCCCTGGAATCTGAGAGAATGTTTTCACTTTAATTATCCAAAATGGTTGAGCCACTTGTAAATATTCAAAATGGCTGTGCCCTCCAGACAGGCAAAAGTCCACAGCTCAGCACACCTTCCTCTTCACTGCTTCCCCTTTTATTCACCAGCCACAAGTGCAGTCCTCCATCCAGCTCCTGGCTAGCAGGGCTGATTTTTAGCTTAATTCTTTGGTCCTAACACCACTCTGGAATATCTAAGCTGTCTGTGCCATCAGGATCGCTGACAGACTGAAGCTCCATGTTTTTTTGGTGTTTTCATGCAAGTTCTTCTACTAGTTGGAGTTTAGTCCATTTCTATAGCCTTCCCTTCAAAGCTCAGGGCTCCAGAATTATCTTCTGTATCTGTGTTAATTGATTCCCCTTTTCTTTGTTGAAGAGGGTCTGGGCAATCTGTCTGCCTATCCACTCTCTAACCAGAACTCAGTCACAGTTGAGTGTCATATTTCTGACCTGGTCTTTATCTGTCAAAGGCAAATTAAAAAGAGAGAGAAAGAAAGAGAGTTAATGAGAGAGGAAGAGGAGGAGGAAGTAGACAGAATGGAAAAAAGCAGGCAATGAAATAAATTTGAGTATAAACAAAGGGCTCTAAGAAGGTTTTCTGCTGTGTACTTCTCTCTGTGTTCTACAAATTAGCTTCTTAGGCTATTAAAATCCATTACCAACTCTTAACAAAACAGAGTAGATTGCATTATAGGGTTTCCAAGGCTGTAATGTCTACTGAAGTAGGGTGCTACATCTTTTTCCCATCCAGTGGCTGGTGGCTTTGAACTACTGATCTTTTGGTTAGCAGTTGAGCACTAAATGACTGCCATCAGGGCTATTGTTTTTGTTATTGTTGTTAGGTGCTGTGGAATCTGTTTTGGCTCATAGTGATCCTATGTACAAAGGAGTGAAGCACTGCCTTGTCCTGTACCATCATCTCACATTGCTATACTTTAGGCCATCCTTGCTGCCACTGTCAATCCATCTTGTTGAACGTCTTCCCTTTTCTTGCTGACACTCCACTTTACCAAGCATGATATCCTTCTCCAGGGACAGATTCCTTCTGACATGACCAAAGTAGGTGAGATAGAGTCTGGCCATTTTCACTTTCCAGGAATATTCTGGCTGCACTTCTTCCAGTATAAAATTTTTTCTGTTCTTATGGCAGTCTGTGGTATCTTTAGTATTCTTTGCCAACACCATAAATCAAAGGCATCAGCTCTTTTTTGGTCTTCCTTATTCAGTGTCCAGATTTCACATGTATATGAGACAATTGAAAATACTATGGTTTGGGTTAGGTGCACTTTAGTTTTCAAACAGACATCTTTGCCCTTCAACTACGTAAAGAGGTCTTTTGCAGCTTATTTGTCCAGTGAAATATGATGTCTGATTTCTGGCTACTGCCTTTATGGTTGTTGATTGTGAAATCCCTGACAACCTCAATCTTTTTTCCATTGATCATGATGCTGCTTATTGGTCCAGTTTTGAGGATTTTTATTTTCTTTATGTTGAGGTATAATCCATACTGTAGACTCTAATCTTTAATCTTCATCAGTAAGTGCTTCAAGATCTTCACTTTCAGCAAGCAAGGTTATGTTATCTGCATATCATAGTTTGCTAATGATACTTCCTCCAATCTTGATGGCACATTCTTCTTCATATAGTCCAGCTTCTCTGATTATTTGCTCAGCATACAGATCATATAAGTATGGTGAAAGGACACAATGCTGATGCACACACATCCTGATTTTAAACCATGCAGTATGCCCTTGTTCCATTCAAATGACAGCCTCCTGGACTATGTAAATGTTCTTCATGAGCATGATTAAGTGTGCTGGAATTCCCATTTTTCATAATTTTATCCATAATACGTTATGATCCCCATAGTCAAATGCCTTTGAATAGTCAAAAAAATACAGGTAAACATCTTTCTGGTATTCTTTGCTTTTAGTCACCACAGTGCGACAAACTGACAGAAGAGTGGTGGACCAGGGATATTAGCCATTTAGAAGTTACCTTGAATTAATTTAATCAGGTAATCAGTTAAGAGTTTTGCTTCCAAAAGCCAAATCCAACTCACTGCCATTGAATTGATTCCAACTTACAGTGACCCCATTGGGTTCACAAGACTGTAAATCTTTTGAAACAGACTGCCCTATCTTTCTTCTGTGAAGCAGTTGTTGGGTTCAAACTACTGACTTTTTGGTCAGCAGCCAAGTGCCTTCACCACTATATCACTAGAACTCCTTCAGGTTATGCTTAGTGCCTGCCAAAATCAGTCACACTAGGAAAATGGGAGTTTTGTTCTAGATATAAAACTGATAGGAAGCTTCATTTTGAAGCACAGGACTGATGCTCAGGAAGGAGGAAATTGGGGCATTCAGTGGTGAGGACAGCCTGGGATATCCAGAGGGCACTGAATGCCTGAGGGCTGATTAGCAGCGTTTACCCAGAGGTGGGTAGCTTCCCAAGACAAACAGCATTCTTTGCACATTGGCTAAGTTCCCTGGTGGTGGCAAACATTGTTGATATCTGCTCTTGTTACATTTAATCACAGTGATATTATGCGTGAGATTAGTGGCACCACATTTTCTGAGAGGACAATTGAAAGTAATGGGTTGATAACTGCATATCTGTTCAGATGTGTATCCTACTGGTTTTGTTTATGAAAGAAAATTCATTATATATTAGATATTTTCTCAAAAAGGCTAACATGGTATATGAATCATACTTTTAACTGTCTTGTTAGTATAACCCTAAAACCTCCTGAACAGCCCATGCATTATATTTCACCTAGGACTTGTGAAGTATAGACTAAATACTTCAGAATTCTCATAGGGTTTTCATAACCACAATTAAGTACTCCAGTCTTCTTCTGAAGGTTATAAATTTCAAATGTAACAAGTTGCATGGTTTGGGGAATGCTGTGGTAAGAAGGCCTTGTCAGATGGAAGTAGGAGTCTGTTTGCCATCGGTCCCTTCTTTCTGAGGGAAACTACGCTCTATTTAAGTAAATTTTATATTCTAATTTCAACAAAAAAAAAATTTATTAGAATACATATAATATGTTAGGATTATAAACTAAGTTGGTATTACCATTATTATTTTATTCTAATATCTAAAAAATCATGAAGACTCTAAACTTTAAAGAGTTTAAGTTGCATGAACCCAAAGCAGGAACTTGAGAAAGAAAACAGAGAGACTATGGCATAATTCACTATGATTATATTGCATATAAAGAAACTCAAACATAGGAATAAACCAGATGAGATAGAGACATTCATTGCATGTTAAGGGAATAGATCTTCCCAATAAGAAAATCAATTACATGGAGTGTTAAAATATTCATTCATTAGATTTTCTCAGTCTATGAATGAGGACATGAAATGATTCATAAGTGTTCTCTATTTTCTGGATGTGATCTTTCCCTGTACTTGAATTTGTGTTTCTTCCCTAGAATTCAAATTGATACTTTTAAATTAATCTGTAAATATTTATATATAATTTAAGATCTTTATTGAATTTTAAATATTCTACTCATTCATTCTCTCATTAAGTAATTCAAACAATTTAGGAGTGCTTTCTCAGTTCTACGGACTGTGCTAGGTTCAAAGAATGCAAAGAAGAAAATATGGTCCCTGTTTATAAGTGATGGGAATACACACACACACACACACACATATACACACAAATATATATATATATATAT
>NW_006921609.1:5347803-5359762 GCF_000298275.1 Orycteropus afer afer | reverse complement strand
TTCTTCGCCAGCACCACAACTCAAAAGCATTGACCCTTCTTTGGTCTTCCTTATTCATTGTCCAGCTCTCACATGCATACGAGGTGATTGAAAATACCATGGCTTGTGTCAGATGGACCTTAGTCCTCAAGGAGACATCTTTGCTCTTCAGCACTTGAAAGAGGTCTTTTGCAGCAGATTTGCCCAGTGCTATACATCTCCTGATAGCTTGACTGCTGCTTCCATTGGTGTTGATTGCAGAACTAAGTTATGTGAAATCTTTGACAACTTCAATCTTTTCTCCATTTATCATGATGCTGCTTATTGGTCCAGTTGTGAGGATTTTTGTTTTCTTTATACTGAGGTGTAATCCTTGCTGCAGACTATAGTCTTCAATCTTCATCAGTAAGTGTTTCAAGCTATTCTCACTCTCAGCAAGCAAAGCTGTGTCATCACCATATCACAGGTTGTTAACAATTCTTCCTCAAATCCTGATGCCACATTCTTCTTCATGTAGTCCAGCTTCTCAGATTATCTGCTCAGCATAGAAATTGAATAAATGTGGTGAAAGGATACAACCCTGACACACTCCCTTCTTGATTTTAAACCATGCAATGTCCCTTTGTTCTGTTTGAACAACAGCCTCCTGGTTTATGTACAGGTTCTTCATGAGTACATTTAAGTTTTCTGGAATTCCCATTTTTCTCTATGTTATCTACAGTTTGTTATGATCCACACAATTGAATGCTTTTGCATAGCCAATAAAACACAAGTAAACATCTTTCTGGTATTCTTTGCTTTGAGCCAAGATCCATCTCATATCAGCAATGATATCCCTCATTCTATGTGCTCTTCTGAATCCAGCTTGCATTTCTGAAAGTTCTCTGTCAATATACTGCTGTAACCATTTTTGAATTATCTTCAGCAAGATTTTAATTATGTGTGATATTAATGATATTGTTTGATAATTTCCACATTCTGTGGGATCACCTTTTTGTGGAATGGCTACAAATATGGATCTCTTCAGAGCTCTGGTAGCGTAGTGCCTAAGGCACTTAACTGCTAACCAGAAGGCTGGCAGTTCAAACCCACGAGCCACTCCTCAGAAGGAAGGTTGGGTAATCTACTTGCATAGTGATACTGCCTCAGGAACCCAAGGAAGGGTTGCTATGAGTTGGCTCTGACTTGACGGCACATAAGAACAACAACAATAACATGGATCTCTTCTGGTCAGTTGGTCAGGTAGATGTCTTCCAAATATCCTGGTATAGCTGAGTGAGTGCCTCCAGCACAGCATCCGTTTGTTGAAACATCTTAATCGGTATTATGTCAATTCCTGGAGCCTTGTTTTTTGCCACTACTTTCAGTGCAGCTTCAACTTCTTCCTTCAATACCATTGGTTCTTGATCATATGCCACCTCCTGAAATGGATGAACATCAATCAATTCTTTTTGGTAGAGTGACTCTGTGTATTCCTTCCATTTTCTTTTGATGTTTCCTGCATCACTCAATATTTTGCCCATAGAATCTTTCAATATTGAAACTTGATGCTTAAATATTTTCTTCAGTTCTTTCAGCTTGAGAAATTCCAAGTGTTTTCTTCCCTTTTGGTTTTCTAACCCCAGGTCTTGGCACATTTCATTATAATAACTGACTTTGTCTTCTTGAAGTATTGTTTGAAATCTCCTGCTCAGCTCTTTTATCTTGTCATTTCTTCTATTTGTTTTAGATACTCTCTGTTCAAGGACAATTACCAGAGTCTTTTCTGACATCCATTTTGGTATTTTCTTCCTTTCCTGTCTTTTTACTCAATCAAAAATATTTTAAAGAGCCTTGGTGGCAGAATAGATAAGCACTTGCCCATTAACTGGAAGGTCAGCTGTTTGAACCCACCAGTGGCTCCACAAGATACAAGACCTGTTGATGTGCTCTTATAAGGATTACACCCTAAGAAACCTGATGGGGCAGTGCTACTCTGTCATGCAGGGTAGCTAGGAGTTTAAATTGATAGTACACAACAACAACACAAATATTATTTTAGAAAAAGTATAAGTAGTGATCAGGAGTTTAGACTCTTTCAGATTGGATTTAATTCTGTTTTTCCATTTATTTAAGCAGTATTTAAAGTCTCTGTATCAATTCTTCATCTATGTCATGGAGATAATAATGTAAGTACTCCATTAGGCTAGAGTGAAGGTTAAAGGAGATCATTCATATACCTCATTTAGTATTGTTATTAATCAATTAAAATTTGCTAGTATTGTTGCTCGTATGTGAATAAGATTCTTCTCTATGGATTGACATTGAAGCATGGTTATAAGAGACATATTCATAGGAATTTTGTTTCAAATTGTATAAATTGTGATTTTTATCTCAGAAAATATCTAAATAAACAACAAAAAAATCAAACTCACTGCTGTTGAGTCAGATCCGACTCAGCCACCCCTCCTTGGGTTTCCAAGGCTGTATCACTACAGAAGTAGATTGTCCAACCTTCCTTCTGAGGAGTGGCTGGTAGGTTTGAATTGCTAGTCTTCTGTTTAGCAGTCAAATGCCTTAGGCATATCTACATACTCTTTATTAGACTTTCTTATATATCATTATGGTACTTTACACATTTTTTTCTATGAAAAAAGAAAACAAATAAGTGAAAGGACCTTATAAATTTACACAGTTTAACCATTGTGACTAACTACTGCAATATAATAGACTATTATGGTTTTAAGTGATCATCCTATATTGCATTATGAAGTATGTCATATGACAAATCTATTTCCCAATGCAAAGAAAGAAGAAGAAAAGAAGTGTAATACTTTGAAGATTTCTAAATCCAAATTCCATCTGAATTCTTGAGTTTGGGGTTTAACTTGAATAAAAAAGACCCTACAATGAGTTCTTAATTTTGATTCAGCTCTCCATTAGCCAGCATGCTCTCTACAATTTTCTTAAGAATAGTATAATTTCATAGTTCCTCATAATTGAGGTTTGTCTTTCTGTTGCCTTTACATATAAAGCAAGATTTTGCTAGCGTAGCGGGAGCAGTAGTTTCCATGGCAAGTAAAAGAAAAACAAACTCATCCTGGCTTGGACAACAAGGAAATTTACTGCTTCACATAACTCAGTGTTGTATTTTAGTAATATTATCAAGATGCAAATTACCTTCTCTCTCTTTTTTGTTTTCTGTGAAGTTGGCTTTATTCAAGACATGGTCTGTCATAGTTACAAAAAGATGACTTCCAGGCTTTATTAAAGCCTCCTTTTACATGAGGAGAAATTGGACCAATTAAGGTCATGTGGTCACCTTAAACTTATCTTTCTGGATGGAAGAATGCCACATATTGATTGGTTTACATCTGTTTTCAATTAATCCCAGTGGTCATAGGCAATCATAGTTCTTCTATGAACTTTACAGTTGGATGTAAATTCCATTATTCAAAAATTTTACTTCAGTGTTTTGTTGTTGTTGTTTTGATAGATGCCACTCACAATAACCATATGTACGACAGAATGAAACAACGCCCTGTCCTACGCCATCTGCAAAATCTCTGCTAGGCATGCTCCTATTGTTGGCAGCCACAATGTCAATCAACCTCATTGTGGGTCTACCCCTTTTTTGCTAACCCTCTACTTTACCAAGCATAATATCCTTTGCTATAGAATGGTCCCTTCTGACAACATGACCAAAGTAGGTGAGACAAAGTCTGGTCATTCTTACTTCTAAAGAGCACTATGGCTATTCTTTGTCCAGGACAGATTTGTTTGTTCTTCTGGCAGTCCATTGGTATTTTCACTATTCTGTGCCAACACAGGCATCACCTCTTCTTTGGTCTTTCCTTGTTAACTGTTCAGCTTTCATATGCATATGAGGCAATTGAAAATAACATGGTTTGGATTAGGTGCCCTTTAGTCTTCAAAGTGATATCTTTGCTCCTTAACACTTTAAAGAACTCTTTTGCAGCAGTTATGCCCAGTGAAATACAATGTCTGATATCTTACTACTATTTCCATGAATATCACTACTATTTCCATGAATAATGAATATTGATTGTGGATCCAAGTAAAATGAAATCCTTGACAATATCAATTTTTTTTTCCATTTATCATGACATTGCTTACTGACACATTTGTAAAGATTTTTGTTTTCTTTATGATGATGTGTAATCTATATTAAAGACTGTAGTCTTTGATCTTCATCAGTAAGTGCTTCAAGTCATCTTCAATTTCAGCAAGCATAGTTGTGTCATCTGCATATTGCAGGTTGTTAATTAGTCTTCCTCCAATCCTCATGCTGAGCTCTTCTTCACATTGTCCAGCTTCTCGGATTATTTGCTGATCATACAGATGAATAAATATGGTGAAAGGATACAACCTTCATGTATGCATTACCTAATTTTATATCATACATTATCCCCTTTTTCTGTTGAAAGGACAGTCTCTGTGTCTATTTACAGGTTCCTTATGAGTACAATTAAGTGTTCTGGAACTCTCATTCTTCATAATGTTATCCATAATTTGTTATGATCCCCACAATAAAATGCTGTTGCATAATCAATAAAACACAAGTAAACATCTTTCTGGTGTTCTTTTCTTTGAGCCAAGATCCATCTAACATCAGCTATGATATCCCTTGCTCCACATCCTACTATTATCAAAACAAAAAAGAAAAGAATGTGTGTCTGTCTCTGTGCATTACCCACAAAAGGAGAGGAATGGTCTTTTTACATTATTTCCATACATTATTAGAAACTTATTGTATCTAATAATAATAGTAGGATTTGTCTTTTAAATATATACTCTCTTTTTTCTCAAGAGTCGCTTATGTCTGAGTCTTCTATCAGTTATTCCAGGTACATGATAAATAACAAAATTTGGAAGTAAGATTAAGAAAAATTTTCTTCTATATTTGATTTTTGTATTTGTTCTACTCCTCAGGAAAATTAATTAATTATGAATTATATTTAGACTGCTAACCATACGGCTGGCGATTCAAACCCACCAGCCACTCCTCGGAAGGAAGGTTGGGCAATCCTACTGCTGTGGTGATACAGCCTGGGAAACCAAGGAGGGATCGCTATGAGTCAGAGCTGACTTGACAGCACATATCAACAACAACAACACTGATAAATTCTTCTTTCTTTTGTTTTTTTCCTTCTGATTTCCGTAAACAAATTAAATGGTTTTGATCTGCCTACTAAATCCTTTTTGTTTTTCATTCATGAACTTTCTTCTTCAGTTATATTTTTGTATTGTATATTTTTTCAGTTGTTCAGTGCGTTACTGAAGAACTGTTTGGATATCTTGATTTGTTTGTTCTCTGTTCTTACTCCAGTTACCTGGCATAGGAGAATGGTAAGTTATTGAACATAGTAGGAGTAGATTAGAGGAAAAATAAATAATTAATGGGGATGGAGATTTTGGATGTTGATGGGCATTTTAAAATCGAGGTCTAGAGAACTATAGAGGTGCCTATACTGAAGATTAGTAAGGGTCAATGAGATTTCCAAGAGAACAAAGTGAGAATAGAGGAAAAGAAGCCAAGGAAGGAATATTGAGCAACACTGTATTTAAAAAATTGAAAATAAAATTTGATATATGAGAAGAAAAAACAAAAATCAGACAAACAAAAATAAAACAGGAGAAACTGTCATGAAAATCAGGGGAGTAGTTTTACTACTTTAATATGCATTTCTCAGGAACTACCTTCCTGGCCTTTACTTCCTCACTTCAGAAAATTATGTGGGTAACATACCATTAAGGGTTTTAGATTAATATTTTTTCTATTCTGCTTAAAATTCTTTTTCCATACATATTTTTTTTAAATGTTAAATTTTAGAAGAGTTTTAGACTTATAGAATAAATGCAAAGATAGAACATAGAATTGCCATATATTCCATACTCAGTTTCCCTTTCCATTAAAAAATAAAAATTAAACTCACTGTTATTGAGTCGATTCTGACTCACAGCAACACTATAGACAGGGTTTCTAAGGCTGTAAACTTTTATGGAAGCAGATTGCCACATCTTTTTTACTGCAGAGCAAGTAGCAGGTTCAAACCACCAACCATTTGATTGGCAGCTAAGCCTTAACCACTTTGCCAACAGAGTGCCTTTCCTTTTGCATTAGTAAGATATATTTGTGACAATTAATGAAGCAATATTGACATATTATTACTAACTTAAGTCCATATTTTATTCAGATTTCCTCAGTTTTCCCTTAAGGCTCTTTTACTGTTCCAGGATTCCATCCAGGAAACCACAGTACATTCAGTAGTCATGTCCTCATAGGCTACTCTGGGTTGTGACAGTTTCTCAGACTTTTCTTGTTACTTATGACCTTGACAATTTTCAAGATTTATAGTCAAGCATTTTGTAGAATATTCCCCAAATTATATATATTTGTTGTTGTTGTTATGTGCCGTCGAGTCAGACCCGACTCATATATATATATATATATGTATATATATATATATATATAATTTATTTTCTCATGCTTACACTGAAGTAATTCATTTTTGAGAGGAATACCACAGAGATAAAATGCCATTTTTACAACATATCAAGGCTGAATACCATCAATATAACATATCACTATTGATTGAATACCATCAATATAACATATCACCATTGATTTTAACCTTGATCACCTGGCTTACAGTTTTATTTGTCAGGTTTCTCCACTGCAAAGTTTTTTGTTTTTTTTTTTCTCTCTCTCTCATATGGTAATTTCTGGAAAAGGAACTATGTTCAGCACACACTGAAAGAATGTGAAGTTTCACTCTTCTTCCTTAAAGATGACATATACACATATATTATCTGGAATTCCTCTTGTTACGGTATTTTTCTCTTGTCTCCTATTCATTTATTCTATCATTTATTTATAACAGTATGGGCTCATGGATATTTATTTTATAATTTGGGTTATGAAGCAATACTACTTTGTTTTATTACTCAAGTTGCTGTATCAAATTTGGCCAGTGGACCTTTTTCAGTTAGTTCCAATATCCCTTAGACATACCACTATCATTGATTATTATTTATTTACTTATTTATTGTACTTACTTTTTGGTGCTACAAAATGCTCCAGTCTCATCTTGTATCTTTCCTACCACAGTCCTATTGTTGTTGTTGTTGTTATGTGCTGTTGAGTTGGCCCCAACTCATAGTGACCCCTCCTTGGGTTTCCGAGGCAGTATCACTACGTTAGTAGATTGCCCCATCTTCCTTCTGAGGAGTGGCTGGTGGGTTTGAACCACCAGCCTTCTGGTTAGCAGTTAAGTGCCTTAGCCACTATGCTACCAGAGCTCCCACTGCAGTCCTAGAATGAGCCATTTCTCTAAGGGTCCCTAGTTGCATCCACTGGAAAATGGTATTAGAAACCAAAATCTGGGAAAGAGGGATGTTCATTGCTATTGATGTCATTGTTTCTAGACCCTTTCAGCTTATAGAGTAAGGGCATGTGTACATATCTATAAATATTTCTCTGTGTAACTTTATCTATATTAAACTAAACTTGTTCATTTTGATGTCTCCAACTCTAATTCATTATAATATGATAATTATAGGTTATCTTCTCCTTCTTGGTTATCTATAAAGTCCTACTGCAACAGTGAGAAACCTTGTTCTCACCATTCATCACCTATTCACTCAATTGTTAAATTCCAGTATACATGTGCAGTGATTTTAGATTTGTTACCTTGTACCCCCAACTGAAACACTGTCATCAATTATAGTAGACAATTATGTACTGTTCATTTACCTTTAGTCTTACAGACTATTCATTTCCAAAATTACATAGTCAGTACCTTATTCTGTCTCCTTCAATGAGGCTGTTTTATAATTTTGTAAACATTGAGATTCTCCCGTCACAATCTTCATACTGTCCTGGAATTCCCCCATTAAAATTTACTGTTTGTTCTATAAAATTCAGTGTGTTTTAATAAACGATCTACCATTGTCATATTATATGAATAGTTTCACTGCCTAGAAAATGTTGTCCTGCTGTGCACCCTGCTCTACTGTCTGAAGCCACTAGTCTGCTTCCTGTCTCTACAGATATGTCTTTAACAGAATGTCTTATAATTGGAATCACATAGTATGAAAGTTTTTCAAACTAGCTTATTTTACTCATTGCTTAGTACCTCATTTATTTTTATCACTGAATAATATTCCAACATAAAGATATAGCACAATTTGCTTATTCATTCACCTATTGAAAAACATCTTCCCCCTCCCAGTTTTTTTTATTTTGGTTTTTTAATGACAAATGATGCTGAACATCTTCTCAAATGCTTATTTTCTACTGACATCCAGATCATTTGCCAACTTAAAAAAAATGGTTGTTTTCTTACTGTTGATTATTAAGAGATTGTTATAAATTTTTGATACAATCCTTTATCAGAAATGTGTTTTACAAATATTTTTTTCTAAGATCTTGGCTTTTCTTT
Source organism: Orycteropus afer afer (assembly GCF_000298275.1). Taxonomy (NCBI): domain Eukaryota; kingdom Metazoa; phylum Chordata; class Mammalia; order Tubulidentata; family Orycteropodidae; genus Orycteropus; species Orycteropus afer. Next base: position 5,351,339 of record NW_006921609.1, on the reverse strand, counting down.
GCATTCTCTTGTACAGAGTAATGCTTTTTAATTTTAATAAAGTTCAGTTTATCAACTGTTTTTTTTCATGGATTGTGCTTTTCGTGTTGGGTTTTAAAACTCATCAGCAAACCATGGTCAATAGGTGTTCTCCAATGTTTTCTTCTAGATTTTTCTATAGTTTCACATTTTAAATCTGCTCTATGATTCATTTTGAGTTAGTTTTTGTGAATGGTGCAAAGGCTGTGTCTATGTTCATTTCTTTTGTTCATAGATAGACATCCTATTGATAAGTATTACATATTCAAATACTTATATTTGAAAGACACAATTATTTTAATTATTTGCATATAATCTCCATAGAAAATATTTACTTAGTCATTTAAGATCATTTTCTTGTAATCCTTTAAGATTCTTCCATGATCACAATTAGCTTATAGGATTGTGAGTCTGGTGCAGAACCAGGCAGTGTTTTGTTCTGTTGTACATAGGGTTGCTATGAGTCAGAGCCAACTAGATGGCACCTAACAACAACAACATTTTATAGACATTATCATTAAGAATAAAGTGAACAAAATATTAACGTGCTCATATAATATATAATGTGCTCATATATATAAGTATATATTGTTAATCTGTAGTATAGTTTGTAATTTCCTTTGACTTGTAAGGGGCTTTTGTACATCATGATTATGTCCTGGATTTTGTTTGAATGTTAACATTTCAAAAAGTTTTTGTGGCCTCAAACTAGTGTGGGAAACAATAAGTGAAACACTTAACAAAAAAGATAAAAAATGCTAACAATCACCATTTAATGAAGGCAATGATATATTTAAATTCTTTAAGACAACTACATTATGTAGATATAAACCACACACGCAAGAAAAACCTGTCACCATGGAGTTTATTCCAATTCATGGCAACCTCATATGCTACAGAATAGAACCTCTCTCTCAGGTTTACCTGACTGTAATCTTTTATGGAAGCAAATAACCAGGTCTTTCTTACTTGGTGAAGCTAAGTGGGTTTGAATGGACAACTTTTAGGATAGTAGTTAAACTCAGTAGGGTGACAAAAATATAACATTTGTTTGCTTAATCTTGTCTTTCACAGTATCTTTCTAATACAACTTTTTGAATACATAACATTTATCAATATTGTTATAGCATTTATCACATTTACAAAATTACCAAACAATATCACCTCTGCATTCTGAAGGACTCAGCAAATACACTACTATGATCTTTACAATTAGCTGTTTTGCTTCTAGTTTGCTTACTATAATTTCAGCAACATGAAGTCAGTGTCTGTGTTTTTTCAATCCTATATAACATTTAGCCCAGTACCCTACACAAAGTTCTCCTTAAGTATAATTTTCAGGAATATAGATGAATGGAGGGAGCTCTGAGGCACTTGACTGCTAACCAGAAGGCTGGCGGTTCAAACCCACCAGCCACTCCTCGGAAGGAAGATGGGGCAATCTACTTCCTTAGTGATACTGCCTCGGAAACCCAAGGAGGGGTCGCTATGAGTCAGGTCCAACTTGATGGCACATAACAACAACAGATGAATGGAAGGATGAGTAAACAAATGACCATATTCAATGCCAACTGGTGGGAGTCATTGTAGGTAAATCTCTACCTTATTATGGCAGTGATATCAAAGGACTTTCCCTTACCTCTTCTGGACCAGTGTTTTAGTTTGCTAGTGGCTTCTTTTCTTCTAGTTTCACTCCACTTACTTTATTTGACAATCTCATTGACTCTTACATAGAGGTTGATAATCTAATTAGTAGACTAACTATCCCATTCTGTTCATAGGCTCTGCCTGACCTCTAGGGGAAGTATAAAGGCATTTAAACCAGGAGATGGAAAACTTCGGGCCATCTTAGAATTCTGCCTCCCATAACCAGTGTAAATATCCCTTCTCCAATTAATTTCCCTCACCATCTTGCTGCTTCAAGACCGTATAAGTGGGTCTTCCATTTCTTAACTATTTGAACAACTACTATTTCTTTTGGGAATATTCACATTCACTCTCTGACTTATTTTATCTTTTCCTGCCTTTAGCTGCATTTAATTTATCTTTATCCAGACTTTCTTGCCAGGCACCCACATTTCTTCCTCATTTTCTCTTAGGAGCTCTGGTAGCATAGTGGCTAAAGCACTTGACTGCTAACCAGAAGGCTGGCGGTTCAAACCCACCAGCCACTCCTCGGAAGGAAGGTTGGGCAATCCTACTTCGGTAGTGATACTGCCTCGGAAACCCAAGGAGGGGTCGCTATGAGTCGGGGCCAACTCGACGGCACATAACAACAACAACAACAAATTTCTCTTAGGGTACACTGTCTATGGAAAGACTATCGGAGCCTTCCTCTTACAAAGACTGATAATTTTAGTTCCTACTCTTGATATGAATTTCTTTTCTAGTATCAGACCTTGATCATACATTTTCTGTACATCAAAAAATGTCCTAGGAAAAGCTGAACAGACAAACATGTGTGTTGCTGTTTAAGTCCATTTAGATTCATGGAGACTCCATGTGTTTTAGAGTAGAAATGCCCTTCATAGGTCCGTGAATGGCTGTGGTCTTTTAGAAGTAGATTGCAAGCTTTTCTTCTGAGGAGCGTTTGGGTGGATTTGAACTGCCGACCTTTTGGCTAGTTTTGTTTAACTGTTTACACCATCCAGAGACTCAAAAGCAAAAGTTAGACACCTAATTATTCCATAATTCTTTTAAAAGTCTGTGCATATTAATCGTGCATACATGATTTCATTGTGCACCAAAGAGTTAACCACAGTATTTCTTTTCAAAATCTGAAAGTGAAAAAAAGGGATCATGGAATAGTGGCAAATGTGTTATATTTTCCTTCATTATTAACACCAGGTTATGGTTTTTATATAAAACTCTGGCATACATGTAATTTTTCCTCTTTTCTGGAAAATATGTATAAAGTACACTTCCTCCATAAATTATATGCTTTCTTGGACAAAATCAAATGCTGGAATATAGAACCAATTTTTTCTCTTTCTTTTTCTTCCCCCCAACAGCAGGATAATTTCTAACTCCTTTTGCTTAGATAAGATGTGAACTAACTACTGTTGTACAGTGGGCAGGACATGAAAACAGTATAAGAGATTGTTGAGATCAATAGATACTACTACAAAACCACCATTTTATAGTTACTCCAGAAGACCATGGAACAATGTGATGGTGGGTGATAATTTTTTTATTACATTGTAATAGACCATTTAGAGAAACATGTTGAACATTTCCTTGGAGTGGAAGAAAAGGACATAAAAAAGCCATTTCCCAGAATTTTATTTGATTCTATAGAAATTCTGATCATCAAACTATATTCTGCTACATATGAAGCCAAAAAAAAAAGAGAATCTATGGAGATACATACATATATATATATACATACATACATACATATATATATATGTATGTATGCATATATATATATACACATGTTGTTTTTGTTGTTATGTGCCATCAAGTCATACCTGACTCATAGTGACCCCTCCTTGGGTTTCTGAGGCGGTATCACTATG
>NW_006921609.1:5319665-5347483 GCF_000298275.1 Orycteropus afer afer | reverse complement strand
TATATATTTGGTTGCAGAATAAGGATAACAACTCACCTGCTATGTAGTATTGTCATGATATTTGTTTTTAATAAATTGAGTCAGTCTGTGTACATCATAAAGCCTAATAGACAACTACTCTATAACCATCTTCACCAATTCTTATCTGAGGAAATAACATTTTATCATAAAATTTTAATTTTTGCACTTTAGATTTTTAGTTTCCCAGATATGAAAACACACATATCACTTAGGGCAGGAATGGAAATGAATAAACTCTGCTTACAGAAGAAGAAACAACATTCTGAAAAATTTCTTGGATATACATTTAGTGTATCAAACATTTCTGCTCATCTTTTGATTACACTGTGGACTATCATAGTCAGGTTGAGATTTAAAAAGAAAGAAAAAAAAAGTTCTACAAGCTAAAACCAAAAAAAAAAAAAAAAAAAAAACCCACTGCCATCAAGTCAATTCTGACTCATGGTGACCCCCCACTGGGTTTCTGAGGCAGTAAATCTTTATGGAAGTGGATTGCCCAGTCTTGCTTCTTCAGAGTGGCTGGTGGGTTTGAACCACCAGCCTTCTAATTAGCAGCCAAATGCCTTAGGCACTGTGTTATCAGAGCTCCTATTCTGTAGGCTATTCGCTATAAATAGTCACATATTCCTATGCCACAACAGCATGAACTGAAACCTCTATATAAAAAGATGTGGGCTTCTGTTACCAGCATGTTGTAATTATTTTCCTTGTCCAATGAATAGGGATTAGGTCAAAAGTAAGAATGACTTGGTTATAGTCCATATTACTACACTCTTTTCTGCTTCGCTTGCTTTTCCATATATTGAATGAAAGACAAATTTGTTTTCTCCACATGTGTAGTATTTGGCTCCTACTTAGTGTACAATAGATCTTAATTATCTCCTCTCCTCTAACTTCATCAGATATATCTGATTGTTACTGAACTTATTTTTGCTTCATCAACTTCTCTCTAGTTTTTCACTTTAAATTATTAATGAACACATTTTAATATTTTGCTATTCACACGTTATTTTTGCACTCCGTCTACTAACTAGATAAGCTTCACAATTTAGGAAGGGTAAACTGGGCCAACTGGTACCGTTCCTGTGCTTAGGTGCTGATTCTAAAGGACCTCTACCGGTCATTGAGCACTCAGGACTAACTCTTAGAATGGTGTGAGTCTCTAGTTCTGTGATGCCAACTTTCCATCTTGCTGGGGTTGGAGAGGTTTGGTTGTGTTGAATGGGTACTATCTTTGTGGTGCATTGTAAGGGCCTTGTTATTGCTACACACATGGGCTATTTTAGCATGAATTTGAACACATGAGAAGAGTCTAGGTTAAAATTTCAAAGAAATTTATGAATCTGTTTCCTTCCAACAGCAATTCTCTCCCATGATATAAAATATCACTCTTTTATAAAATTCATAAAATTACCCTAAACCGACAGATCCAAATGGGGAGCAACAAACAGTCCATATTTACCATACGGAAGAGGGTTACAATTTGCTCTCCAATGACAAATCCCAACCTGGAACAGATTTCAGCCAGGCAGCCAGCCGAGCTCGCAGGGTGAACTGCACAGGCCATGGTGGGTGCAGAGCTCAGAGCCGGAAAGCAAACAGCTGCTGTAGCCTGATTTGAGTTAAAATAGTGTGAGTGTTTAGTCTGGCGCACGGCTTCAGGGGAGATTGGCAGCTGGGTCAAACAAAGTCCTTCCATTGGCTCTCTTCCCAGGCAGCTTCTGCTAGTATTTAGGTACTAGTGCAGTGTTGGGCCCTTTTCTCAGGCAAAATCTAACATCTGACCGCACCCTCTTTACTTTTTCAAAAAAAAAAAAAAAAAAAGCTTATTTTCCTTCTTTCGTTAAAATACATTCTCCAGTAGACACTCTCTCCCACTAATTGTGTATTAGCTGTGTATTTTATCTTGAGAGCTGACGCACTGGGCTTTCAACGTGGTGTGGAAAGCAGCCTGTTACAGTGCTGGATTCATAAAAGGGCCTTTATGGTTTGTGAAAGAATATCTGTGTGCTTAGGCAGGAAACTTTTGATCTGCAGAAAAGCCAGAAGACATCTAGGTAAGGTCGTGTATCAAATCTACTTTTGCGGGGGAAAGTTGGGCAGTGAGAATGGTTAATCGCAATCGCCGAGAGTTTGGAGGGAACACGTTCACTTTTGTAGAAGTTTAAAAGGTACTAACTATCGTTTGCTTATTTTTTTTTATTTGTTTGTTTGTTTAAATCGTAAGGCAGTACTGTGATCTGAATTTTTAGGATCTTGTTTTCTGCTATTGAACCTATTATAGTGGATATAGAGTTTTATTATATAGCAAAATCTTTACAAACTGGCGCCGAAAGAAAGTGTATTTAGAAGGGAAATTGACAAGTTTTAAAGAGTAATTGTACAATCATTTGAGGACAAAGGAACACTGCATTAGACTAACAAGGGTTTAATTACCAAAAAAAGTTTAATGTTGCTTTGGAAGGAATATTAAGTAAGTTGTCTTTGTCTCTTACTTTTTAATTTTAGTCGCTGATTTAGCCTGTTGGGTCACATTTTTTGTTAGTGCTGAAGGCTGCCATGAATCTGTAATGAGGCCCCTTTGCACATGATTTTGGCACTTGGCCAAAATCAACTTCCCAGCGGCGAGCTTTCTCTAAAGAACCTGGAGCTTTTTTTTTTTTTTTTAAGAAATCATGTCTGAAAGCTGCCACAACCAGTTGTGTAGGCATGTCAAAATGACTTTATACAGTAAATAAGAAACATGCATGTTCTTCAAAATTTTCCCATATTGTGGCTTTTATCATGAATTTCTTCGCTTGTTGTCACCTAAAATAGCTTAAGACAAGAACAATCTTGAAGAAGATTTTTTGTTGTTTTTCTCAGCAGACAAGAGTAGGGTTATCATCTCATTGAGCACTATACAGTGCAAAAGAGTTTTTCAAAACACTTCAGGATAAATAACAGATGAATTCCTAAAACTGTTAATCTCTGTAAGTAATACTCAGTGAACAGTAAGTAATGAAATTTTCTAGAAGTTTTGTTGTGTGCACAATTAAGCTTAACATTTTAATAGGATTTCTGTGTGTACTAAAATATTATGGCATTTAAAAATATTATTGTTTATTTTAGGTATAAAAAAGTTATGAGCACCTGGATATCTCTAACAAATATTTTAATAGAAATGTTTTGTGTCTAAACATAACTGAATCACTTCAAATAATTGTGTTAGATTACTATTTGGCAATTTGAAAAAGATGAATTTCAGGAAAGAAATTCTGGAGCTTGAAGGCACACTCAAATTTGGGAATATTATTAATTTTGATATTACTGTAAGTGAATTTTGTCATATAAGCTAATATACATTATTTTATAATCCACTGTTTTAAGAGGTAAGTTTATAAGTTGTAATGAAATAGTATAGTAATCAGATATCAATAACCTAAAAATTTCAATAGTCTATTATAGGAATACCTTTAAACATTTAAAATAGATATATTTCGGACTATATAAAAACACAGAAAAGTGAGATTTAGATTGCATTCACTTTTTTGGGAAATCTTGCCACTGTCCTAAATACTATTTCACCTTTAGTGTTACTCTATTGTAATCTAGAATGCAACTTTATTTTTTGCTTAAAAATAATCATATTCCTTTCTCTTTAAAACATTGATGAATACCTGATTATACTCTGTTACGAGATACCTGATTTAGAGCTGTCTTACTAGGTATGTTTATCATGTATTTATCACTACATTTATCTTTTCTTTATTATTGTACAGTATAGAATGATTCTAATTTGGGTCATGGAAAAAGTTGAAAATTAACTTTAAGTAAAATTCAGGATTAGGAAAATGTATCTTGAGTCCCTTCAGTTTATTTGTACATATTGCATTGCTTTGCTGTGTTCTGCATTATAATCCTTTGATATTAGTTGAATTAAGGCATAAATTATTTGAAATTATCCTATCAGTCAATTAAAATACATAGTCATTATACATTGGCAAAGGGCAATACATACCTGTTGTTTATAGAAATCTACCTGGTTCTGTGCTCTGTTTCTATTTGAACCAGAGTTGATTTCTCATTTAAAGTAATCTTTGTTATTATAAAAAGAGAGGGGGGAGTTAATATATATGACAGATTTTCAAAAGTTGGATAAAAATGAGAACATTTTGTCATTTACCATCATCAAACAGGTGCAAGAAAAAGAAGATAGCCTATCGCGTTTAGCACAAGATTCTCACTTAAAAAATTATTTTTGAATTCTATTTTTAACTTAATTTTATCCCTTTCACACACAACTATAGTCTTGTTATTATTTTTTAAATTAATTTTGAATCTATTATTTTACTTGATATTTGACATTGACAGAATATTTATCTAAAATCACTAGGAAATATTTCAACTTAAAATTGTAGGCCTTTTGGTTAATTAGAGGCCTTAACAAAGTAAATGCCATCAAATGGAGAACTTCCAGGGTACACAGATATGTTAATTTATGAGTACAGGAGAAACTTAATTATACACATGATTACTGGGAAATATTTTAGAGTTACGCTAGAAGCAAGTAGTATCCTGACAAATATAAAATGTACCCTACTCTGAAATAGCTAAGAAATTTATTTATTTATTACTATGGCAGTGAATTATAATTATTTTAATAGTATAGGCTTTTTGACAAAATTATTAGCTAATATTCCTTGTGATCATAAATGCAAAGCACTGATTATATTTTCTTCAGTGAGCTGACATTAAAAACAATATTCAACAATGTAATTACTTTTAAATAGAAGAATATTTTAATGTATTTGTTGAATTTTTTATATTTTTGAAGAACAGCGTGAACAATTTCCTTCATTTATCATTTTCCCCATGCTGTTTGGAGAAATTGAAACCTATTCCACCTTAGGTGGAAAGAATTTCACTCGTCAGAAAAAATGAAATTCATTTGTAGTTGTCAGTTTAAATTACGGGCCTTTATAATTTTAAATATAACTACTTTTTTGTTGTTGTTTATTTGTTTCTATTATATAACAAGCACATAAGCTGCTTTCTTTCATCCAATTAAACGAAACATTAAATAATCATTACTTGATTCTGTATTGCAAAGAGAGCTTTAAAACTTCAGTATTATATCCACAATTTTTTAAATGTGAGAAATGTTTACAGCAGGGCCTTTTACATGAGCGTTCCATCATGTAAATGAAGTGCTTTGTTCTAAATGGTCTAAATTCCAGCAATGAGATAAACGTATTGCTACATTAGATAGAACATAATTATTGAATTTTGGCACAACTTCAGTGACCTCTGCCATGAAAGATTAGTATATATGGGATGATCTTGGACTTGTAGTAACAAAATTAGATAAGTGAAGCCCATGAAGACACCAACCTTTGTGTTTTGGAAAAAGTATGTGCTAAAATGAAAGGAGATATTTTTCATGTAAAGTGCTGATAATCATATATCATCATTTCATTAATACAAATAAATCTTGAAACATTAAAAAATCAATTACTATTTGTAATTAATTTATAATGCATTTGTAAGACTATTTCTGTAGAATTACCTGCACTATTTTATTCTTTTGTCAGATGAAGAGCTATCATAATTTCAAGCTTCCAACTATCCATTAGATAGTCACATAGTTTTGTAAATATCCTTACATTTAAATGCAATTCATATTGAATAAAAAGAATAATGGTCTCTGACTTAAATCTTTTCATGTAAAAGACTGGCTGTCTTGATTGCACTTGTTGCATTTTTTTTAAATTATACTGTAGTGGTTCAATTTTTAAATTATCATAAAGTAAATATTTCTATTTGATATCATATTAAAACATGACAGGGTTCATTTTACAAGCAACTTGACCTACTAAATATTTAAACAATGGTTATTTATGTCTAGCTGCATATTTGTCTCTCACAGACAAGACAGAATAGATCAACAAAGTGCCTGCTGTTCTGACTTCTCCAAATTTTTCTTAAACAACTGTAAGCATGTTTAAAGTTCTTTCTTGCTTGTATGTTCAGGTGTGTTTGTCAGCCTGCGTTTGCCTACTTGCTGAGACATCTGTCTCATGAATATTGTTTTTTTTAGGCAGGAAAGTCTAGTAGTAAGCTCTACGTTTATTCTTATGATATATTACTTGGAATGAACACAATTTTTCAGTCTATTAGTAGGCTCTAAATTTATTTTTATGATATATTACTTTGAATATATACAGTTTTTTAGTTTTGTCTGATTTATTCAATATATAAATTAGCTTAAAAAGATCACATCAAATATAATGATTCTGATATAAAGAACTTAATAGTCAATTCATATTAGGGCCATTTATATGTTTTTGGAGTGATTCCCAATACACAATTATTATAGGTTTTGAAGATTTACTAATTCATAGAAATTCTGGAGTGTTATAATTTACTTAAAAGTTAATACAATATAATTTTACAATTACAGCTATTTTGCTATTATTAAAATGCTACATAATAACTATCTTTAAAAATAGTTTGAGAGCAAAGGTTGCCTACTTTCCATTTCTTCCACTAACATAAGAGGTGAATGTGTATAAGGAGTGGGGGGTGTCTGAAAATATTTCCCCAAGAAAGTTCTTTCCTGTGACTATGTAAGTCTTATGCACATTACTATTTGCAGTGATTTTGGAAAGAGTGATTTTTCTCATTTAAATGTTTATACAAAATGGGTAGAAAATATGGGCTTTCTGTGGATTTTGATTTAAAAACTAAAAACAGATGATATGATTGAAATTAATGACATGGTGTATTTTAATTGCAATAGATTACAATTTGCTATCCATACAATAAGTAGTGAACTATGGAAAGACAGTGCGTTCTGAGAGCAAACTTCATGCACTCTTCAAGCACTGCTGGTAAAACCGTGGCAAGGGCTATTACTGGTTCCGTTTGTGGTGCTTTGGGTCTGTGCAGTCATTTTCCCGATTTAAGTCTCTCATTCTTGCTTCACAGAGTGATATCATTGGTCCTAGATATTTTTAAGGAGAGTGGACATTGCACCAGTACACATTAATTCCTATGGCCCACTGCAGCTTCCGTAATGGTGATTCTCTACCAGATGTGTTCTTCTGTATATAGTGATTTTTTAAAAATCACAGTTTGTATAGGTCAGCTCAATCAGTTGAGTAAATCAGCATAGTGGCAAAACCAGCTCAGCCTTAGTAAAGGTAATTCATTTTTCCTCAAGCCTAAGGCTAGACACTTTCTTGAGGAATGTGGACAGTTGCACACAAAAAGTCTACTTGCTATAAACTGTACAACACACATGTCCTCTTGTGGTGAGCTAATAAGCTGTAACTTGTGCACAAAATACTATATATTGTGTGCCCAAATATTTAAACAATGATAGAAGAAATTTTCTGGAAGTGAAATTTATGAGATTGGCTTTATTATAATTCAATTTTGAGATATCATCTGCAAGTTACTTTTTAAAGCATTATTTTTTAATTTCATATTTCATTTCTTATGAAGCATAAGATCCAGATGGGCATTTTCTGTTGATGTTGCAATTTTTGAAGGAATGTGTGTTTTTGTGTACCTACATGTATATTTGTGTTTTGTTGCCATTCAGCCAATTCTGACTCTTGTCAGACTAGAACTGTTCTCCATAGGATTTTCAAGGCTGTGACGGTTCAAGCCTGTCTCCCATGGTGCTACTGAGTGGGTTTGAACCAGCAGCCTTTCCTCTAGTAGTTCAGAGCTTAACCATTTTCATCACCTAGGCTTTCCTTATATCAATCACACACACACACACACACACATACACAAACAAGAAAGACTATGTGTGTGTAAATATGTGTGTATTAATTGAATGTTCTGCAGGATTTTAATCTGATCACATGTTCTTTCTTCACTATTTCTGAGCACATTCATTGTGTTGTCTCAACAGATTTTTGTCAAAAGCCAATTTTAGATATACTCAAGTAGTATGCTCTTCAAAAAGTTTGATGCATAGAAAATTCCTGCCCACGTGTGATTGGCAATAGCTATATCTAAAATGTCTTTATTGTCTGCAAATGAATCAACAATGATAAAGAAACAAAGAATGATGTGTAATTTTGGCAGATGAAACAGCAATAAACGACTGACTACTTAAAGAATGATAAGGTTTTCCCATTGACATATTATTGGGCTAACAGATTTAATTTGGAAACTGGTACTTGTTACTAGAAGGTAGTAATTTGCTTTAGTAATCAGTAGTTTACAATGGCTGATTCAACACAAAGGGCTAATTTATTGAATAAGTAGGTCTTACATAAACTGAAAGCTATGGACACCTCATATGTGGAATTTCTTTTAGCTTTCAATATCCAAACCATTAAATGTTAGTGGTATAACAATTGTATATTTTCAACTTTCAGAATCAGCCATGTCTACCTATGAAATCCATTTTCTTACCTCTCAGATAAATGAGTGACCTGAAATAAATCAAGTAACTTACATTTTTTTCAATTTAAAGCATACTCAAGATCAAACTCACAGTTGCTAAGTCACATAAAGTCTGGAATAATAGCAAAACGAGATTATGCACCCCAAAATGAAATTACACATAAAACACAGGTGTTTACTAGCATTTGTATGGTCAGATATACAAATTGAGCTTCTCCTTTCTCACTTGAGAAAAACACAATTAAAAGTAATTTCCAGATGTGCAAATGCACACCTGCTTCCTTCTAAGCTCAATTTTGCAGAAATGAACTAACGTACAATGGGTTTAAAAATCAGCACATTTTAGTAGTTTTTAAATTGGTTTGGAAGCATCATTACTAAGTTTACCAGATGAAGGGAATTAATGCTTATAATACCTGGAACAATTTCAGCTTAGATGACAACTGAAGCATTAAGGTATTGGAAATTAAAACCAGACCAGAACTTATAGTAAGTAGTTTTGTGAGGATTGTAATGTGTATTCTATCCATCCTTGGTCTCTATGCTGTTTATGTCATATACTTCCCTGACAGCATGTAAAATAATTCAGACATAGCACAAAAGAGTATGTGCATATAAATATGTGTATATTCAAAAGATGTATGCATATGTGTGTGTAGATGTAAGAGATGTTTATGTTTTCTTTGGCTGATGATAAGGAAACTATTAAGACTAAGATGTAGGCACACTGGTAGAAAGATTAGTAAACTGTTTTTGTATAAGCAATAAACATACATGTATATTTTTAGAAAATCAATTTAAAAAGTAAAATCCATGCATTTTACTTATACCAACTTATAAGCACAATAGAGATAAGCTACCATCATTAAGATTGTCTCATTAGGCAATGTTTGTTTTTGACCAAGTTTCCCCGGGCATGAAAAAGTCTTCATTAGCCAAGTTTTTATAAAATCGTTTGGCAAGTCATATTGATGGGTAAGGAGAGCAGGAGAGGTGGAGGATGGGAGCTTGCACTAGATCAGGAAATAAAAGAGCTCTTACCTGTGTAAGCTCAGAGATTTATCACGATCTGTCCATTAATATTTCAACCATAATTTGCTTTTCTTAGAGTATGACTGAAAAAAATTCAAAAAATTTGACCTTAGAAGTAATTAATAAACTGCTTCATTGGTTATGAGTATGCTGACGGAACCTATTATCTATTCTAAAACATACATTCAAGTGATTAACTCCTGCCCTTGAAATACTATACATGTCCAGTCATTGATGAAATAGCTATGTGCAAAATTCCTCATATCTTTCATATCTCCCAATCCTTTAATAGACATGAAAGGTGGGAATATTTAATCCCATTGTACAGATGAAAGGCTCAAAATGCTTAATGTTTTTTTCTGAATTTTGGGGCTTGTATTGAAGGTGGGATTTGAACCTCTGTTGATGGTGTTTCTAGTCTATGCTTTTATCCATTGTGCTACATATTTATGATCTTGGACTCTAAGAGCAAGAAGATTGAAAATCAACCCACTGATTTGAATGCTCTATTTTTTTTTTTTTTTTTTTTACACTAGAAAGAACAGCAGTCTAGAAACACTAAACTCAGCCATAGCTGGAAAGTAGTACTTTACAAAGGTGCTTTAAACTATAGGTTTCCCAAAACACTTTCAATATTGTTCTAAGTTATGCAAAAACCAGTGAACAACGAAAACAACGTTTTTCCCTAGAAAAAAATGATAATATCTATGGGCAAGGCTTGCATTTCTAATATGACGTTATTTTACACAACAATGGTTTAATACAAGTATTGTGGAAAAGCATAATGGAGAATAAATGACTCATTGCACTAACTTGTACAGGGTCACTATGAGTTATAATTTACTCAATGACAGTGGGGTTTTAGTGGGTTTGTTTGGTCAATATATTATTTTTATAAATAAAAGAAAGAAATGCAAGGGTTGGAGAAGCTCAGTGAATTTGTACTGGGGCCACTCATATCCCCAATGCTACTGAGCAATACTTTAATATGGTTTCCCACAGAAGCACTCAGAGTCCTTCCAAGATTCTAAAGTGCTCTAAAACAGGTGTTTCCCATCAACAAATTTAGGTCTTTACTTTAAAATACACTAAAGACAAAATGTTGCCAACGGTTTTAAAAATTAAATTTCTCACCTCTGAAACATAAAAGAAATTATGAGCATAAAAGACAATTTACAAAACTGTTTATTATTTAAAGTTAACTTTCATATAATAGAAGATATTAGAATCCAAAAATATTAATTGACATTGATTAAATTTTGATTCAAGGTCACTTTTCTTACCCTCAGGTAATTGAACTGTTGATTTTAGAGCTATGTTCATTGAAGGTTATTTCTCCAACTCTCTTATTTTATATAGGGAAAAGGGTAATTTCAAATTGGAAAATAATGCTACTCTCGGGCACAGCCAGCATTTGAATCCATGCTTTCTTTCTTCCAATTTCATATTCCTTCTTCTATCTAAAGCCCTTAAAGTCATTTATATCCAGAAGAAAAGATTTTGGATGTTTAATTTTATTTTAGTAATTGTTGTTGCTATTGTTAGCTACCATCAAGTTGGGCTCTGACTCATGGAGATGCTATATGGAAATATAATAGAAGGGGGAATTAACTTCATGAGTAAATATGAAAAGACTAATACAAAGTATATATCATTGGTTATAAACTTGTCCATGAACTACTCTTTCTTTTCATATTATTAAGTTTCTAGTGTATAATTTTATTCTTGATTTATATTCTCAGGCACTCTGATACTGGAATGAGTCTTGTTGAAATGTCTTTTTGGCATCCTTTCTAAGGAATTGTAGATACTCTTTGGAGCTTTTTTTTTTTCCTTTTTTTATGGATGTTGAAATGAATTATTTAAGATATTTGATGTATATAAATATTTTTGTTTAACTTTTCATTATGATTTGGGTGATTTGCAGAGTAAACCGTTTTTCTGTTCAACAATTCTTACACATCTCGTTTCATGCCATTCATTGAAATACCCACGATGTAACAACATCACTTGTTCCACTTCTGCCCTGTGTTTCTTGTTTCCATTTCTCTTTTCCTGTCTCTTCCTGTCTTCTGCACTTTTGTTCTTGGGCAAATTCTATGCTTTTGATCTCAAGTAACACCTCTCTAGTGTTTTTGTTCATCTTATAGACCTGTCTATTTTTTGACTGAAAGTTGAGCCACAGAGATGAGTTCAATTCCAGGCTTGAAGAATTAGTAAGGGCCATAGTCTTGGGGTTCCACCAATATCTATCCAACCAGTGACCCTGGCCATTTTATGGTTTTGAGCTTTGGTCCACATTTTTCTCACACTCTATCCAGGACCTTCTAATGTGATCCCTTTCATCGTGGAGAGTAGTGGTAGCGGACTCCCACTATCAGGGTCAGGGAGGCTGAGGTTTGGGTCATCCATTAGTCCTTTGGTCTAATTGTTTCTTTGCATCTTTGATTTTCTTCACTTCTTGTTCCAGACTGGGAGAGACCAGTAGTTGTACCTTAGATGGCTGCTCACAAACTTTTAAGACCACAGTTCTTTCAACCAACCAAAGTAGGATATAGAACACTTCCTTTGTGAATGAAGTTGTGTCGGTTCACTGTGGTGTCCCTGAGGAGACTCTGGTCCTGAACCTGCATGCAGTCCCAGGGACTCTTTCCATTCAGGTGCTTGGTTAGGTCTAGGAAGTTTTCATAACACCCCCCATGCCAGAAGCTCTACTATGTTCATGGATATATGTGCTGCAGCACATATAGGTGTATATGTAGAAATATCTCTGTCAAATACATATTTTCACGGGTGTTGTTCCTATTCACCTTGCTACACCTCTTCTGCTTGTGTGTCTATCTATGTATCTACTTGTAGATTTTGTTACTACAAAATTGTGTTTGTAATAGTATTTACTTCTGTTGCCTTTAATGCTTGTGCTTTTCCTACCCAGTGTCTTCCTTTGCCTTCATCATTTTGTGCGGATGTCTTCTTTATTGTATATTGCCTTTCCCTTCACCCATGTTAATATGTGTCTCTCCCCTCCCTTCCCTGGTAACCATCAAGGAATGTTTCTTTCTGTGTGAAAACCATTTCTTGTCTCTTTATAATAGTCTCATATACTATTTATATTGTTGGTGATTGACTTATTTCACTCAATCTAATATCCTCCAGGTTCATCCATGTTATGTGTTTTGCAGATTCATTGTTCTTTAGCATTGCATAATATTCCACTGTGTGTATGTACTATAGTTTGTTTATCCATTCATGTGGACGGATACTTAGGTTGTTTCCATATTTTTGCTACTGTGGCACAATGAAAGTGGATGTACATATATCTACACCTGTCATGGCTCTTATTTCTCTAGGATATATACCTAGTAGTAGGATTGCTGGATCATATGATACTTCTATTTCTGTCTTTTTAAGGAAACATCATAGTGTTTACCACAGTGATTATACCATTTTACAGTCCCACATGCAGTGTATGAGGGTTCCAGTCTCTACAACCTCACCAGCGTTTGTTGTTTTCAGTTTTTTTGAGTTTTGCTATTAACGCAGGGATGAGATGATATCTCATTGTTGTTCTGATTTGCATCTCTCTAATGGCTAGTGATTACAAATGTTTCTTCATTTGTTTGTTAGCTGCCTGAACGTCTTCTTTGGTGAAGACATGCTCATGTCCTCTGCCCATCTTTTAACTTGATTATTTGTCTTTTTGTTGTTGAGGTATTGAAGTTAGCTATAAATTTTTTATGTAAGTCCCAAAGGATATGTCATTACCAACTTTTTTTTTCCAATCTGTCGATTCTATTTTTACTTTTTAGTGAAATCTTTTGATGTGAGTTTGCACAAATCTTACAATACAGCTGGGATGATCATTTCACATATGTGATCATGTTTGCATTATATGCATATATACATGTGATCATGTCACAGATCAAGATATACAAATTTCCGGCACTCTAAGGTACTCTCTTATTTTTCTCTGATGTTTTCAACATAGGTTATATTTTGTAGATTTTGATTTTCATAATAGAATTATACAGTTTGTATACTTTTTTGTCTGGCTTACATTATTATTGTTTTTTTTTTTCCGTGTGATTTACCTGTGTTACATACATGAGTAGGTTGTTATTTTTCAGTGTTGTGTAGTATTTCTTTATGTGAATATATATATATATTCTTCTATGTAGTTTCTGAAGAAAATATCCTTAGACTATTTAGACTTTTACTCACCACCCCTTTGCTCTCTTCACTTATTATACATATGTAGCCAGAATTATGGTTCAACTAAAATATCTGCTTTTTAAAACTAAATTATCAATATTTTTAGGAAGAGATTCCTTTTGGACAGCTGAACTTTTTTATTGTAAAACAAAATAAGTTAAATTGTTGTCTTTGACATGAAATAATTTGGAATGAACTTAGCATATTTAGCCTTATAATTGCATATATGAGCAAAATAAAATCCAATATTTTGACAGTAGAGATGAGGAGGAATATTTTTTTAAATGTTATAGGGAATAGTTTTAGAGAGACTTTTGTTGCTATTATCTATGCTATTTTTGTATAGTTCAATAGCTCATGTGTCTTTATGATCAAATAGACATATTTAAGCTGATTTATTCTACTAGGAAAACACAAATATTATTCTCAAAACTTAAAGAAATAAAAATTATTGTGGAAGGAGCTCTAGTGGCATAGCAATTAAGGCATTCAGCTGCTAACCAAAAGGTTGGCAGTTCAAACCCATCAGCCACTCCATCAAAGAAAGATGAGATAATCTGCTTCCACAAAGATTTACAGCCTGCAAAAGCATGTGGGGCAGGTCTACCCTGCCCTAAAGAGTCAATGTGATTTGGAATCAGCTCAATGGGAGTAGATTTGGTTTTTGATTCAGTGTGGAAAATTAAAAAAGTAAGATCAAACAAAATTATTTACAAGTTCATAACCAAAGTACCTTCTGAGTTTATTTACAAGCATGTATAGAGTGCATCCTCTGAGCTCTAATGAATATATTTATTACAATGACTACGTTGATAAAACAGTCTGAGGTTGTCATCTGGATATTGTTCACACTTGCTAATAAGAAACTGCTTTACATAAAATAAGTAACAGTAGTGTGTTAAAGTGTAGTTTGCAAAGCACTTTCACATAATATATGCATTAATTTTATGAGAGAAAGTATAACATTCTTCCCATTGCAAAGAATGAAAAAATTAGTATTTTAGAGCTTGAAAGACTTGCACTGATGTTTTTTTCCCCACTCGAAATCTGTTTCATTTATTGCAACAGATTATATTTATATAAACAGTGGAACCCCATATAAGAGATGCAAGGTAAAGTAGTTACTTAATTTCATAAAATATTTTCTAAAGAATTCTTGATTTTTATTTGTTTGTAGTGTGCTACAAAATTCCTTTATAGTTTGGAAATTGATCAACAAACAACAATAAATAAATTTGTTACACAGTTTCCTTGGGGTTGTATTTTAAAGACATTAGAGACTATATCGTGATGCCACTGGCTAGTATTTTTGCTTTTAAATAATCGGTTCAAATTTGGCCAAGGTCAGTGATTCTTAAACCTTGCTATTATTTTGGCAGCTATACAATACCCCATAATGATTTCATTTCTGACACCAGCTGGCAGTGAGCTTCTCTCTCAGATGAATTCATAGATGAACTGTTCACAATTCAAACATGTAATGGACACTACAAAATTCCACTGTTGTGCTTCTGGTTAATTAGATTCATTTAGATCTAATAGGAAGAGAAGATCAACTTTCTGCAATGCTTTCCCCCCCATTATCATGTTAGGCATTAATTTTTTTTTTTTTTTTTAATGCATACAGTATGTGAAGGCCTCCAAATAAACTAATGTAGACATTAACAACAGGGACAACAAAAAGACTAGTTTGTCATACTATTATGCTACATATTTTTGACTTTGTAGAAATATGATTGACTTCAAAGTATTGTCCTCTTTAATTCTGGATGTCATCTTGTCAATTGGTCTTAACTGACCCATGAAAATGGATGGAATTAATCTGATCTCACTCTGGAGAAGGTCAGGTTCACAGCTTGGGCTTGAGAAGAGCAGAATGAGTTACCTTCTAAGAAGAAGCTGATTTTTTTAAGATCAAATGTTTATTTACACTAAATTAATGAGAAATAGGTAGGGATGAAGAAACAACTGCAGAATTATTTTTGGAATATTGTTAAAGTACCTCCACTTCGACATCCTTGATTATATATGTCAACTTTGTATATATTTATGAATGAAGGCTGCTTTAAACTACTCACTAAGTATTTTTTTCTTACTCCTCAATTAACACCTGCCTATTTTTTCTTGCTGTAAAAATTTCATTTTTAAAAGATATATAGTTCATCAGTCCCTATTTCTGTTCTCTTTTAAATGTTTGCTTGCTTTAATGCAACTGCTATAAAAAAGAAACCACAGTCTTTAGAAATAAGTATTATAATTCACAAAATAGCATGCTTGCCCATATAAAAATATAGTAGAATATATACAATAAATGAGGTGTAAATATTTTTAGTTCATGGAAATTAGTTTATGCTTTAGAATTTTTATCTTGCATAGTTAAAATCTCTGATCTTTCAGATCTTTGGGAAGAAACAATAAATTAGATTTTTAAATAAATAGTAATTTATTTTGAAACATAGATATGTATACTCTGAAAACATTATTTTCACTGCATGAAGCAGAAGTGATAATTTTTTGTCAGTATTATTTTTCTTCGTAAAGAGAAAATGAATTTATATTTAAGTACTATGAACAGTAGAAAGCACTAACTCTGTATTTCTTTTGCTTAGACTAATTGTGAAGTAATAAAGTATAACATTTTTGATCAATTAAAACATTTTAAACTAATAGAATTTACTGTATGTGATAGCCATCCTGTTATAATTGTAATTATGAATATAGCTTATCAATAATGTTTTGAGGAGTGGGAGTATGACTGCTATTTCCTTATCTTATTTGTAAGAAATTCTGACTTATGGAAAACAAACTGGCAATTTTGGTTGATATAGATTGTCTGAGTTACTAATGCTGTTATAACAAAAGATACCACAAATAGATGACTTTAAAGTAAAGAAATTTATTATCTGTTTTGGAGGCTATCAGTCTTAATCAGGGCATCAACTCTAAGGAGGAGCCCTTCTTTACCTATAGCTCCAGGAGTTCCTTGGTGTCTGTCTCTCTTCTCCAAGTGTGTGTCTCTGTGTCTATTCTGCTCTTTTTATAACTCAAGAAGTGATTAGGTCTAGAGCTCACCTTGCTCTGGTATGATACGTTAGTACAACAAAAGAAACACCTATTTACACACAAAACAATATTTACAGCTATGGGGGTTAGCATTTCAATACATATTTTGAGGGGGCACAATTTAATTCAAATATGAACCATAATGATTTTCAGATCCCACTAAGGGGAAAATGGCCATATGTGGAATATTGTTCTCTTGCTTGTCACAACTTTTTGTTTCTGACTTCATTATAGACCCTGATGCCAATTCTTGTCAACAAATATGAACTTTATTTTATAGCCTTCTTGTATCAGGTTTAATGTTTTGATTTTCAGAAGGTAATTGTGTATGTGAATGTATATGTGCATGTGATTTCTTTGAACATGTTTTTGAGCATGGTAAATGTCTACTTATAGATGTCCTCTTCATAAAAATGAATGTTGTTTATTATTGTCATTTATATATATGCACAATGCATATGTGCATGTGATTTCTTTGAACATGTTTTTGAGCATGGTAAATGTCTACTTATAGATGTCCTCTTCATAAAAATGAATGTTGTTTATTATTGTCATTTATATAGTCAGATGAATATGGACTATATATTTTACTATTCAGTCATTAAGAAATTGTATTGTTTAATGAAAATGTACATAAATGTTATAAACAAGAAAGAATCAGTACCATTTTCACCTCTCAACATCTTTTCCTTAATGTAGTGAAATGGAGGAGAAGATCTCTAGTCTTAAAAATAATTTTTCCTGTGAATTTAATGACTTGTGAATTGTTCATATTATCATGGTTCTCATGTTCATGTCTGCTACCTTTATTTTCTATGTGACAGCTTATCATCAAGAAATTTCTTAACTAATCACCAGAAATACTTAATGAAAATCAAGGAGTTTTGTTACTAATTAATATAGAATTAGTGGTATGGGAGCACCTAGGTATATAATGATTGAATCAATTGATTATGTACTACTATTGTTGTTGTTGTTGTTGTTTGCCGTCGAGTCGGCCCCGACTCATAGCGACCCCTCCTTGAGTTTCCGAGGCAGTATCACTACGGAAGTAGGATTGCCCAACCTTCCTTCCAAGGAGTGGCTGGTGGGTTTGAACTGCCAGCCTTCTGGTGAGCAGTCTAGTGCCTGTATGTATATATAATTACAAATGGTATTTGTAATTATATATATATATATATAAAATTACAAATACCATTTTTGAACAACATAAATTGTGGCTATACATGTGGATGTTGCCAGAGGGAATACACAGGAATCATATCAACTACATCTGTGGAAAGAAGCAGTGGAGAAGCTCAATATCTTCAGCCAAAACAAGGTCAGGGGCTAACTGTGGAACAGACCATCAATTGATCATATGCAAGTTCAAGTTGAAGCTGAAGAAAATTAAAACAAGTCCATAGAGCCAAAATATGACTTTAAATATATCCTGCCTGAATTTAGAGACCATCTGATTTGACGCACTGAACACCAATGACCAAAAACCAGAAGAATTATGGGATGACATGAAGAACATCATCCATGAGGAAAGTGAAAGGTCATTTAAAAGACAAGAAAGGAAGAAAAGACCAAAATGGATGTCAGAAGAGACTTTGAAACTTGCTCTTGAATAATGAGTAGCTAAAGCAAGTGGAAGAAAGGAAGATAAAAGAGCTCAACAGAAGATTTCAAAGAGCAGCTTGAGAAGGCAAAGCCAATTATTATAATGAAATGTGCAAATACCTGGAATTAGAAAACCATGAGGGAAGAACACACTAGGCATTTCTCAAGCTGAAAGAACTAAAGAAAAAATTCAAGCTTGAGTTGCAATATTGAAAATAATATTGCAACTGAAAACATCATTCAATTGCAAAACATTGAATGATATAGGAAACATCAAAGGAAGATGGAAGGAAAATACAGAGCCACTACGTGGAAAAGAATTGGTCAATATTTGTCTATTTCAGGAGGTGGCATATGATGAAGAACCAGTGGTATTGAAGGAAGAAGTCAAAGCTTCCCTGAAGGAATTGGCAAAAAACAAAGCTCCAGGAATTGAGGGAATACTCATTATAATGTTTCAACAAATGGATGCTATGCTGGAGGCACTTTCTTGTCTATGCCAAGAAATTTGGAAGACAGCTACCTGGCTAATTGACTGAAAAGATCCATATTTGTACCCATTTGAAAGAAAGGTTATCCAAAATATTGTGGAAATTATCAAACAATATCATTAATATCACATGCAAGTAAAATTTTGCTGAAGATAATTCAAAAATAGTTATAACAGTATATTGACAGAAAACTTCCAGAAATTCAAGCTGGATTCAAAAGAAGATGTGGAATGAGGGATATCATTGCTGGTGTCAGATGGATCTTGGCTGAAAGCAAAGAATACCAGAAAGATGTTTGCTTGTATTTTATTGACTACACAAAATCATTTGACTATGTGGATCATAACAAATTATGGATAGCATTGAGAAGAACGGAAATTCCAGAACACTTAATTGTGCTCATGAGGAACCTGTATATAGACCAGGAGGCTGTCTTTAAACAGAACAAGGAGACAGTGCATGGTTTAAAATCAGGGTTGTGTCTTTTCACCATATTTATTAATCTGTATGGTGAGCAAATAATCCAAGAAGCTGAACTATACGTAGAAAAGCCTGGCATCAGGACTGGAAGAAGACTCATTAACAACCTGCAATATACAAACAACACAACCCTGCTTGCTGAAAGTGGAGATGACCTGAAGTACTTACTGAAGAAGATTAAAGAATACAGTCTGCAGTATGGCTTAAACTTCAACATAAAGAAAACAGAAATCCTCACAACTGGACCAGTAAGCAGCATCATGACAAATGGAGAAAAGATTGAAATTATCAGAGATTTTATATTATTGGATCCACAATCAACAACAATGGAAGAATGAGTCAAGAAATCTGATGTTGTATTGCACTGGGCAAATCTGCTGCAAAAGACCTCCTTAAATGCTGAAGAGCAAAGAGGTCACTTGGAAGACTAAGGTGAGCCTAACCCAAGCCATGGTATTTTCAGTAGGAGCTCTGGTGACATAGTGCCTAAGGCACTTGACTGCTAACCAGAAGGCTGGTGATTCAAACCCACCAGCCACTCCTCGGAAGGAAGGTTTGGACAATCTACTTCTGTAGAGATATAGCCTCAGAAACCCAAGGAGAGGTCACTATAAGTTGAAAGTGACTTGGTAGCAGTGAGTTTCATATGCATGTGAAAGCTGCATATTGAATATGGAAGACCAAAGAAGAGTTTATACTTTTGAGTTGTGGTGTTTGCAAAGGATACTGAAAGTACCATGGACTGCCAGAAGAATGAACAAATCTGCCCTGGAAGAAGTGCAGCCTGAATACTCTTTGGAAGCAAAAATGGCCAGATTTCATCTCAACTACTTTGGTCATGTTGTCAGAAAGGACCATTCCCTGGAGAAGGATATCATGCTTGATAAAGCGGAAGGTCAGTGAAAAAGGGGAAGACCCTCAGTGACAAGGAATGACACACTGGATGTAACAGTTGTTGTTATTGTTGTTATGTGCCGTTGAGTCAGACCCTACTCATAGTGACCCCTCCTTGGGTTTCCGAGGCAGTATCACTATGGAAGTAGATTGCCCCATCTTCCTTCTGAGCAGTGGCTGGTGGATTTGAACCTTAGGCACTAGGCTACCAGAGCTCCTGGATGTAATGATAGGCTTAGGTATAGCAAGGATTGTGAAGATGGCTCAGAATCAGGCAGTGTTTCATTCTGTTGTGCACAGGGTCACTATGCATCATAGCCAACTGGATGGCACCTAACAAAAATGTATATATACATATACATATAGAGATATATATACACATATACATACACACACATATATATATATACATGCATATGTGTATACATGTACATATATACGTATGTGTGTGTGTGTGTGTGTATGTGTAGTTCCGTGGCACAATGACTAAGGCATTTGACTGCTAACCAGAAAGTTGATGGTTGAAACCCAGAAGCTGCTCCACAGAAGGAAGAAAGATGGGGTAATCTACTTCCATAAATATTTACCTCCTGGAAAATCCAATAGGTGTCATTATGAATCAGCGTCAACTGGATGGCAGTGGGTTTGGTGTGTTTATATATATATAGAGAGAGAGAGATAGATATTTATATTTATCTATCTCTCTCTCTATATATATATATAGATATATATCTCCTATACTCTCCTTGGGTTTCTGAGGTGGTATCACTATGGAAGTAGATTGCTCAACCTTCCTTCTGAAGAGTGGCTATTATCACTTTCCCGTGGGTTTGGTGTGTTTATATATATATAGAGAGAGAGAGATAGATATTTATATTTATCTATCTCTCTCTCTCTATATATATATAGATATATATCTCCTATACTCTCCTTGGGTTTCTGAGGTGGTATCACTATGGAAGTAGATTGCTCAACCTTCCTTCTGAAGAGTGGCTATTATCACTTTCCCTTGGTTTTCTTTTTGAAAATAACTGGCTATTTTGATTGCAGTCAAAGGGAAAATTAATGTTCACAATTACCTTCTTTCTCCTCTGAAACTAAGCCCATTGTTTTGTAAATTAAAGGAAAAGAACATCAGATGTAACCTGGTGTGATTTGTTAAAGTTTGGAAAGAAAATCAATATTTAGCTTAATTAATGCCTTTTACGTACATTTTATTTACATTTAGCATAACTACTGAGCTTAATTCAGCTCTTTAGACATGAAATTGAGTTTCATATTAACCAATCAACAAGTTACCAGTTTTTCATTGAGATTTATCAGCGTTGGATCTTAAAAGTCTCTTTTATATATCATGTTTTTAAGTTTTGATCTCTTCAGGTGTTATTTTGTTTGAATTCCCAGTGTGGGGAATTTTATAGTCCGTAATCTAATATTTTTATGAAAAATCCAATGAGTTCATTTTAAGAGCACGTTTGACTGTCTCAGGATGAATAGCCATTAGTGGTAAGCAAAGTATCTGATCTATGCTGATCTACATGTAAGAAGCTTTTCCAGTGTAGCATCCTTTATATACAGATTCCAAAAGTACTATCGTTTCTGTTTTGTGAAATTTTTACAAAAATATTATTCCTACTCGTAAATGAATGAGCCCTGATAGCACAGAGGTTAAGTGTTTGGCTGCTAATAGAAAGGTTGGTACTTTGAACCCCCCAGCCACTCTGTGGGAGAAAGATGAGCCAGTCTGTTCGTATAAAGATTTACAGCTTTGGAAACTCTATGGAACAGTTCTACTGTGTCCTATAGGTTTGTTATGAGTCATAATTGACTCAATAGCAAAGGGTTTTGATTTTTTTTTTTTTTTTCTTTTCTTTTCATGGTGAATATACATTTTTTTTTCTTCAGGATCTAACAAAAGGTATCAATAAGGAATATGTTAAATGCAAGAAAAAGTTAAATTAAAAAAAAAAAAAGTGAATGCTTTGAACAAGGAATTGATTTGCTTGTACAGTGGTACTCAACTCACTGCCGTTGAGTCAGATCCGGCTCATAGTGACCCCCCTTGGGTTTCCAAGGTGGTATCACCACGGAAGTAGATTGTCCAATCTTCCATCTGAGGAGTGGCTAATGGATTTGAACTTCCAGCCTTCTGGTTAGCAGTCAGATGCCTTAGTCACTATGCTACCAGAGCTCCCAGTATAGTGGTAGAGTAGGTTAATGCAACTAGGCTTCAGAAACTAGAGGGCTCAAGTACATCAAAGGATGCCCAGAATTCTTAAGTGCAGTAAAACAAACAAACATGTAACACAGGGCTTGCATGCCATCTGGGTGTTTGATTGTTAAAAAAATGAGGCAGAGCATCACTCAGTTGGTCTAGGAATTCCTGAGAACATCTGTACCTTATCCATCCAGCATAATAATGCATTGAAATCATCTGTCACCACCTACTGCCACTTTTTTCTCCTAACATCTCTCTGATCATGTCTCATCAAGAAATTAAATTTGCAGCCGCACAGGTTTCAGGTTATTTCTAGGACAGACTTCTACCATGCTAGTTAATTTTGTATATATTACCTAAAATATTACAGTTACAATATTGCAGCAATTTTCCAACTGATCTATACGTCTTTATTCTCTCAACTCTGCTCTATATTCTTTCCCTTTTGCCCAATTCTCCTTTCAAAACTGAAGGTTAGACACCTTTCTACTTTCCTAAGTATCTTTTATTTAAGACTCTGTTGCCTGAGTAACCAAGTCCCAGTTTCACAGATTGGCTTTCATGGTCTGCCATAAAGTCACCTCCATCACTGTTTCTGACATTATTTGTTCCATGGTTATTTCTATGGTTAGATCTGTAGGGTGCCATTCATTTGCTTCACACACCACAATAACTCTTTTCTACCTTAGTCTATGATACTTCTGTTGTTAAAATCCCATTTTCGTTTTTCTTAGCTTGTGATTCTATTTCTGACTCTCACTGGCTATGTCAATTTGGGCAAGTACTTTAATTGTTTCGTTGTTGCCTTTTCGGGATCTATTTATTTATTTATTTATAGCCAGTGTATGAAATCCTTGGAGCTAGATATGTTTTTGAATCCACTCTAGCTTGAATTTCAGAAAAACAATACTATATATTATACAATATACCACATAATATACAACAGCCCAACAGAGTTTGAGTCAGCAGACCAATCAAACTCATTTATGTGTTACAATATATGCATATTGACACTAAAAGTAGTAAATAATGAGTAGTAGTAGCTTTTGCTCCAAAACTAATAGGCTACAAACTTGAAAAATATATTTTTCAAAAGTATTTGGATTCAGAAGTGCAGATTCCAAAAGGTGCTATAGACTTCTAGTACCTCTCTCACATACTTCAGATAGAATTTAATGAGAGGACATATTTAAAGAACTGGGAACAATGCCTCACACATGGTAAACATTCATTAATCTGTAGCTGTTATCATTTTTGTTACTTGTCCTTTAGGGTTCCATTTAAATATCATATCTTCTGCAAAAATTCCCTCTGGCTAAGCAGATTTATCCTGTAATCCTTATAAAATCATTACTGATGTGTTGCTCTTTGTCTCTTCATATGATTAATTTTTTGCATGTTTATCTCCATCTGCCCTGGCTATAAAATATCTGAAAGCAAACTATTTTATATTTTCAAATCTGCACACTTTCAGTGCCCTTCTAGATCTGTAGCATCACTTTCCGTCTCTTCCTTCTGGATTTTTCTTCCCATTCCATCTCTTTTTATAAGATTCTAGCTTTATAGAAAAGCTTCTTCCTACTAAGAGACATCATGATTTCTCCTTATTTCATCCCATGTAGACACTACATTGTTATTAACTTGTACTGTAGAAGCAAACACCCTTCTTGAAATAGGATCTCTGCCTCTGTTTGCTAAGCTAGGTGCTACTAGAATGTAAATACCTTCAGGCTTGACTTGGCTAATGTAATTTTTAATATCTTTGATAGAGACTTCTTTCTTTTTAGATAATTAAATACAATTTAAAGAAATTGTAACAGGGATTTGAAAATCATTTTAGATCGGTTTTACTAGAGGAAGTGCTTAAGCTTTAATAAAGTTTATTTGTTTTTAGTTGACAGCATGAAGTATGATATTTCATTTTCATAGTAGGTTTATGTAAACTTAAGATCTGATGGTCTGGGAATTTTTTTTTTTAATGTCAGTTTTCTTAGTCAGTCCCTAAAAGAAAGATTCTAACTTGATTTCACAACTTGCCATATTTAATTTTCATGTGTATATATATAAATAAATAAATATATAAATAAATATATATATATATATATATATATATATATATATCTCCAAAATTTCTTGTAATTATTGTTTGTGATACAAAAATATCATTCAAAGAATTTTTAAATGCAGAACATGATAACTCTAAAAATGAATTTACAATTTTCTGGAGACCTTAATGAACATAACTATTTCATTCTTTGGATTTATAATAAAGAAGAGAAAAGGAATGTATAATAAAGAAGAGAAACGGAGTTTGTGAAAAAGAAGGAAAGATTAAGAATCAATTAGATTGTTTAGAGTTAGGAAGGAAACTAATATGGGAATACAAATGGAATTTAACTGAGATTAGACTAAGATCTAATAGTGTTAGTAATTGTAACCTCTTGGAGGATGAAAACTTGGTCTTATTAATGTTTGCTTTTTTAAAAAAAAAAAAAACTTTCATTTGCATTTCATTAACAAATGCTCAATACTAAAGTGATCTTAAAAAAAAAAAAAAAAAATTGCCATTAAGTTGATTGCATCTCACCCTATAGAACAGAGCAGAACTGCCTCATAGGGTCTCCAAGGCTGTAATCTTTACAAAAGGAGACTGCCTCATCTTTATGACACAAAGCAGCTGGTGGCTTTCATTTAGCAGCCTGTGCTTAACCACTCTGGCACCAGGAATAACATCATGCAAGGAATCATTTTTTGTTCTTTTTTTTTTTTTTTTTAAATAAGTTATAATACATAGGAGCTTATAATGGCTCAATAGAAATTCGGCAGAAAGATTCTGAAAGAGCTTAGGAGGTGTATGGAAATGGATAAAGAATAAAATTGAGTGAGGAGAGTGATGGCATTCTGAAAGGAAGGAGACATTATAAAGAATTTAGTGCTTCTTAATTTGCTTGGTTAAACAAGCTGAACTTCTCAGAAACTCCATCTTCTAAAACATGACCACCACAAATAACAACAAAGATAATGGCATTGGATTTCCAAGAGGAGCTCTGGGTATACACCATGGATTATGCCTCCTGAGGCAATTCTTAAAACAAAAGCTTTTAAAAATTTCAAATATTATCTCCAATATCAGCTTCCATAAGCTGGAAAATGTATAGTTAAAGATTGAAAATATTAAGAAATTGCTTTTGTTTAATTACTAGGACTTAGAAATTTTATGTTGTAATCTATAATTGTATATGTCTTTTTTGGGGGGAAGGGAGAGATTTTTCATCAAGGAGACAATATTTCTCATATCAATAGTTAATTTTCTAATATTTATTTATCTACTGAAATTATTATGACTACATCATTTTAGCACTGATAAATGCCAGTCAAACATAAGATAATTATTATTTGAGCTCACCATAAAAATAACATCCAGCATAAAACAAATAAAAGGTATTAAAGAAATTTTTAAAAATCAATTGCATTTTCTTTTAAACTCTTTTTCTGTTAAATTTGGTGGAGAACTGACAATAGTGAATTTAAAATGAATATTCTGATTGATAATGGAAGTGAGAATTAAAAAAAAAAAAATTAGAGGATAATATGTTTGAAAATGTCCATGTTATTAAAAAATAAAATACAGAAAAAGAGATGAAGGAAAGGTCCCAGTATTAAATAATAATCGATGTAAAAATTGTCATGTGTCCTTAAATAACTGGTCTAACATATTCAGAAATTAAAATACTCAACACAACTTATATGCTATTAGAGAAACAATGTTGTTCTTTAGAAATCATACTTGCTTTAAGCAAAGAACATAACTTCAGTAACAACCAGCTGGAATAATTGAAGATTTGTAGACCATGGTCAAAATAATGACATCATACATGCATGATTGCTGCATGTGCTTTTTGAAATCTATACAGATAGCTGTAGATGACTTCCCCTATCTAAATGCAGTTGTGACAATAGTGATAATATGCAAATGCAGAATAGTCTGAAAGAGGAAATTAAACATGAGTTGTATTTTACAGCTAAAACTGTGTAGGATGTTATAACCAATTTCACCTTTGGTAAAACATCCCTTGAAATGAGAATTTTGGTATTTAAAGCATTACCACATAAATCTAAGAGTGACATTTTTCCTGATTTTTTTTATATGATACCTTATATTCTCCATTCAAAACCAAGAACTCCCAGGATGTCTACTTTTAAAACGGTAACTACAGCTTCATATTGTTGTCAGTTGCCATTGAGTCTATTTTGACTTATGGCTTCTCCATGTGTGCAAAGCAAAAAAATAAATAAATAAAATAAGTAAAGTGGATTTTGATACAATTAGTTGGACACAGTTGGTCTGAGGGGTGTCTGGTGCTGGGGTTGGTTGATGAGTCCTGTTTCTTCAGATTCATGCAGTTATATGGAAACATCCCCCCCCCAGATGGTAGCATGCAATAAATGTGGGATAATAGCTTCCCACTAACCCTAGAGCCACCAAACCTATCAGCTGCAGGGATTCAGGTGAGGAGAGGGAACTTAGGCACGCCTAAAGCACCAGGGTGGGAGAGCGGGAGAAAGGGGATTAAAAGCCAGGAACCTGGACAGAGGAGCAGTCAGCCGCAGGGATCCAGGTAAGGAGAGGGAACTCAGGCATGCCCAAAGCAGCAGGACAGGAGAGCAGGAGAAAGAGGATTAAAAGGCCCAGGAATCCAGACAGAGGAGGAGTCAGCTGCAGGGACCCAGGTAAAGGTGGTATGAGAGGTTTCTAACAGGGAGACAAACTTGTCTGTCAATTGGTCCTACCATGGTGACATGTTGATGTGAGTTTTGAGGCTGAGCCACTGGTGTTTCAAACACAGCAGGTTGCACATGGTGCACAGGTATCAGACCAGCTTACAGACTGAGACAGACTAGGAAGAAGGAAGAGGCCATCCACTTCTCAAAGAATTGGCCAAGAAAAAATCTTATGAATAGCAAAGAGACACTGTCTAACACATTACCACATAACTTTATGAATAGTCCGATTAGTTAGAAGGCTATCAATATAGGACTGGGAAAGAGCTGCATCATCTGAGTAAACCCAGCCTTTGTCCTAAGGATAAGGTAAAGCTTTCGAGACCTCCATTTGCTGATGTGGCACCATTCAAATTGAAGAGAAACAGCTGCAGACATCCATTAATTATTGGAACAAGAAATGTATGAGGTATGAATCTAGGAAAATTGGAAGTTGTCAAAAATGAAATGTAACGTATAAAGATTGATATGCTCGGCATTAGTGAGCTGAAGTGGACTCGTTTTGGCCATTTTGAATCAGACAACTATGTGCTCTACTATGCCAGGAATGACAGTTTGAAGAGGAATGGCATGGCATTCATCATAAAAAAGGATGTTTCAAGATCTGTCCTGAA